>NC_044982.1:103181975-103481975 GCF_008728515.1 Papio anubis | reverse complement strand
TAACACCCAGCAGTTCCAGTCCTACATATATGCCCAGGAGAATTGAAAACATGTCCACACAGAAACTCTGAATGTTCATAGTAGCATCATTCATCACAGTCAGAAAGTGGGGGGAAAAAAAAAACCCGCAAAACCAGATCTCCCATCAACTGATGCATAGATAAGTAAAATGTGGATATATCCGTACAGTGGAATATTATTTGGAAATAAAAGAAGTAAAGTACTGTTACATGCTTCAACATGGGTGAACCTTGGAAACATTTTGCTAAGTGAAAGAACCCAGCATGAAAGGCCAAATAATATATGACTCTATTTGTATGCAATGTCCTGAATAAGCAAATCTGTAGAGAGAGAAATAGATTCGTGGCTCTCTAGGCACTAGGGGATGGGATGGGGGTGAGGCATGACTACTAATGGATATAAGGTTTCTTTTTGTCAAGATAAAAATGTTTAAAATTACATAGTGGTGATGGTTACACAACTCTATGAATATACTAGTACTATTGAATTATATACGTTAAACGGGCCAGTTTTCTAGTATATGAATTACATCTCAATAAAGATGTTAAAATGCAAAATAATACACACATTTTCTCTCTCTCACACACACACACACACACACACACACACACACACACACACACAATGCAATGTGGCATTTTGGATGGGATCCTGGAACAGAAAGAGAACACTAGTGGGAAAACAAGCGAAATCCAAATAAAGTCTGGAGTTTACTTAATAGTAATGTACCAGTGTTGGTTTCTTAGTATTGACAACTGTGCCATGGTTATGTAAGATTTTAAAGTTGGAGAAACCGGTGAGGAAGGGAGTGGGGATAAACGGGAACTTTCTGTGCTGTCTTTGCAACTTAAAGTTATTTCTACTTTTTATGTATACTATTTTTTTATCAGCCTGAAGTTACAAAATAAGTTTATCGAGATAAATTTTTTAAAATAAAATAAATATATAACTATTGAAGAAAGTTTAGGAAACTTCAGGAAAGTTAAAAGGAATATAAGTTGTCTCTTTGTGGTCATTCAGACATATCCACCCAATTGAAAATAGATTAGGAGATCACACAAGTTTAACATGTCAAGAGATTTTTGGCTGCAACTCTGTGTAAAATTTTTAATACTATATAGTATATACTAATTGTTAAGAATGTGGTGGATCTGAGATTTTACTGTACTTACAAGCTGGCAAGTTAACTTACATCCTGACAGTTTCTTGGGTGCTGGCTGAAGTCATGGGATTCTAGGGTCAGAGACAGATAAATGTGTTACTCATTGCATAGCCAGCAGCATCAGCATCACCTTCTTGTTGGTTCTCCTTGCTTCCTAAGCCCCATGCAGGCAACACAAATGGGTCCAGGTTGATGCTGTGTCACAGCTGAGAAATCTAAACCTGAAGAAACCTGAATTTTTATACAGTGGACAGTAAGCCTGTGTGACCTTTGCCCTTGACTGAGACATTATCTTTATTATACTGGACAGAAACAAACCTGCCCTTTGCTTTGGAAGGAATCAATATTTTTATCTTTTAAGGATATTTGATATGCAAACAGTCTTGAAAAGATAGTCTAGAATAAAAGGGCCATCAGGGCTTTTGCAGACAAGACCTGCAGAAATGCAAGAGGGACATGGAGAATTGTTTCCCAACATGAATATGTTCTCATGACTGTTACTCAGAAATTAGTATATTTACTTAAAGATATTTAACTTTAATTTTGTTCTAGTAGTATGTGTTTATTGTATATAATTTTGTAAAATGTGAAACTCACTTTATGTAACACATGTGCCTAAAATGACAGGAAAAGTATAGAGAGTCTTAGTCGCTTGCATATTCAAGGCAAATAATGTCCACTTTACTCATTGGCTATGGAATGACATGTAGTATTGAGAAGGTAATGAAAAGTATTCTAAGAAATATAAATTTTTTTTTTTTTGAAACAGGGTCTTGCTCTGTTGCCAAGCTGGAGTGCTGTGGCCCGATTTCGGCTCACTGCAGCCTCTGACTCCCTGGTTCAAGCGATTCTCCTGTCTCAGCCTCCCAAGTAGCTGGGATTACAGGCACGTGCCACCACACCCAGATAATTTTTGTATTTTTTTAGTAGAGACGGTTTCACTGTGTTGGCCAGGATAGTCTTGAACTCCTGACCTTGTGATCCCCCTGCCTCAGCCTCCTAAAGTGCTGGGATTACAGGCATGAGCCATCACGCCCAGTAGAAATAGAATTTTAATAGGGTTTTCTAAAATGTTGGCCAAAAAACTTGTTGAAGGTCATGGTAGGAGACAGTAATATGGTAATTCGTAGTCGTTCATTTCCAGATTCTTTACTTGTCACTGAAGGATCATCTGAGCTCTTTTATTTCTGTTAACTATCTAAATTTGTTGCTCTATTCATGCAGCCTCTTCTTATTACAGGAATAATGGTGGAGGGGGGGGGAAGTAATTTTTTCCCTTCCAGCTTAAAAGTGTAGTTTTGTATTGCAGTACAGTGGTTCTATTAGCAGATAAACTTATTTCACAGTGTGTAAAATTTGGCTCATTTCAAATGAAATGCGGTTTGAAATTAAGAGAAAATTCTCTGAATGACTTTTTTTTTTTTTTTTTAAGAAAATGTATCGTTTCAATTCTTTGAAAGATGTGGATAGGGTGTTGGTAAAGTTACAGAATTTGTGGTTACTTCCTTATTGTACACACCTTAAAGTACATTTCAGAAAGAATATTTTTTAATATGTGTAATCCCAGGGCACCTGCTGAAGATTCAGTTCCATTCAGGAGTACTTTTAAATTTTTGGCATCATTTTGTAACACACCAGGAACTGAAACCCTGATGGCCCCTGGTTCCTGCTGTTTTTCCTCTCTGTAATAGTAAAATAGATGAACAGAGCAAATGATAAAGTGTTTTGTTTCATGTGGTTCTAGTTTGCCTGGTTATTTGCAAGCAGTTTAATTATTTTCATTTGTTTTGTTGTCAAACAGTTATAATTTGACAAAATGTCCTCTAGCTTTCTGCCTTCTGCCACTTAGCATATACAGTAAAACTGTTGATCTTTAACAGCAGAAGAGTTTAATATCTTCTCACTGAAGTGATCAGAAATATATTTTAGAGGTTATTGAATAAAAGCAAGGCTTCTGTCTTTGAGCATACAAACATTCACAACTACTTGGTAGTTTGTTTAGATATTTCTGCTCATATTATTATAGAATTACATCTGAGTATGTCAGTTTTAATGATTAAAGGGTTATAATGTTAAGGTGCTTGGGAATTGTGAAGACTAAAATTAATTTTATATTTTATGCTTCTGTTTTTGAGAATGTATTTGTTTTCAGCTTTATTCTGGTATAAATTTCCATACAACAAAATTAACCAATATAAGTTTATAGTTTGGTGAGCTTTGACAAATATTTAAATTATGTAATCACTACCGCATCATAATAGGAACATTTCTGTTAGCTCAGAAGTTCTGTTCTGTCTCCCTGTAGTCAGTCCTCTCCTTCAGTCCCTGCTGATCACTAATGTTTTCTTGCTACTGTAGGTTTGCCTTTTCTAAATATTGCATAGACAGAACCATACAATAGGTAGTCAATAAGTAGTCTTTTGAGTCTGGCTTTTTTTTTTTTTTTTTTTAACTTACCATAATACTCTTGAGATTCATCCATGTTGTTTGTATCAGCAGTTCATTTCTTCTTACTGTGAGTCTATAGCATTGTATAGATATATTACAATTTGCTTCTCCATTTACCATTTGATGGCAATCTAGACTGTTTCTAATTTGGAGCTCTCATGAATTAAAGTGCTTTAAAAATTCCAGTGCAAGTCTTTGTATGACAGTAGGTTTTGATTCTTCTTTGGTAAATGAATGGGATGCTATGTTGTGTGTAAGTATATGTTTGACATTATAAAAAACTGCTCAACCGCTTTCCCAAAATGGCTACACTATTTTGCATTCTTTCAACAACAGTTCTGTGTTCTGGTTGCTCCACATCTTTGCCAACATTTGGTATTATCAGTCTCAAATTTTGACTGTTGTCATGAATGCCTGTTGGTATGTCCTTGGGATTTTAATTTACATTTTCCTGTGAATTAACGAAGTTGGGTGTCTTTTTTTTTTTTTGCTTATCTGCCTTTTGTATATCTTTTTAAATGAAATGTTTATTCAAATCATTTACCCATTTAAAAAATCACGTTGCTTTGTTATTGCATTGTAAGAGTTTGTTTTGTTTTATTTTTAAATATTCCGGGTAGGAGTTCTTAGCAGATAATTGTTTTATAAATATTTTCCTTCAGTTTTTAGTTTGCCTTTTTGTTTTCCTAACAATGGCTTTTGAGGAGTAAAAGTTTTTAAGGTTGACAAATATTTTTTTTTTCATGTTTTAAAAAATGTAGTATTGGCCGGGCGCGGTGGCTCAAGCCTGTAATCCCAGCACTTTGGGAGGCCGAGGCAGGTGGATCACGAGGTCAGGAGATTGAGACTATCCTGGCTAACATGGTGAAACCCCGTCTCTACTAAAAATACAAAAAACTAGCCGGGCGTGGTGGCGGGTGCCTGTAGTCTCAGCTACTTGGGAGGCTGAGGCGGGAGAATGGCGTGAACCCGGGAGGCGGAGCTTGCAGTGAGCCGAGATCACGCCACTGCACTCCAGCCTGGGAGACACAGCGAGACTCCGTCTCAAAAAAAAAAAAAAAAAAAAAAAAAAAAAATGTAGTATTTAAGAAATCTTTGTGTAACTCAAGGTCCCATAAAAGTGTTTCACTCCATCTTCTTTAGGAGTTTTTTAGTTTTAGGTTGAACATTTAGATATATAATCTATTCTGAGTTCATTTTTATAGGTGGTAAGGTTTGGGGTAAGATTTTAGATCTTGGGGAGTTTTGTTTGTTTACATATTTATATCCAGTTGTTATAGCATCATTTGTTCATAAGACTATTTTTTCCTCATTAAAATATCTTGGCATCTTTGTCAAAATCAGTGGGCCATATCTGTGAAGGTCTGTTTGTGGATTCTCTCTTCTCTGACATTGATTTATGTGTCTGCCTTTTAATATCAGGCAGGTTTGGTTAGTGCAGCTTTTATAGTAAGTCTTGAAATCATGTAGTGATCAATTTGAGGACAATTAACAACTGTATTAAGTCTTCTGATCTGTAAACATGGTATGTCTGTATTTATTTAAGTCTGCTTTAATTTTTTCTCAATACTGTTTTATAAAGGTTTCAGCATATGAGTCTTACTCATATTTTCTTAAAATTATCCCTAATTATTTTGTATTTATTGAGGCTTTTGTAAATGGTATTGCTTTTACTTTTAATTTCAATTTCTAATTGCTCTTTGCTAGTATAAAGATCTAGCGTTGCTTTTTTTAATGTTGCTTTGTCTCTGGCAGCCTTGCTTTTATTAATACATTATTTATTCCAGTATTTTTATAGATTCCTTAGCATTTTCTGCATAGGCAGTCACGCCATTTGTCAATAAACCAAGTTTGACTTCTTCCTTTCCAATGGTATGCGTTTTCTTTCTTTTTCTGCTTTACTGCACTGGCTAGGACCTCCGGAATATTGTTGAATAGAAGTGATGAGAATGGGTATCTTTGGTTACTGATCTCAGAATGAAAGCATTTAGTCTTTCACCAATAAATATAATGTTAACCGTAGGTTTTTTATAGTTGCCTTTGTCAGTTTGAGTAATTTCCTTTCTCTTCCTAGTGTTCTGAGAGTTTTTTATCATGAATAGGTGTTGAATTTTGCTGATTTTTTTTTTCCTTTGAGATAGATTCTTGCTTTGTTGCCCAGACTGGTGTTCCGTGGCACAATCACGGCTCACTGCAACCTCTGCCTCATGGGTTCCAGTGATTCTCATGCCTCAGGCTCCCTAGTAGCTGGGATTACAGAGACCCACCACCACACCTGGCTAATTTTTTGTATTTTTAGTAGAGACGTGGCTTCACCATGTTGGCCAGGCTGATCTTGAACTCCTGACCTGAAGTGATCCGCCTGCCTCGGCCTCCCAAAGTGCTGGGATTACAGGCTTGAGCTACCGCTTCCGGCCCCAGATTCTTTCGATCTAATGATGATCATTAGTTCATGAGTTTTTTGGTCTGTTAATAAACTGATTTTTCAAGTGCTAAACCAACCTTACATTCCTGGGATATTGCTGGATTCCGTTAACCTAAAATTTTGTTAAGGTTTTTTGCATCTATATTCCTGAGGAATATTGATCTGTAGTTTTCTTATATCTCTCTGGTTTTGATTTCAGAGTAATGCTAGGCTCATAAAATGAGCTGCATTGTAAATACTTGTGTTTTCTGTAAGAGCTTGTGTAGAGTTGACATTTCTTAAGTGTTTGGTGGCATTCACCACTGAAGTCATCTAGGCCTGAAGTTTTCCTTGTAATAAAGTTTTAAACTATGGATTCAATTGCTTTAATAGAATAAGGCTATTTAGATTATCTGTGTTTTCTTGAGTGCATTTTGATAGTTTGTATAGTGTCATGGAATGCTACTATTTCATCCAACTTGATGAATTTATTGCAGTAATGTTCATAATATTGCTTTATTTTTTCAGTATCTATAGGATCTGTAATGGTGTCGTTCTGTAATTCCTGATTTCTGTCATTTGTAGCTTTTCTTTTTTGATTAGCCTCGCCAGAGTTGTATTAATATTATTGACCCTTTTAAGGAACCAGCTTTTGGTTTCATTGATTTTATTGTTCTTCTGTTTTCTATTTCATTGATTTCTGTTCTTTATTTTCTTTATCCTGCTTGCTTTGGGTTAATTTACTCCTCTTTTTCTAGTTTCGTAAGGTAGAAGTTTAGATCACTGATTTGAAACCTTGTGTTCTAATATAGGCATGTAGTGTTATAAATATTGCTGTTAGCACTGCTTTAGTTCTATCCACAAATTTTTATATGTGGTGTTTTAGTTTTTATTCAATTCAGAATATTTTCTTATTTTTCTTAATATACTTTGATTCATTGGGTTATTTAGAAGTGTTTATTTATTTATTTTTTTTTAATTTTTTTATCTCTGTCTCCCAGGCTGGAGTGCAGTGGCGCGATCTCCACTCACTGCAAGCTCTGCCTCCCAGGTTCATGCCATTCTCCTGCCTCAGCCTCCTGAATAGCTGGGACTACAGGCGCCCGCCACCATGCCCAGCTGATTTTTTATATATATTTTTAGTAGAGACTGGATTTCATCATGTTAGCCAGGATGGTGTTGGTATCCTGACCTTGTGATCCGCCTGTCTCAGCCTCCCAAAGTGCTGGGATTACAGGCGTGAGTCACCACGCCCAGCCTATTTAGAAGTTTTTAAAATTTTTTTCAAATATTTGAGTTTTTTCCAATCTTTTGTTTTGGATTTCTGATTTAATACTGTTGTGATCACAGAGCATACTTTTTATTTTAATTTTCTTATATTTGAGACTTGTTTTGTGCTACAGAATATGTTTGTTTTATTTGAGGTTTGTTTTATGTGATAGAATATGAACATTCCAAGTGCACTTGAGAAGAATGTGTCTTATGCTGTTATTGGATGGAGTGTTCTATATTGTGTTAGGTCAAATTGATTGAGGTTTTTCAGGTTTTCTCTATCTTGCTGATTTTGTTTCTATTTGTTTTATCAATAAACTATGAGAGGAGTATTGAAATCTTCAATGGTAATTTTAAAATTTTTAAATGGAATCAAAGTAGAGAATTGTAATGTTAAGATGGTTGGGAGGTGTAAAGGCTATATTTAAATTTTTTTTTTTTTTTTTTTTTTTGAGACGGAGTCTCGCTGTGTCGCCCAGGCTGGAGTGCAGTGGCGTGATCTCGGCTCACTGCAAGCTCCGCCTCCCGGATTCACGCCATTCTCCCACCTCAGCCTCCGAGTAGCTGGGACTACAGGCGCCCGCCACCACGCCCGGCTAGTTTTTTGTATTTTTAGTAGAGACGGGGTTTCACCATGTTAGCCAGGATGGTCTCGATCTCCTGACCTCGTGATCCACCCGCCTCGGCCTCCCAAAGTGCTGGGATTACAGGCTTGAGCCACCGCGCCCGGCCTAAATTTTTTTTTTTAATTTGTGGGGAGGGGGTAAGTTTTTTCTTTTTAGAGTAATACAGACTTGGCATTCCAATACCAGTCCTGCTATTTATTACTTCAGCTACCCCTCTGAGCCTTTTTTTTTTTTTTTTTTTTGAGATGGCGTCTTGCTCTGTCATCCGGGCTAGAGGACAGTGACGCGATCTCGGCTCACTGAAACATCTGCCTCCCGGGTTTAAGCAATTCTTGTGCCTCAGCCTCCTGAGTGGCTGGGATTAATAGGCATGTACCACCACCATGCGTAGGTAATTTTTGTATTTTAGTAGACATGGGGTTTCGCCATGTTGGCCAGACTTGTCTTGAACTCCTGGCCTCAAGCAGTCCACCTCAGCCTCCCAAAGTGTTGAGATTACAGGCATGAGCCACACCAAATATGTATTTTAATGTTTAGTCAATTTCATATGTTAACTTTTTTTATTTTACCCTTGGCCTACACTATGGCCTTCATCTTTGTGTATCTTTTCCTCTTACTTTTGTATGCCTAATTTTTATTGACAATGACAACCTCTTTAGAGCCTTGAGTATAGATTGCTGTGGTTATAGTGTGAAAAAAATTTTTTTTCCCTTGACATAAGTTTGCTCACCCTGTATTAAATAAAAAGATAGGAATGTTGGTACAGTCGACATAATTTTGGCACCTATAAAATTATCTCACATTACTTCAATGACTGAAACACAGTGTTTTCCTTTTCTTTCAGATAAACCGAGAAAACTGGTGTACAATAGAGCCATGCCCTGATGCAGCATCTCTTTTGGCTTCCAAGCAGAGCCCAGGTAAGCTGAGATTGTCCATTCATTTTCTGGAGCTGCAGGCCCACTCTAACAGATCGTTTTATTTGGAGATCTGCCCTTCCTTAACATATTATACAGTAAATCAGAGGAAGGGATATATGTGATTTGGCTTTGTAGGTATTTTGTCTTACAGTTGAGGATGAGCACATGTAATTACCTGGATTTTATTTTGCTGGTAACGGACATCATAGGTGGCTTTATGATTCATTCATTTGTGAAGGCATCTGTGCTGTGCATATACATATGACATAGGTTTTTTAATCTGGCAAAAGTATAAATCTACTGTTAAGAACCAAACCTGAGGTTCTCAATTTTGACTGCACATTGGAATTATCTGGCTGAGCAAGCTTTAAAAATATACACATGCCTGGGTCTTACCTCCAGATATTCTGATTTAGTTGGGTGGAGTGTGGCCTAGATACCAAAATCTTTATAAGCTCCTTTAGTTACCCTACTGTGTACCCAAGGTTGAGAACATTACACTTTGGATGCATGGTCAGGAATTAAGTCTTTCCTTAAGTATCTTTGAGTTATTTCTAACAACACTTGAGGGTACAATGCTCTTAAGACCTTGCTTGTTAATGACATGGCTTGTGGTTAGTTAGGATTCCCAACTTTTAATCCAGGTCCAGCCTCTAACTCTGTGTGACGTAAAGTATGTTCCCTAATGTCTGTGTGCTACATTGTCTCCCTCCCATCTGTAAAGTATTAGTAGCTTGTCTCATTTTGAGGGTGTAGTACGGATGACATGATGAGTAATCCCTGTGCCTGTTCCTATGGCTGCTAAGTGAATACTAGTAATTTGCATTCTGAGTTTTTTTAGTCTGTTTTACCCAACAAGCCTCTGTTTGCCTTCCCAATTTTTACTGCCCAGCTTTAAAAATTACCTAGTCTTCATTTGCAGGTCTTTTTAGAAATAGTTTACGTGTAGATACCCTCCAGTAGTGTTAAATTTAAAAACAAATTGTTTTGAATCCTCTAACTCCAGAGCAATTTCCTACTGATTCTCAACTCTCTGACTTTACTACAAAGGAAATAATTGAAAACAAATATGGAAAGTGTTTTTCTCTATTTTTGTCTCATTTTTTGCGAGTAGTTAAGGATATTATGCTATAGTCGTGTTCAGGGTCCAGGTTTTACAAGATTGGCCCTGTTGACAGATTTAGCTGACACTTCCCCCATGTAGCCTCCTAGAACCTTCTACTTAAACGTCTACCACTTACTACTGTGTTTTGGTTCCTTAAACTGTTTGAGGCTTTTTCTAAAAGTGTAATTACAACCACCCAAGAGTGAAACTTTCTGCCAAGTAAAGGTTAAATGAGGTTGCTCACGGTTTGAATATTCATAGGAAGGAAAGATCTCCACACATCATAGTTTAATTTCTATATTTAGAGAAATGATTTTTGAACCCCTGGACATTTTCCCCAGGACACAATTTTGAATTCTGTAGACCTACTGTACACGCTAACCCCGAGCATAAGCAATTTAGTCTTTTTAAAGTAATTATTTTAAAATCTCAATTTAACAAAGTTGCAGATCAGAATTATGCCACTCAGCTTCAGACCTGAGATTTTGATTTTAGGCATAGTGTTTTTGTGAATCCTAGGTACCTTGTTTTGCAGGTTTCTCTATTTTACTTCATAAACACTTCCTCAAGAGAGCAATAGCATTAGACCAAATAAGATACTGTCTTTTGGCCGGGCGAGGTGGCTCATGCCTGTAATCCCAACACTTGGGGAGGCTGAGGCAGGCTGATCACAAGATCAGGAGTTCGAGACCAGCCTGGCCAATATGGTGAAACCCCTGTCTCTACTAAAAATACAAAAATTAGCCGGGTGTGGCGGCACACGCCTGTAGCCCCAGCTACTCAGGAGGCTGAGGCAGAAGAGTCACTTGAACCCAGGAGGCGGAGGTTGCAGTGAGCCAAGATCCAGCCTGGGCGACAAAGCAAGACTCCGTCTCAAATAAATAAATAAATAAATAAATAAATAACAGGTTTTTTTTTTTTTTTTTTTGAGACAGAGTCTTGCTCTGTTCCCCAGGCTGGAGTGCAGTGGCATGGTCTCGGCCCACTGCAAGCTCCGCCTCCCGGGTTCACACCATTCTCTTGCCTTAGCCTCCCAAGTAGCTGGGACTACAAGTGCCCACCACCACACCCAGCTAATTTTTTTGTATTTTTAGTAGAGACGGGGTTTCACTGTGTTAGCCAGGATGGTCTCAATCTCCTGACCTCGTGATCCCTCCGCCTCGTCCGCCCAAAGTTCTGAGATTATAGGCATGAGCCACCGTGCCTAGCCAAGATACTACCGTCTTTTAAAATCACTTTGTATACTCTTTAGTAATGGACAAATTACAAGATAGAATTATGATTAGTATGACATAACAGAGCCCACAGGATGTCAGCAGTGTGTTTTCCTGCCCTTCCCCAATAACAGTTTGTTGGCATTTATGTCGTTTTAAACCCAAATGACTAGATAAGACCTTTTAAAAAGTTTGTATTCTAAAAAGCTAATAGCTCAGTACACAAAAATTATAGACAAATTTACATATGGGTCATAAAATGGGACTGGCCCTGCCTGTGCCCATCTTTAAGGTACTGTCATCTGGATACTTACTGAATCATACATTAAATGTTAATGAAGCCTTAACTTCATTAGACACATACATCACACACCTGCTATGTGGTGGAAACCAGAGTTCTGGTTACTCTATGTATAAATTATTCCTGTCACTGTGACTCCTTTAGGGAAGTACGATCATCTCTTGTCACTGTTATGGAAATGGCAACTGAGAGGGGTGAAATTACTTCTTGCCTGGAATTTTTCTTCTATTAAGTAGTCAGACCTAGATTTAAGCCTGATGAGTCTAACTCGAAAAGCAGAGATCTTTACTCTTGTTTACACTTAGATATGCTGCTCCCCTTTATTCAGTAGGAAGGGAACATATAGAAGGAAAGAAAAGATTTTATTAATTTTGAAAACTTAGCAATACATGTGACACAGGGTGTGGATTAGCTCTGCCTTTAGGGATTCCCCCCACCTCCCCCCGCCCCATGACACGGGGGGGTTATAATGGTTTATGGTCCCTCTCTCTCCATCTTGGTCCTTCTTTCTGTACTTTTCTCTCTTCCCCTCCTCAACAATCAGCTTTATCTCACAGAGCAGACTCTCATCCCAAACTTGGTTTGTTACCCCTTGTAGTGCTGGCTTGAATTTATTTTCTGGGTGAGGTATTCCTACCAGGGCTGAATCTGGATCTTCCCTGTGAATTTTCCATTCGAATATCATGAGCTAGTTTGTTTTCCAGTCTGGAATTTGGACGTGGTCTGTTAGAGGGCCAGCTGGACAGCGAGCAGCTCAGTGTAGTTGCTGTGACAGCCCTTTCTTTTCTTGGCCAGCCCCCCTATTTTCCCTCAATCACGGAAAGGCGTTTTTTTAATTTTTTCAGGCAGGGAAAGGAGAAGGAGTAGATCACACCCACTAGCTCCTCTTAGGTTACTACATACTCTAGGAAATGTGAAAAAAATTCTCCAGAATACCCATAGTTTCCAGTCGTCTAAAGGCAGGGCTGTTCCCATTGAACTAACACTCTCCGAAATAGTTTGAACCAAGACTGAAACAGACTAAGGTAATTTTTTTTAACTGAAAGATTTTCAGATTCATCCATGAGCCCTGTCTCACTTCCTATGGCATTTTTTTGTATAATTCTTCGTTGAAATTGTCTTCTAATATGTTTATTTCTGCCACAAGACAGTAAACTGCCTCCCCCCCAACATTAAACATTTCTTTTTATTTGGATACTCCCCAGTATTTAGCCAGATGCTTAACTAGTAGAAAAAAATCATTTGATTGACAAGCGATTTATGACCTGTAGCAATGCAGTGCATCCTTGACCCTTGCTCTAAGCTACCAGGGCAGATAATTCAGTGATTGTCACTAATTAATTGTTCATTAGAACAGCTATTTCTTCCCAGTTTCAACACACAGAGACAACATAATTATCTAAGCATAGAATCTAATAATCGAAGGAGACACTGGAAGTTATCTAGTCCAGCCCTCACTTCCCTCTCTGTGCAGATACCTTTTCTGTAATATCTTGACATAGTCATTCTCTGTTCCAAAACCCTTCTGGTAAAGTGATAGTCACTACTTTATGGGGCACCCAACCTATTGCCAAGAAGCCCCGTTTTAGTGAAGCTCTGTAGCTCACACTCACTGGTCTTTGTTCTGCCCCTGGAACAGCACAGAGGGAATCTGTGACTGTCTTTAGGCACATTTTCTTCAAGCTCCTCAGTAAGCTGAATGTATCTCAAATGTTTTGACTGTCATGACCCCGTTACTACGTACACATTTTTGTTTATCAGTGTTCTACTTTAGATGTTATTTAGGAACAAGTACAATCCCGAAGGTGTGGTCTGGATGGCACATAGTGACAGGACTGTTCCCGTTTTGGATACCAGTGTACTATTTACTAATAGAGACTAAAACTATTAGTGTTTCTTTGGTTTTGTCATCACCTTGTACTGTCAGTTCCTCTTGAATTTGCTTCCCCCAAAACCTCCAAGTAGAGTTATCTTTAACTCCTAGATAGCCAGGTTTCCTGCCCTGTCCCTCATCACTTAGTGTCACCTACAGATTTAATAAAGCATGCCTACCTGGTTGTCCAAATAACACATTAACTTGCTTACAAAAACAGAGATGCATGACTTTTATCTTTTTTTTTTTTTTTCCTGAAATGAAGTCGCTCTCTATCCCCTAGGCTGGAGTGCAGTGGTACGATCTTGGCTCACTGCAGCCTCCGCCTCCCAGCTTCAAGCAATTCTCCTGCCTCAGCCTCCCAAGTAGCTGGGATTGTAGGCACCTGCCACCAAGCCTGGCTAATTTTTTGTATTTTTAGTAGAGATGGGGTTTCACCATGTTGGCCAGGCTGTTCTCAAACTCCTGGCCTCAGGTGCTCCTCCTGCCTCAGCCTCCCAAAGCGCTGGGATTACAGGCTTGAGCCACCATGCCTGGCCAGAACTTTTATCTTTAAAACTTCTTAGGGCCAGGCCCAGTGACTCATGCCTGTAATCCCAGCACTTTGGGAGGCTGAGGCAGGTGGATCACAAAGTCAGGAGATGGAGACCATCCTGGCTAACACGGTGAAACCTCATTTCTACTAAAAATACAAAAAGAAAAATTAGCCAGGCATGGTGGCACATGCCTGTAGTCCCAGCTACTCAAGAGGCTGAAGCAGGAGAATCGCTTGAACCCGGGAGGCGGAGGTTGCAAAAACTTCTTGAAGGAAGCTCATATCCACTCAGTAATGGACTTGGGTTCTTGGTTTCACCATCTACAAATCCCTTTAACCGTATAGTACCCAGTCACATGTCACTTTTGTTTACAAAGTTAATAGCCTGGGCAACATGCCAAAACCCATCTTTACAAAAAATAAACTGGGCTTGGTGGCATGTGCCTGCAGTCCCAGCTACTTGGGAGGGTAAGGTGTGAGGATTGCTTGAGCCCAGGAGGTGGAGGTTGAAGTGAGCTGAGATCATGCCACTGCACTACAGGCTGGGCAACAGAATGAAAAACTATCTCAAAATAAACAACACAAAACAAAAAAGCAAAGTTAATAAGAAAGAGTATCTTGCTTATTTCAAGCTACTAAGTTTTTAGGCTCCCTCCATGTACCAAGGTAGTATTTCTGTCACAGACCCCTCCCTCTGGCTTGCCAGGGTCCCTGTTCTAGTTATTGAACTGAAAACAGATTCTAAATGATATATTTTTCCACTTTGGCACATTATGCCCCCAATTTAAGAGCTATTTATAGTAAGAAAAGTTAAATTATATTTCTGTTATTACTCAGCAGAACCTATAAGTTTAAAACAAACTGCATCACATAGTTGCTAGTAAAAGACTTTGGATTTTGAAGACAAAAGAAAAAAAATTCCCTAACTACTACGAGGAAAACATTACCGTTCAGGTATCTAAATAGAAGTAGAATATGCTTCTAAATCATCCTTTTATCTTTCTGTACCTAATATAAACATGGTAGACGCATGATTGTCCTGTAGGAGCTATATCAACCTAGAATTGGAGTAGCAGAACTACTAATTAGACTGTGTCCTTTATAGCTTCTTGATATCGAAAAAAAGAAACAAGGAGGGAAGGAAAAGAAAAGAGTGAGAGAGAGATTTAAAAGACTGGTTGCTGGGGTGAAAAGGAAGTGTTTCTTTTTGGTTTTTGTTTTATTTTCAATATTGGTGAATAAATTCTCTTTTTCAGAGTGTGAGAACTTCCTGGATGTTGGACTGGGCAGAGAGTGTACCTCAAAACAAGGTGTACTTAAAAGAGAATCTGGGAGTGATTCTGACCTCTTTCACTCACCCAGTGATGATATGGACAGCATCATCTTCCCAAAGGTATTGTGTAAACCTTCCTTTCATTTTTGTCCCATGGCTTTCGTGTTACTATTTGGGCTTCCCAAACTCTTTTCCACTTTTTTCCCCTCTTGTGCTCATTGTCTTCCCAAGACATGGTGTTTCCCTAAATATGTAACTCCTGCTAGTAAGTTGTGATCCAGCTAGCCTTGTAGGGCCTCACTCACTCTGAGAGGTGTGTAAATGTTCTCTTGGAGAAGGAAACGCCAGATTACCAGGGTTTAGAAAAAGGCATTGGGCTGGGCATGGTGGCTCATGCCTGTAATCCCAACACTTTGGGAGGCTGAGGTGGGTGGACCCCTTGAGGTTAGGAGTTCGAGACCAGCCTGGCCAACATGGTGAAACCCCGTCTCTACTAAAAATATAAAAATTAGTTGGAGGTGCTCACTTGAACCCAGGAGGCAGAGGTTGCAGTAAGTCAAGTTTGCGCCACTGAACTCCAACCTGGGCGGCAGAACGAGACTCTGTCTCCAAAAACAAAAAAAAAAAGGGAAAGAAAAAAGCATTGGCCAAAGTGATTTAATGTGAAATTGTGGCTAGTTAAATGCAGATTTTGAAGCTCATATAGGAGTCAAAAGAAATGGAAGTTCCTTTAGAATTAAGTCAGATGACAGTAAACACTTCTCAGTGGGCAGCAAGGACCACAGCTCAGACTATATGATGTCATATGTATAAACCAGCTGTAGAGTCATTTCTGGTTAATGTGTTTAGGCCTGAAGCTTCCTGTTGAGTGTGGTCATATCACTTATCCTCATCTAGCCTGCTTAATTGGAACTTTCTAGATCTCTGCGCTGGAGCCCTTCCACATGAATCAGCTCATGTTTGCATATAATTTGAGACTGTCTAAGGGAGGTGGGGAATGGGGGCAGTTTGCTTTCTTTTGCTTATGTTTGTTTCTAGTTGCAGCAAGTTCTGTTTTGTTCCTCTGCGAAGAATAGAGGGCTTTCCCACAACAGAGATGGCAAATACTACTCAATTATATGCCACAAGTGGTTTTCTTAATGGTAAGGAGGTGAAGAGGCAGAAACACTGTTGCATCTACCAGGGCGGTTCCTTCTAGTTTTATAATGAGCTCAGAGAAGTGGTGAGGGCAATTGTGTTAGTGGGTGATTAAGTTGTCCAAGATGGTCAATGATGCTGTGTAGAAGTTACAAGAATAGGCCAGGTGTGGTGGCTCATGCATGTAATCCCAGCACTTTGGGAGGCCACGGTGGATCACTTGAGGTCAGGAGTTCAAGACCAGTCTGGAAATGGTGAAAACGCGTCTCTACTAAACATATAAAAAAAATTAGCTGGGCATGGTGGCGTGTGCCTGTAATCTCAGCTACTTGGGAGGCTGAGGCAGGAGGATTGCTTGAACCCAGGAGGTGGAGGCTGAAGCGAGCCGACATTGCACCACTGCACTCCAACCTGGGCAACAGGAGTGAAACTCTGTCTCAAAAATAAAAATAAAATAAAATAAAATAAAATAAAAAAAGAGAAGTTACAAGAATAGAGACCTAAAGATTTGGGAATCAGGAGCATATCAATGCCTCTGTGAATGTACCCTGTGTACCTTCCTTTCATTTTTGGCCTTCCCTAAAGCCAAAATGAGCCACCACACCTGGCCTATTCTTGTAACTTCTACACAGCATTTTTATCTTGAGTACATTGTCTTCCCAAGTTCCTTGGAAAGACTTATTTAATATGATGCAGCCTTAAAGATTTCTATCACTGTTACTCATAGTGACTTGACAAAAAATTCTATGAAGTAAAACCTCCACATTTAGAAGATCTGCCTTTCTCTTTTTACTTAGGAAAAGAGAAATCAATAGTTTTATTTTATTTTGTATTTTATTTTATTTTATTTTATTTTATTTTATTTTATAATATCAGAGTTTAGGTAATTTCCACTGTGACTTTGAGGTTTTAATTGTAAGGAATTCTATTCCCCGCAAGGGAATACCATTCTGAAGATATGTGTCGCTAAAAACATACTGAGATAAACAGATTAGATAGTATCTCTAAGTTCCAGCTTTAAAATGGGATCATTGAGAATCACTGAAACTAGGTCATGGATATACAGATATTTGTTAAACATTTATATATGTTTGAAAATTTTAATGTAAAAAGTTTTTTTAAAAAATTGAAGTGTCCTAATTAAGAAATACTTGCTTGCAACCTCCTAGGTGCATGACAGCTTGTACCTGAATATTACCATCTCTGCAGACTCAGAGTTACTTCTGGTCACTTAACTGAATGGTTTTCCTAGCTAAGGATAATTAGAATTTTCTATGTTTCTCCTTAGTTTCCCAGAACCATTCATGAAATTGCTCATATAAATGACCTGTGCTAGATTTCGGAGTTTTTTTTTTTTTTTTCCCCCAAGAATACTAGACAGACATAATTTTTTAAAGTTGAAGGAGGCCAGGCATGGTGGATCTTAGCATTTGGGGAGGCTAAGGCAGGAGGATCACTTGAGTCAAGGAGTTTGAGATCAGCCTGAGCCAACATAATGGGACTTGTCTCTACAAAAAATACAAAAATTAGCCGGACATGGTGATGCACACCTGTGGTCCCAGCTATTCGGGAGGCTGAGGTGGGAGGATCACTTAAGTCCAGGAGGTTAAGGCTGCAGTGAGCCGTGATGGCGCCACTGCATTCCAGACTGGGCGACAGAGCAAGACCCTCTCAAAAATAAATAAGTAAATAACACCTACATTTTATACCAGACTGCTTAGGGAAAACCAGAAATGGCAGGTTCACTTTCACCTCTTCATGTGTGCTCGAGAATGTCTAAATGGCCTGAGAAGAGATGGGGAGGATTTTTCTCTTAGTGTTTTTGCTCTACCAAAGTAGCCTGTGACCAGGGGAGGTTTTGCAATAAACGTTTGCTCTAGCATTAATGAAACCAAGGGCTGACTTACAAAAAGGAGAGAGATAAACTAATATTGACAGGATAGTTACTGTACAGTAGGTACTGAACTAAATTTTTAAAATATTTGATCTCAGTTTGTTGCCCATCAACCCTGACGAGTAGGTGGTTTTATGCTCTTAAGGAAATAGAGGCACTGATGGGTAAAGAAATGTATCCAAAATTATTTAGTAGGTGAGCAGCCAGCTTGAGGTTTGCATCTAGGCCTGACTCTAAAATCCATTCATTTTTTGTTTTATTCTCAACCTCTGCAAACCTGCTCTAATAGCCAGTGATTAAATAAAAGTGTGGCACTGGCAGATAGGCCATCAGCTGCTTCCTTAAAAGTCGTCCTCAGGGGTAATCCACAGAGGGTGCTATGCAAAATATCAAAATGTATTGCAGTTTGTTCCCAGGTTCTAACCCTCTTCTCCTTCTCTAAAAAATAATCTGTAGGCAAGAGATTGCAACATCTTTTTCTGTGAACCATGAGTGGTACATGACGTCACTTCCTTCAGCCATTTGTGTGACTCTGGCCTCACAGAGGTCTTTAACAGCCCGTAATGTTTGCTGTGACCTTTTCACCTTAACCCTGTCTTTCCATTCAGTATACCTCCTGGTAAATGACTCTTTAGTGAGTGTTATGAGCTTCATGTTTATTCTCATGAATACGTGTGAGTTCCTAAGATCTTTAATCAACAGCATAAAATTTAGATTTTGTTTCTAAAGTGAAAAGAAATCCTAGGATTCTTTTTGGCACTAGCTAAGAGAGAAAGTACGATTATAAAATATAATGATCTAGGCCACTCTACTATCCAAAAGGGTAATTAAAGTCTACAGGAAATATTAATAGTTGCTGCCTCTCTTCCCAAAGAGAGGTAAATCAAAGCCCTTCCATGTATTTTTTTTCCCCAGGTTAGTTAGAAGATGTATCTACAATTGATTTTAAAAAAATCAAAATGACTTACGTAAGATACAAAACCTAAAGGGAACATCCTTCTTTCATGTGTTGTAGTTTTTCTCAGGTCCTTGATCCCCAAGCCAAAAAAATTACTTTAAAAAAACCCAAAAAACCTTTTTGAGATAAAAGTAAATGTAAGCCAGGCACACTGGTTCACACTTGTAATCCCAACACTTTGGGAGGCTGAAGTGAAAGGACTGCTTGAGTCCAGGAGATTGAGACCAGCCTGGGCAACATAGTGAGAACCTGTCTCTACTAAAAAATTTAAAAATTAGCCAGGCATGGTGGCACATGTCTGTAGTCCCAGCTACTTGGGAGGCAGAGGCGAGAGGATCACTTGGACCTTAAAGTTCAATGCTGCAATGAGCTGTGATTGTGCAACTGCACTCCAGCCTGGGCAACAGAGGGAGACGCTGTCTTAAAAATAAATAAAAGTAAATGTATTTACAGAATCCTAATTAAGAAAACTACAATTGCAGCTGGGCGTGGTGGCTTATGCCTGTAATCCCAGCACTTTGAGAGACCAAGGCAGGCGGATCACTGGCGGTCAGGAGTTCGAGACCAGCCTGGCCAACATGGCGAAACCCCATCTCTACCAAAAATACAAAAATTAGCTGGGCGTGGTGGCAGGCACCTGTAATCCCAGCTACTCGGGAGGCTAAGGCAGAAGAATTGCTTGAACCTGGGAGGTAGAGGTTGCAGTGAGCTGAGATCGTGCCACTGTACTCCAGCCTGGGCAACAGAGTGATACTCCCATCTCAAAAAAAAAAAAGAAAGAAAACTACAATTGCCTAATGCACAAGTGCTGAAATTATTACAAATTTAAAACTGTGAGCCAGTGGTAATGCTTGTAATCAGGTACTTTTCTTAAAATATTGAACATAAATGGATTAAATGGTTGGCATGTGTTAGGTGTTTAAAATGTGAGCTGTTCTTTTCCAAGGTCCATGTAGAGTGCCTTGTGTATTATTATAAATAATAATAATAAATATTTGGGAATAAATGGAGATTAAAGGACTAGTATATTGGCAGTATTAAGCATGATTTCTTCAAGTATAGTAATAAGATATAAAGTATGCAGCAGTTTTTGTAATTCTATGTATATAATGTTTATACCTCTGTATGCACTTATGTGTCCATACCTGTATAATGTAACTCTGGCTGAGAAAGCCAGTCAGGCATTTTCCCCAACATTTTATTAAGAAAATATTGAAGCATATAGAACATTTGGAGAATTGTACAGTGAACACCCATATACCCACTACTTAGATCCTACAATTAACTTTTAATTGTATTTGCTCTGTTATGTAACTATATATCTGTCCATCCTTCTGTCCACCCAGTTTGCCTAAATTCTAAGTGTTCAGATATCAATATACTTCACCTCTGAACACTTAGAATTCAATATTTGTTTATAGGCTGATTGGGTTTTTTGGTAAAATTTACATACAGTGAAATGTACAATCCTGAGGGTACCAGTCAGTGACTTTTAAAAAAAAATTTAATGACCGCTTCACGAATGTGTGCATCATCCTTGCACAGAGGCCATGCTAATCTTCTGTGCATCGTCCCAATTTAGTATATGTGCTATCAAAGTGAGCACCCATCGGTGACTTTTGATAGAAGCCTTCATTCACCTTTGTACCCAGCCTGCAGCAGGATACAGACTATAAGCATTGCTTTGGAATTGCCTCATGTCTTTTCTCAGTCAGTCTCCATTCACACCCTCTCAAGGCAACAGCTGTCTTGTTTTCCCACCACAGATTAGTTTTCTCTGTTTCAGAACTTCGTATAAATGGAATCTAAATAATATCATTTCTCTTGAGTAAATACCTAGGATTCGAATTGTTAGATTATATGGTAGGTATAGGTTTAATTTGCTATGAAACAGATCTTTTCCCAAGTGGTTGTACCATTTTACATTTTCACCAGTGATGTTTTGTTTTCCTTTTTCAAGTAATAACCACCAATTCATAGTAAGAGCTGCATAGTGCAGTAAAAATACTGAGTATAAGAATATTATTCTGTGTGAACTTTATTCTTACCAGATGCACGAGACTGTAGAAATCATGTAGTTTCAGTGAGATCAGAGTTAAAAGCACGTATTAGGAAGAAAGGCTTTGTGTTGAGAATATATTCTAGACAGAGCTCTTTGTTTTTAAAATATGTATAAATAGGCCACCAAAGATTTTCCCACCTTATTTTAATGAGTCTCAAAAGGGTAGATGGTTGCTTTATAAACTTCAGATTGGTAAAGTGCCAGAGAGATAGCAGACCTTTTTTTTCTTTTTTTCTTTTCTTTTTTTTTTTTTTTTTTTTTTTGAGACAGAGTCTCGCTCTGTCACCCAGGCTGGAGTGCAGTGGCCGGATTTCAGCTCACTGCAAGCTCCGCCTCCCGGGTTCATGCCATTCTCCTGCCTACAGGCGCCCGCCACCTCCTCCGGCTAGTTTTTTGTATTTTTTTTTTTTTTTAGTAGAGATGGGGTTTCACCGTGTTAGCCAGAATGGTCTCGATCTCCTGACCTTGTGATCCGCCCGTCTCGGCCTCCCAAAGTGCTGGGATTACAAGCTTGAGCCACCGTGCCCGGCCAGCAGACTTTTTTTTCCAAGGCAAAATCCTTCCAAGATTAGCTGCCAGTGAAGAAGCACCTATACAACTGTCTGTGAGTTATTTCCAAACTGAGAAGAGCTAACTTGTAAGAAGGCTATATGACAAATTAATAAATGGAAACTTTAACTCAAAATTTTTGTTTGCTTTGAAGCCTTTCTTGTGTGTTTTAGAGCAGGCTTTTTACACATTTTGCTTTATTGATGTTCATTCTGTTTGTCCCTTGATATTATTTTGAGAATTAGACATTTAGGCAGCTAAGGGTGAGTATATTAGCTTCCTAGGGCTGCTGTAACAAATTACTGGAAGCAGGGTGGCTGTAAACAACACGAATGTACTTGGTCCCAGTTCTGAAGGCTGGGGATCCTAATCACTGTGTCAGTGGGGCTGCTTTCCTTCTGTAGGCTCTGAGAGAAAATGGCCTCTCTCCTAGTCTCTGGTGCTTGTTCACAGTCCTTGGTGTTCCTTGGGTTGTAGATGCTGCACTCTAATCTCTTCCTCTGTCTTCACGTGGTATTCTCTCCTGTGTGTCTTTTTGTGTCTCTTCTCCTCTTGCAAGGACACCATTCATATGGGATCTGGGGACATTTTGGATCCACCCTACTCCAGTATAACCTCATCTTAACTAATTATATCTGCAAAGACCCTCTTTCCAAATAAGGTCACATTCTGAGAAGGACATGTATCTGAGGAGGACACTATTCAACCCAGTACAGTGAGAAAGCCGAGACATTCACGAGACCATTTACATTGTCCTTGTCCATGGAGAGTTGCTCCGTGAATAGGACCCCTTTAGGAAGCCCCCGAGTCCCTCACTCACTTTAAAAGCATACTCAGTTGTTTCATTTTAAAATAATACCTACCACAATTTAGAATTTACTTGGTGAACCATAGTTTTATTTTACAGAGTGACCCAGTGAAGGGACTTCTCTGATA
Source organism: Papio anubis (assembly GCF_008728515.1). NCBI lineage: Eukaryota > Metazoa > Chordata > Mammalia > Primates > Cercopithecidae > Papio > Papio anubis. The sequence goes on along the minus strand of NC_044982.1, from coordinate 103,459,285 downwards.
CTGACTTTGATGTCTTGTTCTTACAGGATTTTAAAAAGATGATTGAGATACCAGAATAGGGCAGTTTGAGTTGAAATCAGCCTGGGTTCAAATCTTGACTCTGCTGCTCATGCCTGAGTCCATTGGAAAATCTGGGCCTCAGTTTGACCTGTCTGGTGATCCCCATGCATCTTCTCTCTCATTCACATCTCATACATTACTTAAAAAACAATCTAGGAAACTGGATTCCACAGAACTGGAAAAAGAAAGCCTTCTTATTAGCTTGTGAGATCAAGCCCAAAAGGTAGAAAGGGTGCTTTTAGAAGGTGGTGTGCTTTTGAACTATTACATCAAACCTTTAAAAAGAGTCTCCTTATAGTATAGAGCTTGTTTTCTATTCCAAAGCCGAAAGATTTTCATAATTTTTTTCTCTTTCTTGAAGAACCGTAAATTTTTTTACCCTTAATTAAAACATTGAGTAGACTAATTAGGAAAATATTGTGAAAAAGGGAAAAAGAATTACAAAATGCCCTTCCCTGTTCCCTGCCCCCATCCCATAAGAGTGCAAAATAGCTATTAAGACAGTGCCCACATCTTAAGTATGATCAAGCATCTCTTAGACACTTCTTTTGGTCTTTTGGGTACCATGAAGCTCATCTTTCCCTCACCCATCAAATTCTGTGTTCTGGTATCTCCCTCCCTTGCTCCCTTTCGGGTTCAAAAGATTTTCCTGTCTCAGTCTCCCCAGTAGCTGGGATTACAGGCGTGAGCCACCCCGCCTGGCCACTGGTATGTTTCGACAAGTAGAAAATGTCAGGCTACTAGAACAAAGTTACACAGAACCTGTTAGGCAGAGGTTAGCCAGGAAAGAGCGTCATCACTTTATCAAAGACCTCATTGCCAGGACTGATTATTTAATGTATGATTTGGCCTCATAACACTCAGCCAGTTCTCAGTGAAATGAGAAAAATGTATAGCTTTCATCCATTTAGATATTTGTAAAAGTACTTATGCATTTGTGGCAAACTTTAGGTGGGGTCATAAGCTATTCCACATTTTTCAGAAGGCCACTAAAAACAACCATAGACTTGCTTTTGGAATGTTAATTTCAGCACATTATTATTGTAGCCAAGCAGACTGCTTTGTTTTCAGTTAAAGCTTGTAAAAAAAAAATTAAATCTAACACATTATGAATTTAGTTTTCATATACAAAAAAACCCAGAGACAAATGGATTCCCTTCATTGCAGTTGGTGATATTGACTGAAAGAACTAACATAAATTTGATCTTTTTCCTCTTAAAGAAAGAAAAAAAATGGGATGGTCACAGTGGCTCAAACCTTTATCCCAGCACTTTGGGAAGCCAAGACAAGAGGATTGCTTGATCCCAGGAGTTCAAGACCATCCTGGGCAACATGGTGAAACCCTGTGTCTAAAAGAAATACACAAAAAAAATTAGCTGAACATGCTGGCACTTGCTTCTAGTTCCAGCTACTCAGGAGGCTGAGGTGGGAGGATCGCTTGCGTCCAGGAGGTCAAGGCTGCAGTAAGCCATGATTTCACCATTGCACTCCAGCCTGAGTGACACAGTGAGACCCTGTCTCAAATTGGAAAAAAAAAGAAAAGAAAGAAAAAATGATGTACTTCTAGTCTAGTACCTCTAGTAAAAGGTATAAAGAGGATAGACCTAGGCCAGGTGGGATGGCTCACACCTGTAATCCCAGAGGGAGGCTGAGGTGGGTGGATAACTTGAAGTCAGGAGTTAGAGACCAGCCTGGCCAGCATGGTGAAACCCTGTCTCTACTAAAACTACAAAAATTACCCAGGTGTGGTGGTGCATGCCTGTAATTCCAGCTACTTGGGAGGCTGAAGCAGGATAATCTCTTGAATCCGGGAGGCAGAGGTTGTGGTGAGCTGAGATGGAGCAACTGTACTCCAGCCTGGGCAACAGAGTGAGACTCTGTCTCAAAAACAAACAGAAAGAGGATAGATCTAGACTGTTTCTTTTCTAGAGTCCGGGGAGATTTGAATCCAACTGTGATCATCCTATTAAAAAAACAAGTCTCTGAGGCCAATCATGATCTTGCCTGCCTGGAACCCACTGAGAAGCCATTAGCTTGATCTAGAGTAACTGAGGCTATCTGATTGGCCCTGCTGGCTTCAACCATATGTGCTTTCTCTCCATTACAGCCGGAGGAAGAGCAGTTGACCTGTGATATCACCGGATCCAGTTCATCCACCGATGACACGGCTTCACTGGACCAACATTCTTCTCATGGCAGTGATGTGTCTCTCTCCCAGATTTTAAAGCCAAACAGATCAAGAGATCGGCAAAGCCTTGATGGATTCTACAGCCATGGGATGGGAGCTGAGGGTCGAGAAAGTGAGAGTGAGCCTGCTGACCCAGGCGACGTGGAGGAGGAGGAGATGGACAGTATCACTGAAGTGCCTGCAAACTGCTCTGTCCTGAGGAGCTCCATGCGCTCTCTTTCCCCCTTCCGGAGGCACAGCTGGGGGCCTGGGAAAAATGCAGCCAGCGATGCAGAAATGAACCACCGGAGGTGAGATGGGAGGCAGTTTGTTTAGTGTCTCAGTGTGTGCTTGCTTTTGAGAAGCTTCTGATTTGTGTTATTGTTGGTAAAAGAATTTAGGAGACCCCATAGTATAGAAGAAAGAATATAGGCTTTGGAATCAGGAAAATCTGTGTTCAGACCCCAGCTCCCTAATTTACCATGTAAATGACCCTGGGCAAGTCACCTGACCCCTCTAAGCTTTAATTTTCTCATCTGTAAAATACCTTCATTATTATTTTTAATAATACAGTGAAATGTGATTGTCATATAGTGAGTGTTTGGTAAATGGGAACGTTTATTCTTACCACATTAATGAAACTTATGAATGATAAAATATTGGAGGCAGTAGTTTCATGTCAGCTTTGAATTAAGAAACAAACATGAAGTCTTACAGTCAGTCTAGTACTGAACTGAGACTAGAACTCTACTTATTTTCATCCTGCATAATGTCATGGGATCTCCTGTTTGAATTTATTGCTGAGGCTTATCTAGGACCATTGTCCTAATACCTCTGAAGATAATGGAATGAGAGTGAGATTTTAATCAGTTTGACTAATTCTTATAGTGTTACCTGCATGTAGTATAACCTGAATTTTAAAGTGTTAAGAAAACCCCCTTTAAAACTTTGAGTAGTAATTTTTTTCTGATTCTTTAATGATTTAATAAACTTCATAACTTTTGCCATCTGATTAACTCCTTGGAGCAAGGGGAGGAGCAAAGTAGCCCTCCACAGAAATTGTCAGTCCCTTTTTGTCCTGATGTTTTTCTCATTCCACATTCCTTCATTCTCTTCCCTGTGCCATTTCTCTTTGAGCAGTGTCTCTCTCCCCAGTGTGGTGTCTGTATGTTTCATGCATTTGTATCCCATTTTGTTTCATCTGCAACACTGACCTCTTCACCATTCATTTTCAGTTCAATGCGAGCTCTTGGGGATGTTGTCAGGAGACCTCCCATTCATAGGAGAAGGTACAGAGTTCGTTAACTTGATGGACTAACCATGTCACCTCTGAGCGTATACTAACAAGCATCTCATTCTGCTTAATCCATGATTGGACCATCTACTTTTAAGTAATGTCCCATCTAATTCAGGCAAATAAAATATAGGTACTTATTAATTGCCAATGTCCATTTTATATGAAATGGTTTCTTTAATTGCAGTTTTATCCTATTTTATCTTTTTTAAAAATTATTTTTAATTTTTTCAATCTTGTGCTTATTGGTGTTCAGATGACTGTGATAATAGGGTCTCACCCAGCTTTCTCTAGAAGAGTTCGAAGAATTGTCTATGTCGTACCTATTTAATGGACCCTGGGGAGTACTATTTTTTTCTTCTCCACAAAAGAAAAACCAGGAATGTGTGTGTGCTTGTATATAGGCCCTGAAATATTGTCAACACATTCTTTAATAATGTAATGAAAGACTTTATTACTAGGCCACGTGGCATTTTCCATTCCATTGTGGATGTAGTCATTTCTTAAAGCAAATCAGAGGTATAAGTTCATCTCTTGGCCTTTGAATTCCTTAATTAGTATTTGTCAGGTAATATTTTGAAGCTAAAAATAAATGATTTTTAAGCTGAGAAGTAATTTCTAGTCAGATTGCTAATTCGCTTCAAATTTTGCATTGGATTTTCTTTAGAAGTCATTAGTGGCCTTTTCTTCCATTGTTTAGAAAAACGTTTAGAAGTCCAAAAATTAGGGTTATATTACTGCCAGTTTCTCATATTAGGAGACATTTGTAAAGAAGTATTTTTAACTATTAGCTGAACCTGTTTTTTGGGAAGTAGGCGAATAGTGATCTTTCCGACTTTGTCTTTTCCAAGTGGATGCTTTGTTTAATTCCAGATTTTAGGCAAGAAATTGAGCTTAAATTCAAATGTTCTCATGAATTTCAGATAATCGTGATTCCTATGAAATTGTTCTTCCAGAAAATAAGTTGTTAAACAAGTTTTAACCCCATCTCTACTAAATGCTTTTCCGTAGAAGGTTCTTTGGAGGTACATTTGTCTGGGTCTTTATTAAAGCTTTTCAATATGAGCTTATTAAAAACAGGCACTTGATGACAAAGTGGGAGACGACAGATTGCTGGATGCAGTCCGAGTTAGTGTATAGATGTGCCTGTCGTCAACAACTCCAGCCAGTTTCATCCCTAGTGAAACTTACTTTTGTAGGAAGAATGTAATGTATAATTTAAAATTTTGTAAAATTGAAACATTACAACAAGTATTATAAGGCAGGGGGAGGGACATTTGTTTTTTTTTAATCTAGAACTTTCCAAATCTCAAAGCCAAAGAACTGCTAAATATTACCCCTACTAATTGAGGAAATGACGATGCTTTCAAAAATACCCTTAATTATGAAAGGAGTTTTCTGTTACCAGAAAGGGCAGACATTGTAGACCATCTGCAGCTTCCTTCCTGGTTCCTTAGAAAAGCTGTTACATCTTGGCTGAGCACGGTGGCTCACGCCTGTAATCCCAGCACTTTGGGAGGCTGAGCCAGATGGATTGCTTGAGCCCAGGAGTTTGAGACCAGCCTGGGAAACATGGTGAAACCTCATCTCTACTAAAAGCACAAAAATTAGCCAGGTGTGGTGGCACGCACCTGCAATCCCAGCTACTCAGGAGGCTGAGGCAGGAGAATTGCTTGAACCCGGGAGGCAGAGGTTACAATGAGCTGAGATCATGCCACTGCACTCCAGCCTGGGTGACAGAATGAGTCTGAGTCTCAAAAAAAAAAAAAAAAAAAAAAAAGCTATTATGTTTGTCTTCCTGCCTCCCTATCGTTTTTCATTCTCTTCATGTTAAATCTCTTCACAGTATTCCACATCATTGTCATATCCTGAAAGTAAAGAAACATTTAAATCTGTAGAAGGAGATTATTTTTAAAAATGATGGTTTGGCAGTGTATGTTCAGTTACTGATTTGCCACATTCTGTTTCTAAAAAAAGAAGTTGGATATTTAGGTAAAAATATGCCTGTTTATTAACTGGCGATTTAAAATTTAATAATGTCGAAGAACGGACTTCTGAGTCTTACGTGTGTTTGTAAAATATATATCTTCTCCTCACACAAGTAAATTGTGTCAGTGTCATCCCACTTACCAGAACAGAGAAGTGTCTCCACTGTATTTTTACTTTCTGCTTCTGCACTTGTAAGCTTTATACCACTAATTTAATCTGATTTAAAATGCTTTATACTATTTAGTTTTAAATGATATGGTAAAGATTTTTTTAAAGAGCCATAGGGATAGCTCTTACATCCTCCCACCATTTTCCTTGTCTCCTTTCTCCAGCCAAAAACCCCACTTGACAACAAAACAAAGTTGTTAGATATATCCAATGTATCTAATTTTTTTGGTGCCAGCCCTTCCCATCTGCAAGATTCTGGAGGGAGCCGAGTGGTTTTATTGTTGTCCACAAGCTCTGCTTTTATCTCTTCTCAGAAAACAAAAGCACATCACCCAGAACTTTATGGCCCAGGTAGCAGGGTATTTTTTAAATGATAGTTTTTGTTAATAAAAATCCTGACGTTTCCATGCAGTTTCCTTTATAGAGCACACAATGTTTTGAATTGATTATTGCTTTAGCTAGTGGTGTTTACTTAGCATTTCCAACCCCACATTTTCTGTCCCTGCTACTTGAGAATAGACACCCCTACTGGGATATTCAAGGAAGTAGATGATCAGGTGGATTTTTTTTTTTAATCTTTTGGGAAAAACGGATACAAACTTAACATTTAAAAGATACATTTCTAACTTAGTGGCATAGAATTCCTTTTTAAAAAATTTTTATTATCAGCCAGGTGCAGTGGCTCAAGCCTGTAATCCCAGCACTTTGGGAGACTGAGGTGGGTGGATCACTTGAGATCCGGAGTTCAAGACCAGCCTCACCAACATGGTGAAACCCCATCTCTACTAAAAAAAAAAAAACCAAATTAGCTGGGTGTGGTGGCACATGCCTGTAATCCCAGCTACTCAGGAGGCTGAGGCAGGAGAATCACTTGAACCCGGGAGACAGAGGTTACGGTGAGCCAGGATCGCACCATTACACTCCAGCCTGGGCAACAAGAGTGAAACTCCATCTTGGGGGAGAGTTTTCATTATCATTAAAATATAAGCAAATATTTAATCAGTGTTATATGCTTTATCTTTAACATAGTAGCCTAGTGAGTAGGGTTTGAAGATGGATGCCAGTGTTGACTAAGTATCTTATGCAAAATCTATTAATTGTCTGGTTTGGTTGGATCTATAATGGAAACACATGAAAAAAAAAAAACTGATGACTTCATGAGTCCACCAGAGCACAGTTTGTCACTGTCTCTTTTAAAAAGTCTAGGGTTAGCGATACTGTGGTAAGGGTGATGTGGGAGTATGGGATGTACTGAGAGATTATTCCCAATGATGGAGTTTGAAACACCTCTCATGTCTGAAGAGTGAGCCATAGGTAGTTGCCACGGGTTCACTAGAAGGAATGTTTGGGTTTCAGGTTGAACTGGTGATACTGTAAAGAACCCACAGTCTTTTCCACAGTGCTATCTAGACAAGAATAAAACATTTTTAAGTTTCTATGGTTTTTATTCTAGCCTTTTTAAAAATTGTCAGTGTTACATTCCTAAATTTTTTGTTGAACAAATAAATCCGTCTGTCTCTTAACTATGCCCTTCGTTTTTAAACCTAGTAACTCCATCCCTGTTTCCTCTTTTCTCCCTGCATTTCTGTTTCTGTCTTTGATGTCATCCCCAGTATGAGCTGGTGCCCCTCTGGTGTGCAGTACTCTGCTGGCCTAAGTGCTGATCTTAATTACAGAAGGTATGATATTGTTATGTGTCCAGCCACCAAATGGGGAACCATAAAATATGCCATCAGGGCTTTTGGCTTGGAGCTGGCTTCTGTGTGGCTGGGATGCATATGGCCAGCCTGCTTTGTCTGTGAGCACAGCGTTTCATTGCCTCTGCTATGGGTGTCACTAACTCAACTGAGGGGATACAGCCTAAGAGTCAGGTGATGCATCCTGTATGTCTCAAATGGCCATAGATTTGATGTTTTCTGCACAGATTTATCTCTGTCTTGGCCTGTCTTGATTTTCAGATCCTAGAAATTCTTGGATCCTGAATAAAACAATCAAAGAACCAAGGCAGCTAATAAGATGTACTGATTTCTGTTATGCTTCTAAATCCACCAATCTGTGTAGATTCCAAATTCGGAGACTCCTCGTCGTTTCATATTCTTGTCTCAACTGAACAGCCAGATTTGATTACTAAAACATTTTCAGGATTAACTTTTGCAATAAGCATAGATCTGGTTTTCTTAGGCTTTTCAAGTAATTTCTTCTTCACTTAGCCCCTCTTCTTATCCCTGGTATTGAAAATGAGTTTTACAGGCCAGGTGTGATGGCTCACACCTGTAATCCCAGTACTTTGGGAGGCTCAGGTGGGCAGATTACCTGAGGTCAGGCATTTGAGACCAGCCTGACCAACATGGTGAAACCCTGTCTCTACTAAAAATACAAAAATTAGCCAGACACAGTAGCAGGTACCTGTAATCTCAGCTACTTGGGAGGCTGAGGCAGGAGAACCACTTGAACCCAGGAGATGGAGGTAGCAGTGAGCCAAGATGAGGCCACTGCACTCCAGCCGGGGCAACAGAGGGAGGCTCTGTCTCAAAAAAAAAAAAAAAAAAAAAAAAAAAAGGAAAAGAAAGAAAATGAGGTTTACAGAGACATTTACTTGTAGTTAGTCATGATTTCTATTATATTGAAGTAAGAAAAACATATCCCTTGTTTAATTTACCTACTAGAGAAAATAGAGATATATATGGCTTCATTTCATAATAAGTGATTTACAAAACCAAAATAAATAAATAAATAAATAATTTAAAAAGCATACAAATCCTGGACTGGTAGGTATGAACTTAATTGTAGCAATTTTCTGTACAGTTTTCCTTGAGTGGAGATAACTGAGTAGCTTTAGTATACCTTCCAATTGAATTCCAGCTCATTGTTAGCTGAGAACATCGTCAGCTACAGCTGTGTTTTGAGATCTTGGTTATTTTAAAGAAGTTTCCGCTGCAGTTGTAATAGATGTGAATTATTCTAGTTAGTAACCCAAGGAGGTTAAATCACTAACCTGTCTCTGTAGCCTTCTGCTTACTGAAAATGCTTTTCATTCTGCAAACCACAGAATCTTTCTTGGAGGAATCCTCTTTAAAATGCCAAATCCTGATTGCCTTTGTTCCCTTTACCAATATCCAGGCAAAAAATTACAGCTCTTTCTACTATTAGACCTGGTTGCTTTTTCAGCATTTGTTCATTAAGGTGTTATATGTGCCTGTTGCAACTAACAATTCTCGGGAAGTCTGTCAGCAGTTGTTTGGCCAGGTGTGCATAGAATAGATGGTAACACTCATGAGTAACACTTGGGTTTTCTGGGGTGAAAGCATACCTGTAAAATTATAAAGGTCAACTTGAACGTAAAATTATAAAGGTCCACTTAATGGACATAAGGGCAAGTTACCCAGTTTGCCTTCTGAAAGTTACTTAAGCTCATATTTTCTCTGTGAGATTTAATTACTTGGCATTAGTACAGTTAGATTCACAAAGATTAATTAGATCAAGGAAAAACATTTATAAAGTATCCGATAACTATGGTCTGTCTGTATAGTATATTGAAAAATATCTGAGAAATGATCTTAGGTGGTTCAACATTTGGATAAATTTAATGGGGTAAGAAAATCTAAGTGCAGTATTCTTTCTCAGTATTCCAAGATCTGTGGAGGAAAGGTAGGTGGTATTCTTTGTGCTATGCCCTTTTAGACAGTTTTGCTAGCTGACATAGAAATAATACATGAACAAGGGAGATACACCCAAAGGGATTTTGTGTCCTCCTCTGTTTTTGAGACCCAGCAATAGAATGAATTAACTTTTGTGCCCTGTGTTCAGTTTCAGTCTAGAAGGCTTGACAGGAGGAGCTGGTGTCGGAAACAAGCCATCCTCATCTCTAGAAGTAAGCTCTGCAAATGCCAAAGAGCTCAGACACCCATTCGGTGGTGAGGAACGGGTTGACTCTTTGGTGTCACTTTCGGAAGAGGATCTGGAGTCAGGCCAGAGAGAACATAGGATGTTTGATCAGCAGGTAAGTCTTAAATATGTCTAATTTGGAAAAAATGTATTTCACAAAATATGAACATAGAAGGCAAGGCTTCTGGTAGTATAAGGCTAGTAGCTATGATTACTTACCCATTTTATGATATACTTAATCTAGCACTAAACCAAGTTTTTAGCACTTAATTAAAAAGGGCCAGGCATGGTGGCTCATGACTATAATCCCAGTGCTTTGGGAGGTTGAGGCAGGAGGATCACTTGAGCCCAGAAAACTCAAGACCAGCCTGGGCAACATAGCAAGACCCCCATCTCTACAAAAATTTAAAAATTAGTTGGACATGGTGTCTTGTGCCTGAAGGCTGAGATAGGAGGATTACTTGAGACCAGGAGTTTAAGGCTGCATTGAGCCGTGATTGCACTGCTGCACTCCAGCCTGGGTGAAAGAGTGAGACTCTGTCTCTAAAAAGAAAAAAGAAAAAAAATAAATAAAGAATGCCATTAATCTGCATAGATTTAAATATTCCATCAAGGCACACTTTTTAAAATTAGGAAAGTATCCAGGATATTAAATTGAGTTTTTCCTTCTTATCTGAGACCGTCTTTTACCATCTCAATAGTAAAATGAATCTTGAAATATGCTACATATCGTTATTTTCCCAATTCTCTAAAACATACCCCAAGTTCCTCCTTTGTAGGAAAAAAAACTTTCTTACTATACCTTCCAGGAATTGTCTGTTGATTCTCTCTCCTTTCCTTCCCTACTAGAATTCTTTTTTTTTTTTTAATACTTTAAGTTATAGGGTACGTGTGCACAACATGGATGTCTGTTACATAGGTATACATGTGCCATGTTGGTTTGCTGCACCCATTAACTCATTATTTACATTAAGTATTTCTCCTAATGCTATCCCTCCCCCAGTGCCCTACCCCACAACAGGCCCCGGTATGTGATGTTCCCTGCCCTGTGTCCAGGTGATCTCATTGTTCCATTCCCACCTGAGTGAGAACATGCGGTTTGGTTTTCTGTGCTTGTGATAGTTTGCTCAGAATGATGGTTTCCAGCTTCATCCATGTCCCTGCAAAGGACATGAACTCATCATTTTTTATGGCTGCATAGTATTCTATGGTGTATATGTGCCACATTTACTTAATCCAGTCTGTCATTGATGGACATTTGGGTTGGTTCCAAGTCTTTGCTATTGTTAACAGTGCCGCAGTAAGCATACGTGTGCATGTGTCTTTATAGTAGCATGATTTATAATCCTTTGGGTATATACCCAGTAATGGGATTGCTGGGTCAAATGGTATTTCTAGTTCTAGATCCTTGAGGAATTGCCACACTATCTTCCACAATGGTTGAACTAGTTTACACTCCCACCAACAGTGTAAAAGTGTTCCTATCTTTCCACATCCTCTCCAGCATCTGTTGTTTCCTGACTTTTTAGTGATCACCATTCTAACTGTTATAAGATGGTATCTCATTGTGGTTTTGATTTGCATTTCTCTGATGACCAGTGATGATGAGCATTTTTTCATATGTCTGTTGGCCGTATAAATGTCTTCTTTTGAGAAGTGTCTGTTCATATCCTTTGCCCACTTTTTGATGGGGTTGTTTGTTTTTTTCTTGTAAATTTGTTTAAGTTCTTTGTAGATTCTGGATATTTGTCCAGATCTTTTGTCAGATGGGTAGATTGCAAAAATTTTCTCCCATTCTATAGGTTGCCTGTTCACTCTGATGCCTACCAGAATTCTTAAGAGAGTATCTATGCTCCTTGCCTTCTCTTTTTAAAATTTTATTTGTTTATTTACTTATTTAGAGACAGGGTCTCACTCTGTCACCCAGACTGGAGTGCAGTGTTGCCATCACAGGTCACTGCAGCTTCAGCTTCCCCAGTTCAAGTGATCCTTCTGCCTCAGTCTCCCAAAGTGCTGGGATTGCAGGTCTGAGCCACTGCTCCTGGCCCTTGCCTTCTCTTTATCACCACCTAATCATATCTTAATTTCTGCTGCTATCACTCTCTTGAAACTCCTGTCTTGAAGGTCATGAATTTCCTTGTCAGCCAAATCAAAGTGACTTCTTAGTTCTCATCTTCTGGGTGTCCTCATTATCACTTACCACTTTTGACAATCCCTTGGGGAGGTTTTGAGAATTTGAATGATACGCTTTTATAGCATTGTACCTTACTGCAAGTCTTTTCTCTTCCTCTTGGGCCAGGAGACTTTGATTAATTTATGAAAGCATTCTGGGATACATCTTATTTCCTCCAAATGAAACATTTATAATTTAAAAAAAAAACTCTTTTTGAATAGATGACTGGAGTTTGGGGCAAAAATCTAATAATACATTTCTAATTAAACAAAAATGTTGACAACCTCTTCCTTGATTTGCTGAGTAGGACTTTGTGTAGAAGTTTAATTTTTTATTGTATCCTACTACAAGGCACTAACATGACCAAATATAAACTTGACACTGAAGGATTATCTTAGTAATTATTGTAGCACTTATGCTTGTGTGAGACCAGACGAATAAAGAGATTTAGGCATAATGAAAATCAGTTGAAGAGTAAATTTTGCCCCTTTAAAAATTTTTTCTACTTGTTCTGATACTTCAGAAAGAGAAAAAATAAGAATATGAAGAATATGCTTGTTGAAGCAAGTGATTTAGATTTACTCAGCCTAACAGTAACAGAAAAAAGAAGGAAAAAATAGGAACAATTCTTGGGTGGCTACTGAGCACAGCTTTGCTAACGGTAAATAAACCAGTGAACAAAATCTTTAAAATAAAGTGCATTTCAAATGTATAGAATCCTTTGGAAATCATGTGCAAGGAAAGGTAAAATACCAAAATTGTGGATTTGTAAACAATCATAGATCAAGACCCATATATCCTTTCAGATTCAGCTCAAGCTCATTTAAATGGCTTGCCTAAGGTGGTATAAGTGGCTATTAGCTAAACAGTATTAAACTCAGAGTTCCTGGCTGTTAATTTCACTGCTTCTTTCCAGGTTTTGGAGTAGGTGAATTTTAATGAGGAAATAAGAATGATTTAATTTTCTTAATATTGTTTATTTTCTGAGATGGATGTTTCCAGGAATTTGACAGATAACCCTGGATTTTAGTAAGACATTACTACCACTGATGTGTTTCTAAAAATGGACTATCTTTCTGAAGCGGACTTTCTGATTCAGTCTTTCTAGATTAAGTTGTTGTTTTAGTGCCTTGCTATGCTTAGCCTTCCTGGAATCTCTACTTAACCATAGTTTTTATCTTGTATGGAACCTCAGAGTGGGTATTTGAGCTGCTTGTATCATTCTGATCTGGATGAGTTGCCTGCAGCCAACTTCCTGTTAAAAGTCTCTGCCTTTCACTGAGGTCATTTTTTAGACCTCACAGTTGTATTTGAAACATAGCAACTGTTTACCTCAGCTGCCATGGTTACACATGAAACAAGCTCTAAATAATCAGAAGTCTGGCCTAATTGAGTCAAGTTCATGCTAGTAACGGATTTTTCATTGCTTCTCTTTCAACATGTGTGAGTCATAAGGAGGCAGATTTCATTCTGTGAAGGGAAGGGATTAATGATAAAGTCAGTTAACAATTGGAATGGGCTCTTTTTTTGTGTGTGTGGTTTTTTTTTGTTTTTGTTTTTTTTTTTTTTTTTTAATTTATTTATTATTATTATACTGTAAGTTGTAGGGTACATGTGCATAACGTGCAGGTTTGTTACATATGTATACTTGTGCCTTGTTGGTGTGCTGCACCCATCAACTCGTCATTTACATCAGGTATAACTCCCAATGCAATCCCTCCCCCCTCCCCCCTCCCCATGATAGGCCCCGGTGTGTGATGTTCCCCTTCCCGAGTCCAAGTGATCTCATTGTTCAGTTCCCACCTATGAGTGAGAACATGCGGTGTTTGGTTTTCTGTTCTTGTGATAGTTTGCTAAGAATGATGGATTCCAGCTGCATCCATGTCCCTACAAAGGACACAAACTCATCTTTTTTTATGGCTGCATAGTATTCCATGGTGTATATGTGCCACATTTTCTTAATCCAATCTGTCACTGATGGACATTTGGGTTGATTCCAAGTCTTTGCTATTGTGAATAGTGCTGCAATAAACATACGTGTGCATGTGTCTTTAGAGCAGCATAATTTATAATCCTTTGGGTATATACCCAGTAATGGGATGGCTGGGTCATATGGTACATCTAGTTCTAGATCCTTGAGGAATCGCCATACTGTTTTCCATAATGGTTGAACTAGTTTACAATCCCACCAACAGTGTAAAAGTGTTCCTATTTCTCCACATCCTCTCCAGCACCTGTTGTTTCCTGACTTTTTAATGATCGCCATTCTAACTGGTGTGAGATGGTATCTCATTGTGGTTTTGATTTGCATTTCTCTGATGGCCAGTGATGATGAGCATTTTTTCATATGTCTGTTGGCTGTATGAATGTCCTCTTTTGAGAAATGTCTGTTCATATCCTTTGCCCACTTTTTGATGGGGTTGTTTGTTTTTTTCTTGTAAATTTGTTTGAGTTCTTTGTAGGTTCTGGATATTAGCCCTTTGTCAGATGAGTAGATTGCAAAAATTTTCTCCCATTCTGTAGGTTGCCTGTTCACTCTGATGGTAGTTTCTTTTGCTGTGCAGAAGCTCTTTAGTTTAATGAGATCCCATTTGTCAATTTTGGCTTTTGCTGCCGTTGCTTTTGGTGTTTTAGACATGAAGTCTTTGCCCATGCCTATGTCCTGAATGGTACTACCTAGGTTTTCCTCTAGGATTTTTATGGTATTAGGTCTAACATTTAAGTCTCTAATCCATCTTGAATTAATTTTCGTATAAGGAGTAAGGAAAGGATCCAGTTTCAGCTTTCTACTTATGGCTAGCCAATTTTCCCAGCACCATTTATTAAATAGGGAATCCTTTCCCCATTTCTTGTTTTTCTCAGGTTTGTCAAAGATCAGATGGCTGTAGATGTGTGGTATTATTTCTGAGGACTCTGTTCTGTTCCATTGGTCTATATCTCTGTTTTGGTACCAGTACCATGCTGTTTTGGTTACTGTAGCCTTGTAGTATAGTTTGAAGTCAGGTAGCGTGATGCCTCCAGCTTTGTTCTTTTGACTTAGGATTGTCTTGGAGATGCGGGCTCTTTTTTGGTTCCATATGAACTTTAAAGCAGTTTTTTCCAATTCTGTGAAGAAAGTCATTGGTAGCTTGATGGGGATGGCATTGAATCTATAAATTACCTTGGGCAGTATGGCCATTTTCACGATATTGATTCTTCCTATCCATGAGCATGGTATGTTCTTCCATTTGTTTGTGTCCTCTTTTATTTCAGTGAGCAGTGGTTTGTAGTTCTCCTTGAAGAGGTCCTTTACATCCCTTGTAAGTTGGATTCCTAGGTATTTTATTCTCTTTGAAGCAATTGTGAATGGAAGTTCATTCATGATTTGGCTCTCTGTTTGTCTGTTACTGGTGTATAAGAATGCTTGTGATTTTTGCACATTAATTTTGTATCCTGAGACTTTGCTGAAGTTGCTTATCAGCTTAAGGAGATTTTGGGCTGAGACAATGGGGTTTTCTAAATATACAATCATGTCATCTGCAAACAGGGACAATTTGACTTCTTCTTTTCCTAACTGAATACCCCTGATTTCTTTCTCTTGCCTAATTGCCCTAGCCAGAACTTCCAACACTATGTTGAATAGGAGTGGTGAGAGAGGGCATCCCTGTCTTGTGCCAGTTTTCAAAGGGAATTTTTCCAGTTTTTGCCCATTCAGTATGATATTGGCTGTGGGTTTGTCATAAATAGCTCTTATTATTTTGAGGTACGTTCCATCAATACCGAATTTATTGAGCGTTTTTAGCATGAAGGGCTGTTGAATTTTGTCAAAAGCCTTTTCTGCATCTATTGAGATAACCATGTGGTTCTTGTCTTTGGTTCTGTTTATATGCTGGATTATGTTTATTGATTTGCGAATGTTGAACCAGCCTTGCATCCCAGGGATGAAGCCCACTTGATCATGGTGGATAAGCTTTTTGATGTGTTGTTGAATCCGGTTTGCCAGTATTTTATTGAGGATTTTTGCATCGATGTTCATCAGGGATATTGGTCTAAAATTCTCTTTTTTTGTTGTGTCTCTGCCAGGCTTTGGTATCAGGATGATGTTGGCCTCATAAAATGAGTTAGGGAGGATTCCCTCTTTTTCTATTGATTGGAATAGTTTCAGAAGGAATGGTACCAACTCCTCCTTGTACCTCTGGTAGAATTCAGCTGTGAATCCATCTGGTCCTGGACTTTTTTTGGTTGGTAGGCTATTAATTGTTGCCTCAATTTCAGTGCCTGCTATTGGTCTATTCAGGGATTCAACTTCTTCCTGGTTTAGTCTTGGAAGAGTGTAAGTGTCCAGGAAATTATCCATTTCTTCTAGATTTTCCAGTTTATTTGCGTAGAGGTGTTTATAGTATTCTCTGATGGTAGTTTGTATTTCTGTGGGGTCGGTGGTGATATCCCCTTTATCATTTTTAATTGCGTCGATTTGATTCTTCTCTCTTTTCTTCTTTATTAGTCTTGCTAGTGGTCTGTCAATTTTGTTGATCTTTTCAAAAAACCAACTCCTGGATTCATTGATTTTTTGGAGGGTTTTTTGTGTCTCTATCTCCTTCAGTTCTGCTCTGATCTTAGTTATTTCTAGCCTTCTGCTAGCTTTCGAATGTGTTTGCTCTTGCTTCTCTAATTCTTTTAATTGCGATGTTAGAGTGTCAATTTTAGATCTTTCCTGCTTTCTCTTGTGGGCATTTAGTGCTATAAATTTCCCTCTACACACTGCTTTAAATGTGTCCCAGAGATTCTGGTATGTTGTATCTTTGTTCTCATTGGTTTCAAAGAACATCTTTATTTCTGCCTTCATTTCGTTATGTACCCAGTAGTCATTCAGGAGCAGGTTGTTCAGTTTCCATGTAGTTGAGCGGTTTTGATTGAGTTTCTTAGTCCTGAGTTCTAGTTTGATTGCACTGTGGTCTGAGAGACAGTTTGTAATAATTTCTGTTCTTGTACATTTGCTGAGGAGTGCTTTACTTCCAATTACGTGGTCAATTTTGGAATAAGTACGATGTGGTGCTGAGAAGAATGTATATTCTGTTGATTTGGGGTGGAGAGTTCTATAGATGTCTATTAGGTCTGCTTGCTGCAGAGATGAGTTCAATTCCTGGATATCCTTGTTAACTTTCTGTCTCGTTGATCTGTCTAATGTTGACAGTGGAGTGTTGAAGTCTCCCATTATTATTGTATGGGAGTCTAAGTCTCTTTGTAAGTCTCTAAGGACTTGCTTTATGAATCTGGGTGCTCCTGTATTGGGTGCATATATATTTAGGATAGTTAGCTCTTCCTGTTGAATTGATCCCTTGACCATTATGTAATGGCCTTCTTTGTCTCTTTTGATCTTTGATGGTTTAAAGTCTGTTTTATCAGAGACTAGGATTGCAACCCCTGCTTTTTTTTGTTCTCCATTTGCTTGGTAAATCTTCCTCCATCCCTTTATTTTGAGCCTATGTATGTCTCTGCGTGTGAGATGGGTCTCCTGAATACAGCAGACTGATGGGTCTTGACTCTTTATCCAGTTTGCCAGTCTGTGTCTTTTAATTGGAGCATTTAGTCCATTTACATTTAAGGTTAAGATTGTTATGTGTGAACTTGATCCTGCCATTATGATATTAACTGGTTATTTTGCTCGTTAGTTGGTGCAGTTTCTTCCTAGCCTCGATGGTCTTTACATTTTGGCATGTTTTTGAGATGGCTGGTACCGGTTGTTCCTTTCCATGTTGAGTGCTTCCTTCAGGGTCTCTTGTAAGGCAGGCCTAGTGGTGACAAAATCTCTAAGCATTTGCTTATCTGTAAAGGATTTTATTTCTCCTTCACTTATGAAACTTAGTTTGGCTGGATATGAAATTCTGGGTTTAAAATTCTTTTCTTTAAGAATGTTGAATATTGGCCCCCACTCTCTTCTGGCTTGGAGAGTTTCTGCCGAGAGATCTGCTGTGAGTCTGATGGGCTTCCCTTTGTGGGTAACCCGACCTTTCTCTCTGGCTGCCCTTAAGATTTTTTCCTTCATTTCAACTTTGGTGAATCTGGCAATTATGTGTCTTGGAGTTGCTCTTCTCGAGGAGTATCTTTGTGGCGTTCTCTGTATTTCCTGGATTTGAATGTTGGCCTGCCCTACTAGGTTGGGGAAGTTCTCCTGGATGATATCCTGAAGAGTGTTTTCCAACTTGGTTCCATTTTCCCCCTCACTTTCAGGCACCCCAATCAGACGTAGATTTGGTCTTTTTACATAATCCCATACTTCTTGCAGGCTTTGTTCATTTCTTTTTCTTCTTTTTTCTTTTGGTTTCTCTTCTCGCTTCATTTCATTCATTTGATCCTCAATCGCTGATACTCTTTCTTCCAGTTGATCGAGTCGGTTACTGAAGCTTGTGCATTTGTCACGTATTTCTCGTGTCATGCTTTTCATCTCTTTCATTTCGTTTATGACCTTCTCTGCATTAATTAGTCTAGCCGTCAATTCTTCCCCTTTTTTTTCAAGATTTTTAGTTTCTTTGCGCTGGGTACGTAATTCCTCCTTTAGCTCTGAGAAATTTGATGGACTGAAGCCTTCTTCTCTCATCTCGTCAAAGTCATTCTCCGTCCAGCTTTGATCCGTTGCTGGCGATGAGCTGCGCTCCTTTGCCGGGGGAGATGCGCTCTTGTTTTTTGAATTTCCAGCTTTTCTGCCCTGCTTTTTCCCCATCTTTGTGGTTTTATCTGCCTCTGGTCTTTGATGATGGTGATGTACTGATGGGGTTTTGGTGTAGGTGTCCTTCCTGTTTGATAGTTTTCCTTCTAACAGTCAGGACCCTCAGCTGTAGGTCTGTTGGAGATTGCTTGAGGTCCACTCCAGACCCTGTTTGCCTGGGTATCAGCAGCAGAGACTGCAGAAGATAGAATATTTCTGAACAGCAAGTGTACCTGTCTGATTCTTGCTTTGGAAGCTTCCTCTCAGGGGTGTACTCCACCCTGTGAGGTGTGGGGTGTCAGACTGCCCCTAGTGGGGGATGTCTCCCAGTTAGGCTACTCAGGGGTCAGGGACCCGCTTGAGCAGGGAGTCTGTCCCTTCTCAGATCTCAACCTCCGTGTTGGGAGATCCACTGCTCTCTTCAAAGCTGTCAGACAGAGTCGTTTGGGTCTGCAGAGGTATCTGCTGCTTTGTTATTGTTTACTGTGCCCTGCCCCCAGAGGTGGAGTCTACAGAGACAGGCAGGTTTCCTTGAGCTGCTGTGAGCTCCACCCAGTTCGAGCTTCCCAGCAGCTTTGTTTACCTACTTAAGCCTGAGCAATGGCGGGCGCCCCTCCCCCAGCCTGGCTGCTGCCTTGCCGGTAGATCTCAGACTGCTGTGCTAGCAATGAGGGAGGCTCCGTGGGCGTGGGACCCTCTCGGCCAGGTGTGGGATATGATCTCCTGGTGTGCCTGTTTGCTCAAAGCGCAGTATTGGGGTGGGAGTTACCCGATTCTCCAGGTGTTGTGTGTCTCAGTTCCCCTGGCTAGGAAAAGGGATTCCCTTCCCCCTTGCGCTTCCCAGGTGAGGCAATGCCTCGCCCTGCTTCAGCTCTCGCTGGTCGGGCTGCAGCAGCTGACCAGTACCGATCTTCCGGCACTCCCCAGTGAGATGAACCCAGTACCTCAGTTGAAAATGCGAAATCACCGGTCTTCTGTGTCGCTGGCGCTGGGAGTTGAAGACTGGAGCCGCTCCTATTCGGCCATCTTGCTCCGCCCCGTTTTTTTTTGTTTTTGAGACAGATTCTCGCTCTGTAGCTGAGGCTAGAGTGCAGTGGCGCGATCTCAACCTCGGCTCACTGCAAGCTTCGCCTCCCGGGTTCACGCCATTCTCCTGCCTCAGCCTCCTGAGTAGCTGGGACTACAGGCACCCGCCACCGCATCCAGCTAATTTTTTTGCGTTTTTAGTAGAGACAGGGTTTCACCGTGGTCTCCATCTCCTGACCTCACGATCCGCCCACCTCGGCCTCCCAAAGTGCTGGGATTACAAGCGTGCGCCACCACGCCCGGCCAGGAATGGGCTCTTATCACCAGAAGTGTGCTAGTGGACACTAAACAACTGTCTTTCAGGGATATTGTACCAGGAACTTCTACAGGTGGTTGGATTACATGGTCTCAAAGCTGCTGTGAATTTACTGAGAGTTAAATTGTCAAATTTCAGTTACCTCTATGTTCATGTAGAATCAGTATCATCTTAGAAGAGGATAGGGAAGAGATTTAGGCTTCTTTCCAGATACATTGTTGCTTTGTTTGTGACCTTAAAACTCTTTACTTGAATCTCAATATTCCAATTATTTAAAACCAGAGGCCAGGCCTGGCGGTTCACGCCTATAATCCCAGCATTTTGGGAGGCTGAGGCGGGCGGATCAGTTGAGCTCAGGGGTTTAAGACCAGCCTGGCCAACATGGTGAAACCCTGTCTCTACCAAAAATACAAAAAATTAGCTGGGCATGGTGGTGTGCGCCTGTAATCCCAGCTACTCAGGAGGCTGAGGCGGGAGAATCACTTGAACCTGGGAGGCGGACATTGCAGTGAGCCGAGATCATGCCACTGCACTCCAGCCTGGGCCACAGAGTGAGACTCTGTCTCAAAAATAAAAATAGGCTGGGTGTGGTGGCTCACGCCTGTAATCCCAACACTTTGGGAGGCCAAGGTGGGCGGATCACAAGGTCAGGAGTTTGAGACCTGCCTGACCAACATGGTGAAACCCCATCTCTACTAAAAATACAAAAATTAGCTGGGTATGGTGGTGCACACCTGTAATCCCAGCTACTCAGGAGGCTGAGGCAGGAGAATCGTTTGAACTGGTAGGCGGAAGTTGCAGTGAGTCAAGATTATGCCATCAGCTAGGGTGACAGAGTGAGACTCTGTCTAAAAAAGTAATAATAATAAATAAAGTAAAATCAGAATACTGTTACCAATATTCTACTATATCTGTATGAAGGAGTATTTAGATTTTCAAAGAACAAGTATTGTATGTAGTTTGATATTTCCAGTGAAATTATTTTTATGTGATTATGCATCCAGCAGATATTTATTAAGTACTTACTAAGTTTGAAACATTGTTAGGTGCTATGAGGGATACAGAACCACTGTAAAGAATGGATACTCTAATGATCCCCATTTTCAGATGAGAAAACTAAGCCTCAGAAAAGCTAAGTAACTTTTCTGAAATTGAGCAGCTGTTAAGTAGCAGGAGCAGACTTTAACCTATGTCTGTCTGACCACAAGGCCTGTGCTCTCACCCCCTTCTGTACTGCCTTATTTTACTATGTAGGTCTAATTATAAGGTTTTATGCTTACCTGGAAATATGAGAGCATATGCTTACAACCTGTTCTTTACTCTTTTACTTCACAGATATGTCACAGATCTAAGCAGCAGGGATTTAATTACTGTACATCCGCCATTTCCTCTCCATTGACAAAATCCATCTCATTAATGACAATCAGCCATCCTGGATTGGACAGTGAGTATACTACTTTTTTAAAAAATTAAATATATTAAATCTTAACCACTGTTCCTATTATTTTTCTCACTTTAAGGCCTAATAACATTACCTGCGAAAATTTGCTTGCTGCTGCTTTGAATGAATGGCTTAGCACTTAAACAGAAAAGGTGACATAGAGTTCATCATGAGCTCTTCCTCCTTTTGCTACCTAAAAATATCCATAATACATTAAGTTTATTGTATTTGTGGGCACTTTTTTTTTGTTTTTGTTTTTTGTTTTGAGATGGAGTCCCGCTCTGTTGCCCAGGCTGGAGAGCAGTGGTGCGATCTTGGCTCACTGCAAGCTCCACCTCCTGGGTTCATGCCATTCTCCTGCCTCAGTAGCTGGTACTACAGGCGCCCACCACCACGCCCAGCTAATTTTTTGTATTTTTAGTAGAGACAGGGTTTCACCCTGTTAGCCAGGATGGTCTCAATCTCCTGACCTCGTGATCCGCCCCTCTTGACCTCCCAAAGTGCTGGGATTACAGGTGTGAGCCACCGCGCCCAGCCAGACACAGTTTTTAAACATTTTTTATTTTGAAGTAATTTTAGACTTGAAAAATAGTTATAAATAATGTTCACTGGGGAAAAAAAATTGCAAAAATAGTACAAAGTATTCCCATGTATTCTTCACTTCTAGTCTTCATATGTTAGAATACTTGTTTCACCGGCCTCTCCCCCTCTCTTTGTCACTCCCCTTAAAGATTTTTTCTGAAACATTTGAGAGAGTAAGTTGTATCCGTAACACTCCTTCACCTCTAATTTAGTGTATATTTCCTAAAAACAAAGATATTCTCTTATATTACCATAGTATATGAGTACCATATACGGGCCTTCTCTGGCTACTGAGTGCTAGCATTAGTATATAAGAGTACCTTATACTCTTATATACTATGATAATACTCTATTACCATAGTATAATTATCCAAATCAGGAAATTAATGTCAATAAAATTATGTTATCTAATATGCACACCTTATTCAGATTTCAAATTTTCTCACTTATTTCTGGGTCCAAGATTCAGTCTAAGAACATATATTGAATTAAGTTGTCATGTCTCTTTAGACCTCTTTAATCTAAAAAGTTCCTCAGTTGATCCCTGTCTTTCATGAATTTGTCAGTGGAGAAAACTGGCACAGTAACTGACCTGAGCTTTTCAACAATGTCAAGCTCAAGAAGGACAAAGCAAGTCTGAGACAGAGATTTAGTTCTGTGAGGGCCAGTAGGATTACATCTGAAAGGGGTTAGTGGACCTGTATGCAGGTTCAGATCAACTGGCGATGAAAGTTATGTAGAGCTGTCATGGCACCCATAAGCACAGGGCCTTGCGATGCTCAGAAACATACTTGGATTGGATCAGTGTTGTTTTGTCACAAAGCAACTTGTTCTTTGAGAAGCCTCATTTTTTATTTTTTAAATGTTGATTTTTTTATGAGTAGTTGCTGTGTGGGATCTGGATATAAAGATTAAATTCTCATCAAAGAGGGAGTGAGTGATACATTATGTTCTTTGCTGAAAGAGCATGTGTCTTGGAGGCTGAAGCCAAGGAAATAAACACATTCTCCTGGTGTTTCTGGGGTTTCCTCATTATTCCCTGATATAATTCAGTTTAAGAGTTGAGAAGCAGATGCCCTGTATTTATGGGATGTTCCATCTCACTTCATGACTTACTGGAATCCTAATTTTTAAAATTTTCACAGTGGAATTAAGACATAATGGATGATTCTAGCCAGACATGGTGACACATGCCTGTAGTCCGGCTGCTTCAGAGGCTGAGGCAGGAGGATCATGAGCCCAGGAGGTCAAGGCTGCAGTGAGCTGTGATGGCACGACTGCATTCCAGCCTGGGTGATAGAGTGAGACACTGCCTCAAAACAAAAAGAGAGAGAGAGAAAGACATAATGGATGATTCTGTTAAATTTTTTCTTGTTTTCATGTGATTAATATTTCAAGTACAAATCTAGCCTACTTGACAAAAGGTGTCTAATGAAGACTTATTTTCAAAGATGTGTCCCCCAGAACTGTGACAGAAATAGCTTTTCCTGTTTTTGCTTGTTTTGATTTTTTTTTTAAATTTGGCTTTGAGTTAGAGGTTTGGCTTGTATAGAATGGAAATTACAATTGAATAGTTTGCAGTGAATTTGATAAGCCAGAATGCTAGCACTCAGTAGCCAGAAAAGGCCAGGAAGGCTCTCTAAGTGAGACATTTCAGCTCAGTGTGCCCTCCTTCTGTGACCAGCAAGCATCATGACATAGAGGATATTGTACTTCTACAGCAACAGATACCTAGTACCAACAGAATGTATCCCAAAGAGAGACCTTTTTCCTATATTTTGTGACCCACTTTCTTTCCTTGTGGATGAAACACTTCATTATTTTTCCTTCACAAAGCAAGGTGCTTTTGGACTGTGTTTTCAGTTGCTATCCAAACACTATAAATAATACAGCTAACTCCCAAAAGCACTATTCTAGAGGTTCTGACACACAGAGCTTTTCTTCCCATTGCTGATAATTTTTCTGCTCAACTCACCTAGGGAACCTGATTTCAGTAGTAGACTACTGTCAAAAGTAGAGCTTCAAGCAAGAGTTTACGCCTTTCATCCAAATATAATACCCTCATTCTGATTTGTAGCGTGCATTTCACGCAGACTGGAATGATAGCTAGCCCCACGTACCTTTCTGATACCATATGCTGCAACAGAAGGACCCATCAACCTTAATGTCACTGTTTCTCCTTAGTTCCTCCTATATACAATTAAAATAGTTTCCCAACTGTATTTGTTATTCTACACTAGAAACATAATACATCATTTTGGAAATGTTAAAATTCTGACTGAAGAGAAGACTAAAACTTGTGTTAAAGTGTGTGTGGTATGCCTTAAGCATCGGGATAGCTGGATATTTCATAATTTGCTCCAGACTCAAGTGTTCAATTCCAAATCACTTAAATACTCAGCATGACTCATCTATGGTCATATTCTCCCTAACTGAAATAGTGTAATAGTTAAAATCCTCAGTGATTTTTAAAGCCTAAAATGTTTGGTACACTTAAAATATTTTAACTGATATTTTAAGCACACTTAGTGGCTGTATTACTTTGAGCTTGTTACTGAAACTCTCTGCCTCAATTCAGCTGTTAAATGGGGATGATAATGTGATGTGGCTTAAATCTGACTTTATTTGAAGTCCATAGCATATTTTCTGTCACATAATGAGCACATGCTGTCATTGTGGAGTGTGATTGTTCACAATAACCAGAACAGCGCCAGGGTCCATTTTTCTCTGCCCAGAGCTTAAACAAGGTTAGACGTTGCTCACCATTGCTAGAACATTGTCTCTTGTTGTCTTGCACTTGGCTGTTTATTGTGAGCGTGCTTGTTTAGGAACAGAATGTTTTCTAAACTCATCCTAATCTCACTGCTTTCCAGCTTTTACCTGTGCTCTTTTTCCTTCTAAAGAAATTATTAGTTGCCTCGACCACAGTTTATCACAGCTGTCAGTAAAACTTGAGCATTTCTGAAAATGTATTTCCACTGAGCTGTTGTCCAGAATGTCTTTTGTTGGGTCATTTGCTGGATTAGAAAAACAGTCAAACTTGCAGCATTATTTCTAAGCTGGGATCTGTTTTTAAAAAAATCTATTGATGTAAAGGAAAATACTGAGTAGAGAGGGTGACTAAAATATTTCTGTGTCACTTTCTGGGATGGAGAGCAGGCAAGCAGTAGCTTCTTTAGGAACCACAGAGGATGGGAAAAGCTGCAGTGCCTCCTGTCTTGGACTTACTGTCTTGATTTGAAGGGTGAGATATGATAAGTGTGACCTGCCGGCCATTTTTTAGGGGGTCGCAGTAGCACAGGTGCTGGCTGTGTCATGAGGCTTGGTGCCTGTGAGGACTGCCCTAAGGGAAACCTCTCCATGGAATGTGTGCACAGCATTTCTCCTCCTTGCATCAGAGAAAGATTGTGTGGGGCCTTTTTCTCCCACTGTACTGTGAAATGTAAATGGTTTCTTGATAGAACTTAAAAATTTTTTTTTATTTTTACATGTATAGAATTCAGTTATGACAGATGATCTTTTTTTTTTGATACGGAGTCTGGCTCTGTCACCCAGGTTGTAGTGCAGTGGTGGGATCTCTCACTGCAAGCTCCTCCTCTTGGGTTCACGCCATTCTCCTGTCTCAGCCTCCCAAGTAGCTGGGACTACAGGCGCCTGCCACCACGCCCGGCTAATTTTTTTTGTATTTTTTAGTAGAGACGGAGTTTCACCTTGTTAGCCAGAATGGTCTCGATCTCCTAAGTCGTGATCCGCCCGCCTCGGCCTCCCAAAGTGCTGGTCTTACAGACGTGAGCCACCACGCCCGGCCCAGATGATCCCTTTCTATGGCTGTATTTTTAACCTTTTCATTGCTCCCACCCAGAAGATGCCTCAAATAATAATCTGCTTGATTACATCCCTGGAAACACATTAGTGGTGATATGTTGAAAGGGGTATTGGACCCATTAGATGTTTTAACTTCATATGCTTCTTAATGAGATTTCATTTTCCCATTCATTTTGTGTGGTGTGTTACAGGTTGAGCATCCCTAATTTGAAAGCCTGAAATGCTCCAAAATCTGAACCATTTGAACACCAACATGATGCCACAAGTGGAAAATTCCATGTATGAGGCCTTAACAAAATTATGTAAAATATTATATAAAATTACCTTTGGGCTATGTATTTAAGCTATATATGAAACAAATGAATTTCATGTTCAGATGTGGTTCCCATCCCCAAGATGTCTCATCATATATATGCAAATATTCCAAAATTCAAAATCTGAAATACTTCTGACCCCAAGCATTTCAGAAGGAATACTCTATGTGTATCACAAAGAAGGGCACTTTCCCTTGGGGTCATTTTTATAACTTCGCTTATGGCATGTGAGTTTGCCAAGTTTCTTAAGCATGTTTTGATGGGAGCAGTAACTTGTAATTGTGTGGCATGCATTAGACTATGACAGCTAAGGCCGTCTTGAGAGCTGAACTGTGGCAGTTATATATCTGTACCAGATCTTTAAAAAGGTAAAGGATCTGTGTGACCAAAGATTAAGGTGGGCCTCTGGAAAGTTAGGCATCAGTGCTATTGAGGATATTTTATCTCTGTTTTCTGGATTTCTTCTCTAACTGTGATGGAAATTTACTGAAGTATGTGTATATCTATGTGTGTGTGTGTGTGTGTGTGTGTATATATATATATAAAAGTGTATATATATATATTCTTAGCACAGTTCTGTTTGGAAAAGATAACATTGACAAATACATCAGAACAAAAATGTAATCAGACTTCTTTTTGACGTTATTAAATTGTAAAACTGGAAAACTTGCGTGTTCATTAAATATATATGAAATATAAACTTTAAATCAAATACCTTATAAAATTGAATTGCTATGTTACCAGAACATTTCCTTTATATAATATATATATGTTGGAGATTTCTGTTTGTCAGGGATACACTAGATACTCATCACTTAAGGTTTTTCCTTATGATCTATGATTTTGTGACGCATGAAAGGGATGTTCTTAGATTCTGGGTAATAGGAGCAGCTCATTTTCATTTTGTAAATCCGTTTCACATTTGGAGGCACATCAGAACACACAGTAGTATCTTACTTTTGCACAAGACTCTCACTGCCTGACAAACTAGTGTGTATTTGTACCAACATTTCTTTGATCTGTTACGTGCAGTGGCTGCAACAGCAAACAGTGATGTCACTTAGCATTTATCTGGGGTATGGAGTTGCTTTCATATTAGATAGGTACAGGGCTTTTTCTCTCATTTCATTTAGGACATTGAGATTCCAGAAAGTCGGATAAAGGGAAGTTCGTTTATTAATGTGTTTATCGAGTAAATATTTGAGTACCTACTCTTTTCCATATACCAGGCTAGACAGTGGTAGGAGAGGGGAGAACTCACAGGTAGGGTTGCTTTCCTCACCACATTTACAGATGAGAACAAGTGAATCTAATAGAAAATGGTAAATGCAGTAACTTAAACATTTGATGTTATAGGACTGACAGACCTAAGGGGTCAGAGAAGGCTGACTGAGGAGAAGTAATATTAAAGTTTGGACCAGAAGGAAACTTTGGGAATTAGCCGGGTGAATTAGTATGTAGAAAGCAAGACTGCGGAATTTCGGCCTCTTGCCTGAGGGAAATGGAATCATTTACGTTGATTAAATTGATCCAATAATTGATTAGAACACTTCAGGCTAACTATGGGGAGGAGAGATTGGATCAGTAGAAGGCTTCTTATGTTATGTTATGTTATGTTATGTTATGTTATGTTATGTTATGTTATTTTTAAGACGGAGCCGTCGCCCAGGCTGGAGTGCAGTGGCGCTATCTCAGCTCCTGCCTCAGCCTCCTGAGTAGCTGGGATTACAGGTGCCTGCCACTACGCCCAGCTAATTTTTTGTATTTTTAGTAGAGACGGGGTTTCACCATGTTAGCCAGGCTAGTCTCGAATTCCTGACCTCATGATTTGCCCGCCTCGGCCTCCCAAAGTGCTGGGATTACAGGCATGGGCCACCACGTCTGGCCAATAGAAGGCTTTTGCAGGATTCAGGTTACAGTAATAGACCATGTCCTAAACCAAGGCAGAGAGCAGTGGCAATAGGGGAGGAATAGAGGCTGAGCTAGAAGACAAAGTGAAGAAGCCTGAGTGAAGTGTGATATAAGGATTCAGAGATGGTGCCCAGGTTTCCGTTTTGAGTAATGAGTTAGATGTTGGTACCACTCACTAAGTGAAGGAACACAGGAGGAGGAACAGTTCTGCAGGAAAATATAAGTTCGCTTACGTGCTTTTGGAGCTGTAGCTGCCTGTGGAACATCCACCCACAGGTGAGCAGGGAGAGGAATGAGCCTAGAGCTAAATAGAGAGATCTGGCTTCCAGATTAGAAAGATGTGACTCACCAGTGTCTTGTATGCAGATTGTCATTAAGAGGTAGAGTGAATGAGGAGATTTGGGGTGAGGGAGAAGAGAGCCAGATGTGGAATCCTGAGGAACACCACTAGTAGATGTTTTTAGTATACTTTTAAGAAAGAGAACCCCAGGTATGAATTGTGATCATTCTTGTTTTCATAATCTAACAGGTATGTATTTATTAGCCGAATTTTTTAGAAACTGCATTAGAATTCTGTATATTCAGAAATGGAGATGAGAATGTAAACAAATTATTACATCATTCACCATTTCCCGGAACCACATAGTCCATTGACATTATACTGTTTCCCCGTATGCTGAAGGTCCTGGCGTAATCTGTGCATGCTCTAATGTCTTCTGTGAACCTCCTCAGCTCAGCAGCAGATGCGGCCAGCAAGGCGGATCTCCATCAGCATCTCTCCGCTCCTCCTTAAGTCTAAAACTCTCTTTTCTCTTGGCTCTTCTTATTCCAGTGATGAGGAGGAGGAGTTGCATAGTAAGTAAGCAACTTTGGTGTCCAGTGACTGTTCTTGAAGGTCTGACCAGCTCAGAAAATGCTATAGGCTTGGTACTAAGAAATTGTTTGGAGGCTTTTAGCCCCTTGCATGCCATCCTTTGTAAGTCATTTGTCTTTATGCTTGCCTTTGAGAATTGGTTTGGATAGAACATTTGTTGTCTTCTGTGTAGTACTGACACTGAGCCACTGGCCTCCTGATTCCAGGGCACAAGATATCTTTCCAGCACACAGATACCCTCAAAGGTGTAGGGGATGTGTTCCCATCCCATTGTGTACTCTTTGTAATAGTATTGTGTGCTAATTTCACAAAACTTTTTATTTCACAATGTAAATTTTATTTTCCTTGTTTTGTTGTTCTGTCTCATGGGACAGATATCTAGATGTTCATCTGTGGTATTTAAAAGCTATTTTTACACTTTTTTTCTTCTCCTTTTCAGACCATTTCTTTAAAAATACCTTTCCTTTAAGATTAGACCCTATGGATTAGAGGGAGGGAGTTATATATGTATTTATCTCCTACTTTCTCTCTCCTTTTGAACTTTTATTTTTTCAGTTCTTTGGATAAACTGTAGGCTTCAAATGAATACATTCTTACTTGATAATGCCTAGTATAAAAACTTTACAAGGTATCAATTTAAGTAAACTTGGAAAAGAAATAAATTCCCCCTTCATGAAAATGACTGTCTTCAATTGTGGAAGATTTCTAGAATATTCCAGGATTGCTTTTAGTGGAGAAACCACTTATAATAGAAAATTAAATAATGAATTGTTTTTACATAACTAGTATTATGAGTCTGAGACAATTACCATACCCGTATGATTAAGCACCCCAATTCCCTACCACTTGCTGATTCTAAGTTTCAGCAATATTAAATGTTGCTCAAGCTGGCATTTTCACACTATTCTTAAAGGGAAATGCATTATGCACAGTAAGACAGTTAATTTGCTTTTAAATGGAGGCCTTATTAAAGATTTGGTATATTTTTCACTAATAAAACATGTTTGAAAAATAGACACAGAATAAGATGATCCCAGTTGCAATAGGAGGAAAGTTGTGAAAATCCCCTGTAACTTTGGGTATTCAGAAATTGTCAAAGCTGTTTCATTTCAGAGTATTTGTGATAGGCCAGATGCGGTGGCTCACACCTCTAATCCCAGAACTTTGGGAGGCCGAGGCAGGCAGATTACTTGAGGTCAGGAGTTTGAGACCAGCCTGGCCAACATGGCGAAACCCTGTCTCTACTAAAAAACAAAAAATTGGCTGGACATAGTGATGAGCACCTGTAGTCCCAGTTACTCAGGAGACTGAGGCAGGAGAATTGCTTGAACCTGGGAGGCGGAGGTTGCAGTGAGCAGAGATCATGCCACTACACTGTAGCCTGAGCAACAGAGTGAGACTCCATCTCAAAAAAAAAAAAAAAAAAAAAAAAAAAAAAAAAAAAATCAAAGTATTTGTAATATACTGGGAAGTAGCCTAGTCAGCATGACAGATAAACCAAGGTCCCAGCCGGGCACAGTGGCTCACGCCTGTAATCTGTAATCCCAGCACTTTGGGAGGCTGAGGCAGGCGAATCACGAGGTTGGGAGTTCAAGACCAGTCTGGCCAACATAGTGAAATCCTGTCTCTATTAAAAATACAAAAAATTAGCCGGATGTGGTTGCGGGTTCCTATAATCCCAGCTGTTCGGGAGGCTGAGGTAGAAGAATCGCTTGGACCCAGGAGGCAGAGGTTGCAGTGGCCGAGATGGTGCCATTGCACTGCAGCCCAGGCGACAGTGTGAGACTCCATCTCTAAAAAACAAACAACAGCAGCAGCCAAGGTCCTGCTAATACAGAATTATAATCCTTTAACAGCACTGGTCGCTCAGTTAATCCAACACAATGGAACCTTAAAAATATGGAAGCTTGCAGAAACTTTTGAATCAAATATCTTCTCAAAATGTGTTCCTTAAATTCAAAAATACTAGTAAGAATTATGTGTGGGCAGGGAGAACCAAAAGAAGGGAGGGGTTGGTTCATGGCCAAATATTAGTAAATTTAGGCAACTCTGGGTTAAGAAGGTTTAAAATGCTAATGCTGTGTTACATTGTGGATTTTCAAGGCAGAGTTCAATATACTGTTTCTCCCAAATGTATTAACTAGGAAACCACAGTATGTGCAGCACTGTATACATTTCATGAAACTGGTGTTCCATGGAACACACTCTGAAAAATATTCAACTGTGTCCATCCAGTAGTTCCACCCTGAAGTTCCTGGCTGTAGTATAAATCTGCAGGTTATTTCATGCCTTGAAAGATAATCTAGTTGAAATATATTATTTACCCACAATAATACTTTGCAGGCTAACTTTAATGACAAGTTTCGTTTCGTTTCTTTTGTCCATAATTTTGTCATGGAAGTAGCATTGGTTGTTTTCTACTCTTAGATGCTCTGAAAACTTGATGACACTTTAGGAATTTCAGAGGCACTGGTGGATTAATTACTGTTTTCAGAACCACATCTAAAAGGTCATTATAACTTAACTAAAATTTTTAGCAGTGGAGAAGTTGAAAATATTGTAGGAGTCATAGATTCTCCTAGTACTCAATCACATATTTGTTCAGTTTTTAATTTATTCCACAGATATCTACTGGAAGCTTATTATTGGCCTGGTTTTGTGTTGGTTGGTATTTTTTTGCATTATGAATTTTATTTTTATTTAGTTCATATTACTAGGGTGGTAACTTACCAAGTAATTGCTTAAATGTATAATAGAATTCAGGCAAGCTTAGAAAATTTAATGCTGCTTATATCACTGAAGTTTCCTTGGGCAGAAAAAGTTTTAAAACCCTTGATTTTTTTTTAAATCCTCTTGATTTTTTTTAAGTACACTGAGACATCATGAAATTAAAATGCTGATAGTTTATACCTAGATTATATGGAACCTGGAAATGAATCCCAGATATTCTTATTCTGCTAATCTTTCCCTCTCACCTGGCTGTTGTTACCATGTGTCGTAAGTGAAATAAATAGAAGAAGAACCCCAAATTGGGAAAAAGGGAAAAAAATACGGAAGGCAATCTCTTGAACACTTAGAATTTAAGGTTTCTTATGTATTATTCCTACTTGTTGGCAATTTAAATTTAGCCAGGTGCAGTGGCTCACACCTGTAATCCCAGCACTTTGGGAAGCTGATACAGGAGGATTGCCTGAGCCAAGGGGTTCAAGACCAGCCTGGGCAACATGGCAAGTCCCTGTTTCTAAAAAACAATTTTTAATAATAATAAAAATAATAACTACAGTTTTGGATTTCTGTTCAGAATCCAAAACAGTTTGAGAGTTGAAGAGTTTCAAATGCTGGTAATCTGGGAGTTTTTTTGTTTGTTTTTGTTTTTGAGATAGAAAGTCGCTCTGTCACCCAGGCTGGAGTGCAGTGAAGGGATCTCGGCTCACTGCAGCCTCCGCCTCCTAGGTTCAAGCAGTTCTCCTGCCTCTACAGGCACGCACCACTACGCCTGGCTAATTTTTGTATTTTTAGTAGAGAAGGAATTTCACCATGTTGGTCAGGTTGGTCTTGAACTCCTGACATCAAGTGATCCGCCTGCCTCAGTCTCCCAAAGTGTTGGGATTACAGGCATGAGCCACTGTGCCTGGCCCAAATGCTGGTTAACTGGTAGTAGAACATCTTCAAGTCTCTGTCAGATTATCAGGTTAAAGTTTGGCTCACAGTAGTCTCAGAGATCCTTGAAACCAACCTCAAGGAAAAAGGAGGGTGTTTTGTCTAAATCATTACAATAGTGATATAGGGTAACCTTTATTTCCCTGGAATATACATGGAAATAGTTCTGTAACTGATCTCCTGAAAACTGAAAATCATTTATCACTGTAACTGAGGCCTTGCTCTCATCTAAGTCTTCAGTAACTCAACCTTTATTAACATGTGGTAGATCAAAATAATGATAATATTCCTTCTGTTTTTTCTTCATGTTGCCCTATCTAACATAGTCTTAGAATTTTAATGATCTGCAGCAGTTTATGGCCCAGTAGTTGTGGAAGGAAGAAGTATGCATCTGCCTCATTCATTATTATCTCTATTAGCCTGGAAAGGACTTTGCCATCTGTTTTATCTCCCTCATTTCACAGATGAGGAAATGAAGTCCAAAGGTCTCATCCCAAATTAGTGACAGGGCCAAGACTTGATAAGCCAGCTCTGATGCTCTTTCCTGGTTACTAATCTTTTTCTAGCAATTCTCATGAAAATATTAGAGATGAGCTAGATCTTTAGTATAGAAACATTTAAAAGCAGTATTAGCAGGGATAAAATATGACATTTAATTTCCTATTCTATATTCTTCCTATGATGTCATCTCAGAAGGATGGTTTGTGCAAACTTAAGATTGTTAAGAACTGGAATTAAACCTGCTTCGTATATGTTTAAGCATTAGAAAAGTTATTTTGAGTCTTTTCAATTACTTGAGTCGCGGATTAAACTTGCTTGCTTTATGAGAAATTCACTGCCTACTTCTGGTTCTAATTTGAGGGTTTCAAGTTTAATTTTTCCTTCTTTCAAACCTTTAGAAGGAGGAGGTACCATGTGCTGACTTTCATATGCTGTTTTTGCTTTAGCTATGTCATTGTGAATTTATAAATATTCTACCTGTCATGTGTTAAATTTTTTGGTTCTAACTTTTCCTCTGCCTTGTTTTCTAGATTCACGGCCCTTCCACAGTACCTTCCACAATACCAGTGCTAATCAGACTGAGAGGTACTATAAACTTGTTACTCCTTTTTCCAGAAATGAAATGAAGAAAATTTAAAATCTCTTAGGCCATTTAATTACATAAACTAAGTTAATTGAGCTCATCGGATTCTTCTTTGAGTGATAAATTTGGAATAATGATTAAGGTGGTTTTATCATGAAGGCTATATCTCTTAAAGTTAATGTCTTCAATCGTTTTCTTTGATTAATTACACTATCCTCGTGATAAAAATGGTTTGTATTTATTGATATGAGGGTACACTATTATTTGATTTTATGAACTCATGCACACTTTGCTTATGGGGATTTTGCATTCCTAAATCTAACAGTTTAACAACATTTTGTTTCATGTTAGTGTCTCTGTGTGTGTGCAATTTATAATAGTCTTAGCTATTTTAAGCTTTAAAGCTGTTTTCTTCTGTATACATGTAAATGGTACACAGCTCTGTCAGAGTAAATGAATTGCTTCTTTTTTTTTCTTTTTCCTTTTTTTGAGACAGAGTTTCGCTCTTGTTGCCCAGGCTGGAATGCAATGGCACGATCTCGGCTCACTGCAACCTCCACCTCCTGGGTTTAAGCGATTCTCCTGCCTCAGCCTCCTGAGTGGCTGAGATGACAGGCATGCGCCACCATGCCTGGCTGATTTTGTATTTTTAGTAGAGACAGGGTTTCTCCATGTTGGTCAGGCAGGTCTCAAACTCCCGACCTCAGGTGATCCATCTGCCTCGGCCTCCCAAAGTACTGAGATTACAGGTATGAGCCACCACGCCCAGCCACGAATTAATTCTTTACTTGACAGCAAGCAGAAGATTTCTGTTCTGACTCATTATTTTAATTTCAGTTTTCATGCTTATGAGACGGAATATTCTACTTGAAGCATAATTCGGGTTCCTATAGCTGCCCTGCAGTTTTTTCTGAGTTGCCTTTTCACAGAGGCATCAGTTATGATTCTGATTCAGAACGCTTGCAATGAATGCTTTTTTTTGCACTGCTTTTACAGCTTATTTGTTCTTTCTCCTTTCTAGAGCAGTGGCTTTCATACCATTTCCCCATTATCTTAAAAACAGACTGCTTTGTTTTTTAAACAACACATATGTAAATAAACTTTGACTGTTGACAGGACCCCTTATGGTGCTGCTTCTGCCTGCCACCTGCCCTCTCACAGAGGCCCTAGAGGCAATCACTGCTGTTCTGTGGGAACCGTCTAAAATAACTATTTTAGAACACCTAAGCAAAGTGTAGTATAAATGGATGCCTTTTCTATGTAACGGATTGTTTATTCGAATGCCCAGCTTTTTTTTTTTTTTTTTTTTTTTTTTTTGGAGCCAGAGTCTCACTGTGTCGCCCAGGGTGGAGGGCAGTGGCACAGTCTCAGTTCACTGCAACCTCCATCTCCTGTGTTCGCGCATGCCACCACACCCAGCTAATTTTTGTATTTTTTAGTAGGGACAGGGTTTCACCATGTTGGTGAGGCTGGTCTCGAACTCCTAACCTCGTAATTCGCCTGCCTCAGCCTCCCAAAGTGCTGGGATTACAGGCATAAGCACCACACCCAGCCCAAATGCCCAGCATTTAAGAAAATCAACCATTGCAAATTTCCTAAGTTAGAACATGTCCATCTTGGATGGACTTAGATTTTATGTAGCCTTCTCAAACAGGTAGATCAGTATATCTGAATCTACATAAAACTCCTAAAATTGATCTTTCAACACTCTGCCTCAATTCTACCTGCTACTCAGTACGTTCCCTCCTAAAATTGAAGCTAGCTGCATGGACCAGTCCACAGTCCTGATTGTCCAGCGTCCCAAAGGCTAGAAAAGAGTTGTGATCTGTACCGTTAAGGAACTTGGATATGTGGTCAGTCATAAGACTCCTTGGTTGGCAACTCCTATTAGCAAGTACCCTGTCATTCTGCTACATATATGGGTTTCCTTTCAAGCGCCCATTTGTTGCAAAGGAGTTTGTAGATTGAGTGCTATTGTAGATGAATAGATTTCCATACAAAATAATTATCTAATAATTGACAGGCTCTTTTTAACATGAAATCACTGAAAACCCATAATTAAAACATTAAAAATGGGCCAGGCGGTAGCTCACGCCTATAATCCCAGCACTTTGGGAGGTTGAGGTGGAAGGATTGTGTGAAGCCAGGAGTTCAAAATCAGCCTGGGCAATATAGCAAGACCCCATCTCTACAAAAAAATTAGAAAAATAGCCAGGCATGGTGGCATGTGCCTTCAGTCTCAGCTTACTCTAGAGGCTGAGGCAGGAAGATCATATGAGCTCAGGAGTTCGAGGCTGCAGTGAGCTATCATCACACCACTCAGAGCAAGACTCTGTCTCCAAAACAAACAGGTGAGCGAAAAAACATTAGTGATGGATCTAAGGAAACTTAGCCAAGTTTTGATAACAGAACCTGGGTGTTGTGGCATACTGTGTTCTATAAAAAGCCATTCAGCAACCTTCATCTACCTTTTATTCCGCTTCACATTTATTTAACTTCTGTAGTCCTTTAAAAAAGTCAATCTTCTTGTTTTATTTAGTATAACAGAAGAGAACTATAATTTCCCGCCACAAAGCCTCTTCAAGAAAGATTCTGAATGGAAGAGTGCAACAAAAGTCAGTCGTACATTCAGCTACATCAAGAATAAAATGTCCAGCAGCAAGAAGAGCAAAGTAAGTATCACTGTGGGCATTGCTTGTGATCACCGTAGTCGGTCCTCAGTAGGATTCTGTCACAGCCTTTATCCACGCCAAAACTGGTTAAATCATGGGGACATAAATGAAAATAAATTTAGGATTACTCTCTGAAATCGCCTAATATGTAAAGGAAAATAATAAGAAAAATAACAAGAAGTGGAACTACCAGTTACTGAATTTTCACTATATGCTAAGTGCTTTCCATATATTATTTAACCCTTTCAACAGCCCTATCAGATAGGTATTATCTCTCTTTTCTAAAAGTGATGTACCTTACCAAGGATGCTCCTCTAATGTGAAGAGGTAGTTCAAACCAGATCTCTTTGGTTTCAAATCCCATCCTCTTAAACCACAGTGCTTAAATCTGTAATATCAGTTTAAATGCAAAAGAAGGATTTTATGCCAAGATCAAAGGATTGAAAATATTTACGTTTGGGTTTAGAGGGAAGGATTATCCTACGGAAGATTACAAGAACTTTTAAGATTAATATCATTTCTTATATCTATTTCTAATTAGGAGCATTTAGAACATATTCTCTTGGTGCTTAAGAGATTAAATAAATATTTAAACCAAGTGTGAGAGAGAGTGTGTGTGTGTGTGTGTGTGTGTGTGTGTGTGTGTGTGTGTGTATGTGTGTATGTGTAGAGGGCTCCACTCTATCACCCAGGCTGGAGCACAGTGGTGTTCATGGCTCACTGCAGTCTTGAACTGCCAGGCTCAAGCAATCTCCTGCCTTGCACCTTAGCCTCCCAAGTAGCCAGGACTACAGTCATGCGCCATCATGCTGAGCTATGTTTAAATTTTTTTGTAGAGATGAAATCTTGCTATTTTGTCCAGGCCGGTCTAGCTCCTTACCTCAGGCATTCCTCCTGCTGCAGCCTCCCAAAGCACTGGGTGTGATCCACCATGCCCAGCCTAAAGTAACATTTTTTTCTAGTTATTTTTTACATGCTCATTAGGGGAATCTTCAAAATCTAAAAGTAAAAGAATGAAAATCTCCTGTAATAACCCCACTTAGCGATAACTATGCTTAACGTTTTGGTTTATGTATTTCTAATGTTTTTTAAAAATGTATTTTCAAAAGAAAGGGAGAAAAGAAGTTCACTTTCTTATACTGATTCCCAGTGCTAAACCAAAACTCATTCTATTTCAAGTCTGTGGGGAAAATCTTTTCGCCTCTCATACCCTATTTGTCTACCCACGACACCCTCTAACAAAATAAAGACATAAATAAATAAAAATTTGAAATCAGTTAAGGAACTCTTGCAAGCAATGACTGTGTATGTATGCGCGTGCGTGTGTGTGTGTGTGTGTAGTATATACATGCATATACGATATATACACACATGTACATACATGCATACTTAGAAGTAAGGGAATAAATAAACATTGAATTCAATAATACTGTCATAAAAGGGCATCGCCTCCTCCCCCACAAAACAAGGTGCACTAAGCTGCTCAAACCCTCAATTCAGTGGGCTGATGGACATATAGCCAAAGTATTTTACCATGTTTTGTAAGATCTCTTGGTTTAGCAAATACATTCAGAGAAATTTTTCCACAAAACCTGCCACAAGAATTGTTTTCTCTTCATTTCTCCTGTCCAAGTACAGAATGGAGAGAAAGTAGGCAATCAGGGAGGGATACAAAGAGTCTAGCAAATTATTTCTAGCATAATCACACATTTAAGTATTAACTTCGGACTCAGCCTTGTTTTATAATTCAAAAAAAAAAAATGAAGGTCAAAGAGGTTAGAATGCTTTACCAGTATTCTACATATTTACACATTGGCAGCCAGGCTTAAAATAGAGCCTTACCTATTTTACTTACCACTGCTGGCTTAGATAATAGTTGGTATCAACAAAAGAAAATCCCCTTGGGTAGATCAATATAAATTAGCCAAATATTATTAAATGACTTGTATAGTCTTAGCATTCCTCTAAGTGTTAACAGGCACCTAAGAGAACTAAAGCTCATAGTCATGACCTTGAAAAACTTTATGGTATAGTTTGGATACATTCAAAAATTTTTTGTTGTTTTTTATTTTGCTTTTGAACTGCCGAATCTTGTCTTCAAACAAGCTTTTCATGGAAGACCAATAAATAAGTGGAGATTCCCCCTTTCTAGCCATCTCCCCAATGTCATGGAGTTTTAGAACAGAGCAGTGAATATACCACTGATCTCATGGATGAGGTAAAACACACACACAATGGGGAAAAAAACAATGTAAGATGGAATTTAGAAACTGGACCCTGACGTTTAAAAAAGTCTCATCTTGGCCTCCTTGTTTTACAGACTGAGGCACAGAGACATATGCTTCAAGTCACACAACCTCCTGTGATCTGACTTCATCATTTTGTGTTTAAACAAAATGTTACTATACAGTATAATTTTTTTCTTTTAACTTTTTAAATCTGAAAGGACTGGAGTTTGCTAGGAGGGGATGAGCAGAAAGGACAGGAGAAAACATACTTTGTGTTAGACTGAAATCTGTTATCACTGGTAGAAACTGTTTAGTGTCAGTTGATCTCTTGCCTTTGATCATCTCCTTTGTCAAAATGACAGCACTCTTTTGCAATTGAGATTGGTTCCTCTTTCAGACTTGGCTTCAAGATTTGATCTCTTGATCAAATCTTGCTGTGTTTAGCAGTGGAAACTCAAAAAATTACAAATTCGTAACCCTAGATTATAGTCCATTTCCCATTACCAAGTGTTTAGAGTGTCCTAGTGGCAACTGTAAGTCACCTTTTATAGTGAGTTGTTATTAGCTCACTTTTAAATAAAATTGGAACAGCTTGGCTTTTATCAATGTAGCAAAAGATGATTTTTAAAAAGTGTGGGGCGTGGCACAGTGATACACACGTGTAATCTCAGTACTTTGAGGGTGAGATGAGAAGATCACTTGAGACCAAGAGTTCAAGGTCAGTCTGGGCAGTATAGTGAGATCTCATCTCTACAAAAGACTGTAAAATTAGCTGGGCGTAGTGGTGCACACCTGTGGTGCTACTCAGGAGGCTGAGGCAAGAGGATCAGAGCCCAGGAGTTCAAGGCTGCAGTAAGCTGTGTGCACTCCAGCCTGGACAATGGAGTGAGATCCTGTCTCTTAAAAAAAAAAAATGAGAAAGGAAAGAAATAGAGGAAAAGCAGTATGTTTTGTGTTAAATACCCTCACTATGCTATGTATCTGCATAGCATTCTACCATGCAGAAGTAATTTATTTTCTAAATGGTAACATAAAAATTAATGAATATTAAATTTTCTTAGCATAGTGATGCTAACTCTAATCTTGTTCTTAACTATTCAATAATGTTACTTCTCCATAATGTTAACAAATTGAAAGTGCTACTATGGATATTGACACTGATTTTTCTGTGAAAATCACAAATTTTCAGTTTTCCAAAATTATTTTTTAAATAGATGCTATGAGAGACCATCTGATCCAATTGTTTTATTAACCCACCATTCAATAAAACTAGACCTACATCTTTTAAAGGAAAAATTAAAAGCATCTACTGAATATGATATTAAAATGCCACCTGTAACTCAGAAAAGTGTCTAAGGATTATTTGAAAATGTCTGCTTTCCTTTTGCATGATATATATGTATCTTTATGAAAATAGGTTATAGTGATTAACCTAGATATATTCCATTCAGTTGTATAATTGTGATGATACACAGTTCTTA
Organism: Papio anubis; assembly: GCF_008728515.1. Classification (NCBI taxonomy): domain Eukaryota; kingdom Metazoa; phylum Chordata; class Mammalia; order Primates; family Cercopithecidae; genus Papio; species Papio anubis. Next base: position 103,419,450 of record NC_044982.1, on the reverse strand, counting down.
AACATGTCCAAAGAAGCCAAAAGCCAGTAGGCAGTAAACTGTTCACATTCCTAGGAGGGTAACAGTTTGTCTGGAGTACTGGGTTTTGTATATAAACTTAAAAAATTGAGTCCTTGATCCTATGTCCTTTTGAGAATTATCACCGACTGGCATAAGTGATTAGATTAAATATATTGTATGTTTTTGTTGAAAACGGGGGGGCTAAACAGGAAGTAGAACAGGAAGACCGGCAGTTTCTGCTTTTGTCTTAGTATCTTTGAGAGATAGTGCTGTTTCCTGCTAAGTAATTTTGCATGTTGCAGAGTATTTAAACACTCATATGCATGATGTTCGAGTTCACAAAGGGAGTAGAATGACCCTCTTTAAACCATCCTATCACACTGGTTTTCTTTTTTCTAAACCACAGTTACTTTTGCACCAACCTAATACTAAGCTTTCTTCTTTGTACACAAACAAGAGGTGGTTAGAAATGTTTTAGACAAATCTATTTGATTTGAAGTAGGTATTTTTGAGTGCACGGGTTAAATTCCTGCACAGCTGCAAGTATACTACATGACTTTGTAACAGGAAATTCAGTTAAAGCTCCTAGGTCCTGTGGTCTGTATAAAAGAGAGCTGTACCCATTAGCCTTTCAGAAGTGCCTCCTAGAGTAGTGTTTACAAAGACTTAATGTTAAACGTAATTCTCATTCCTTCTTTGATTAAAGATCTGTGACATGACAGTTGTTTGATCATATCATGTTTTCACAGTTGTCCAGAGTGTTCTTTTTATTGTAATTACATGTATAAAGGGGTATTTTTGGAAAAGTTAAGAATCACCTTTGATAGCGTCCTAGTGCAGTTGTTACCTGCATCTATCCCTGTTAAATACTGTTAGCCTGTTTCCCCAGCACACAGCTAAAGCATTTTGCCAGTTGTTAAACATGGAAAAGTCAAACTTCAGAAAATAACTAGTCACCACTTTACCGCAGGCAACTTCACTAAAAAGTTTTCTTAGGAAACTCACTGCATTTTATAAAATGAGGAGTGTATTTTAAAATAGATAACATGCGTTCCTTAACTTCCCGTGTAAAAACTTGGCCCAAACCTTGCCAGAGTTCTTATGTTGCAGCTTAAGCACTGTCCACACACACTGTTTTTGGGGGAAATGGGGTTTTGTTTCATTTCCTGTATCCTTTGTAACAAGGGTTGTTGGCTTTACCAGCAGCATTCAAACAGTTAAGACTGTCTTAAGGAAACAAGCAGTCTCAGCCCTCCCTCCTTCCCTTTCTTAACCAGTCTCTGGCTTCCTCTTACGGTTTCACTAATGGCAGCTCAAAGCTGCTGAGTTCTACCTTGACGGCATGCACCCCCGCTTCTGTGAGAGCACGTTTCCTGGCATGGGGGTCGAATCATGTCGATAAAATGGGGTCGGTTTCATGAAGTACCCCACATAACAGTGAGATTCATAGGACCAAAGCATGGGGAGGTAAGAGCCTGACTTCTTTAAAGCACTAAATTCTAGTAAACACAGAAAGAGCCAGTGGAGTTGGTTGTTTTGTTTTGTTTCTATCCTGGGAAGAACTAGTTTGGATTGTTGCAAAGGGAAGCTATTTCTTATTTATTCAGGTTTGGGGAACATTGCAAGGCTTGAGAGGATAAACTGGTTGCTATAAAAAGATTTTTTAAATGATTGAAGTATACTTTAACTTTCCTGAGCAAAAAAATCATGCTTTTCCATTTAACATTTTATGCATGGAAAAACCTTTAGCAAAATTTAGTTAAAAGAAAGAAATTATTTGAAAACCCCCAAATTTAGTTGTTATTATTAAAGTTTTATGTACTTGTGCGGTTACCAATTTTCACTCAGAACAGCTTCCTGTTTTGTAAAGTGGAGGAGTTTTTCTCCCTCCCTCTCTCATTATTTTTTATAATTCAAAAGTGTAGTAATTTGGCTCTTAGATGTTCATTATATGTATTTGATTAGCAAAAGACTTCACATGAATCATAGATGTAGCAATTATTTACCATTTCATTACAGTGGATGGGTTCTGAACAGAAAGTCAGAAGACCTGTGTTCCCATTTTGACTGTGCTGATCATCTGTTGTGTGACCTTTTGCAAGTCAACCAACCTCTCCAGTCCCTGGCAGCATAGTGCAGTGTATGAGAGCTGAGCTTTACAGTCAGCCCGATCTGAATCTTAATTTCAGCTTGAGCAGTTCCTGGCGTGTGGCCTCAAATGCGTTATTAAACATCTCTAAGCTTCAGTCTCTTCAGATGTAAAATGGAGATAACACCTAGTACTTAATTCATTGGGTTGCTGTGAGAAAATACATGTGAATTGCCTATTACGGTGCTTAGCACTTAGTAACTGTTCAGATTTTTAGCGGTTATTTACTATCTTTATCCTCTACATAGTAAAATGGGAAGCATAACGCTCACCCTGCCCACTTCAGAGTCATTGAGTCACACGAAATGATGTACGTAGAAGACATTGATTCAAAATGTAAGGCATTTAGTAATTGTCGTGATCACTGACTGGGGACACCCATTTTCCTGGAATTTTTTTAAGGACATAACAATAGTATTGGCAATAGATAAAACCTCCTACCTTGTGAATGGTAGTTCCTTGTAGTCCAATTGGTTTGAAAGGAAATTATCTCATCGATACTAATTAGCCAGCCAAGTACTCTGCCAAACAGTGCTTAAAGGACCTTTTACGGAGAGCATGGTTATGTCCCCATGGTCCTGGCCTCCTAAGGTTGGTGTTCACCTGAAATGTCCCTGACTGCTTTAGATATTTAATTAAGGACCCAGCATTCATCAGTCGTTCTGCAGGTTTTCAAGGTTTGAATTCCTTTCCGTTCCTCTTCATGACTGTGTAAGCTTTGATAACAACCTCTCTTCGATTGAGGCTTGATGTCATATGAGTCCTCTGCTTTCAGTCTGTCTCTAGAACATTTCTGACATTCCTACATTATCCTTGAGGTGACATGGCCAAGGTATTCTGGCACTTAGAGCTCCTGACTCCCAGCCCGTGCCCCCACTGGTCACCCAGTCTGATCTCTCCTTTGCTGGTGTCCCCTGAGCTTTGTACCTGGCCTGGTTATGGCCTGCTCAGTAAGTAGAAGCACCTGGGCAGTGACTGGGCACACAGGAAGCACAAGGTGAGTATCAGTTTCAGTTGCCACTCTGACAAGTGAGGGAAGACCACAGGAAAGAAAGGAACTTCACAAAAGAGGTCAGAGCACGGCTTAGGAAGGTTATCTTTCCAACCTAGGGACACTGCCTGCTTTTCATGCCTTCCTGCACCCCTAGGTACTTAGGGTAGAAGAGTGAGCTACTAAGCCTTGGGACTTCCTTTCCCTAGTACTCTGTTTTCTTAAAGGAAGTGACCCTGTTGGTAACTAGCTTGAGGAACGACAAAGGTGGCTTTTGAGAAAAATTATTAACAAGGCTCCTTCCTGTCATCTGTGCATTCTCCTATCCTCCGTGCCCTGCACCATTATCCTGTAGCCACCCCCCAGTTTCTTCTATCTTCCCTTCTCACATCAAAACTTCCGTTCCATTACCGCAAGCAATACCTTTCTATGTTGGCTTAGGAGAATAATGAGCTAATGAAACTCATTTCCAGTAAATTATGCATAATTAATAATATTGGTAAGTGTTACTATGTATTCAGTTTGTGCCAGGCACTGTGCAAAATGCTTTAGAAATGTATTATCTCACCTAATGCTCATATGTTTTAAAAAACATATGAGATGGGTACTTTTGTGATTATTCCCGTTTGACAAATGAGAAAACTGAGGCTCAGAGAAATAATTTACCCAGGGTCACACCATTACCAAGTAGTAGTAGTGGTAGTAGTGGTGGTGTTGGTGTTGGTGGTCATGGTAGTAGTAGTAGTAGTACCTGAATCTGAACCAAGGTCTGGTACCATTATCCGTATTCTTAACCACTGTGTGGTTTTCCAGTCTCCCCCTCTTATCAGTCTCCTCTTGCCAGTTTGAAAATTAGGCCAAAGTTAATATTTATAAACCTTAAAATTCTAATTAGCAGAAACTGAAAATGTATATGTGGGGCATATTTATGTTTCTAACTAGAGTAAAGGAGGAAACTTCATAGGTACTCCCTCACTTAGGGATATGCGATTGATGTGAGAAAGTTAGAGAGGAGCCTCGGCAATTTTTCATGCCGCCCAGGCATCTTTCTCTCCCTCAGGCCAATCCCAGAATTGCTACCACCCTTTCTTCTGCCTTCTGCCTAAAGCTGACCTCTCTTCCTGTGTGGACTGTGCTGTAGCTTGCTGAGGAAGGACTGTGCTGAGGCCTCAGAAGCCCTCCTTGCAGTGCTGGTCCTTGGGCATTGTGTCTATCGGTAGAAGTAGCCAATGGATAAGCCACTTCCAGAACTGTTCGGCCTGCCCAGTTTTCATGTGAATTTTCTAATGTAGCTTGCATGCCAACACCTTAATTAAACACACACACACACACACACACACACTTTGCCCAGAACTTTTTTTTTCACTCTTGTCCAAAATAGTCACCAGCCACTGTTGACCACATGCCATCTGGGTGCCCAGGTAAGGAGACGGCCCTCCAGTGTTTAATTAACTGTGGATTCTTTTCTTTTCTTCAGCAGGAAAAGGAAAAAGAAAAAGATAAGATTAAGGAGAAGGAGAAAGATTCTAAAGACAAGGAGAAAGATAAGAAGACTGTCAACGGGCACACTTTCAGTTCCATTCCTGTTGTGGGTCCTATCAGCTGTAGCCAGTGTATGAAACCCTTCACCAACAAAGATGCCTATACTTGCGCAAGTAAGAGACGTGCTTTTTCCTCTCATAAGATGGAACTCTCTTGGCTCAGGAAAGCTCAGTTCTAGTTTCCTGTCCACCCCACTCCTTATCTGTTCCTCATTTATGTGGAGAAGTAACCCTTTTTATATCTTTCTTTAGACATGATAAAGAAATTCTAGATATATAATATACAGCCTATTTTTTTTTCAGACAACCCCAATTTCAAATACAAACAGTCAAGAGTCAAGTTAAGATGGTTCAACTTACAGTTTTTTAACTTTACAGTGGTTCAAAAGCAATACACATTCAGTATAAACTGTCTACCCGTACACTCATTTTGTTTTTCACATTTAGTGCAGTAGTCAGTAAATTACATGAGCTAGTCAACACTTTATCATAAAACTGGCTTTGTGCTAGATAATTTTGGCCAACTATAGTCTAATATAAGTGTTTTGAATGTGTTTAAGATAGGCCAGGCTAAGCTATGATGTCCAGAAAGTTAGGTGTATTTAAATGCATTTTTGACTCACAGTATTTTCAACTTACCATGGGTTTATGTGGATGTGGCCTCATTGAAAGGATGAGGAGCATCTGCACTCTGTTCTATGATCTCTAAACCACTCCACATTTTAAAAGTCAGTGTCAGCATCAAAATTACCCATAGCCCCAAACCCTAAAGCTACTCGGTGGTCTTTTGTTAGATCATATGTGCTCACTTTTATTCTATTACTTTGGTGTATGCTTCAACCATTACCAACATTAAGCCATAGTGACTGCCAAGGGAGAGCACCTCCATGCACAGAGACATTCTATGCTGATCTGCTGAAAGCCAAGTCTGCTAACTGAGCATTGTTCCTGGTTTTGATAAGATACTCTCAGGCAGGAGTTGCTTAACTTTTTCTGTACAAAACGAGATAAAAATATCTTAGGTGTCATGAGCCACATGGTCTCTGTCACAATTCTTGAACTCTGCAATTGCAGTGCAAAAGCAGCCGTAGACAATACATAAACCAATGAGTGTGATTCCAATAAAACTTAACTTACAGATACTGAAATTTGAATTTCATAAAATTTTTGTTATGTAATAATTTGATTTTTTTTTTTTTTTTTTTAACGGAGTCTCGCTCTGTCGCCCAGGCTGGAGTGCAATGTTGCAATATCGGCTCACTGCAAGCTCCACTTCCCGGGCTCACGCATTTTCCTGCCTCAGCCTCCCAAGTAGCTGGGACTACAGGCGCCCACCACCACACCCAGCTAATTTTTTTGTATTTTTAGTAGAGACAGGGTTTCACCGTGTTAGCCAGGATGGTCTCGATCTCCTGACCTCGTGATCTGCTCATCTCCGCCTCCCAAAGTGCTGGGATTACAGGCGTGAGCCACCACACCCAGCCAATTTTTTTATTTTTAAAAACTATTTACAATGTAAAAATTATTCTTAGCTCACGGGCTATACAAAAATAGGCTTTAAGCCACATTTAGCCCACAGACCATAATTTGCACATTTTTGCTCTAAGGCAATGCATCTCAGATTTTGTCAGTGTACAGATCAAAAGTAGTATTTGTAGAGCATACCAGGGTAAATCAAGGAGGCTGCTTGTGGTCAGAGGTGAGTTCCAGCCAGCCCAGGCCCAGCCCAGTCACCCAGAAGACTGAGGCAATTAACCTGATATTATACCTATAACCAATTCAGACAAAATAGTAACGAATTCAGATGTCAAGAAGCAACTCCCAGACCATGATGTCCTGAAATCTTGTTTTCAGTCATTTATGTTGGATATCCCAAGTAATTTCTTACTAAAAATAGTTAACTTACTCTTTAAGTTACCCAGGCTAGTCTTGACCTCTTGACATCAAGTGATCTTCCTGGCTTAGCCAGCCTCCTGAGTAGCTGGTATTTAGGCATGCACCACTGTGCCTGGTAGAAATTTGAAATGTTTAAAAGTGTATTTGGGCCAGGCGTGGTGGCTCACGACTGTAATCGTAGCACTTTGGGAGGCTGAGGCGAGCGGATCACCTGAGGTCAGGAATTCGAAACCAGCCTGGCCAACGTGGCAAAACCCCGTCTCTATTAAAAATACAAAATTAGCTGGGCGTGGTGACACATGCCTGTAACCTCAACTACTCAGGAGGCTGAGGCAGGAGAATCTCTTGAACCTGGGAGGGGGAGGTTGCAATGAGCTGAGATCGTGCCATTGCACTCCAGCCTGGGCAACAGAGTGGGACTCCATCTCAAAAAGCAAAAAAAAAAAAACAAAAACACGTGTATTTGGACAGATTGGAACATACTTCTATGATGATTTCCACTCACTTTCTTGCATGGAAGAGGAGTGGAGTTCCAGCTAGCACACAGCCCACAGCCTGTCTAATCTGTGTTACAGCTCCTGTGACTTTTTGAAATGATTGACTTTATGACACACATTCATGTAAAATGATTTTTATGGATGTTATAGCCCCAAAGTAGTCAGCAACACTATTTGTTTTACTGTCCTGTTTTTTCAAAAGTAACAAAAAGCCATGAGAGCTCTCACCCAAATCCTTATGCATCTCTGTGGGCAGAGATCACACACATTAATATCATCCTTCGTTTGTGACTTACCAGACCATTGAGAGCCACTACTACATAGTAGTAATTTCATATAACCTCTAGGAAACAAGAGACTATCACTGTTCAGTATTCCTCCAGTGATTATTTTGGAACCCAGGTTCTAATAGGACTCTTTTCAGGGACACCAGTTGAAGGTCTGTAGTTTAGTTTTTTCACCACTGGACACAGCCTCTTAGTACTGGAATAACCTGGTTGCCTAGAGCAGTAGTCACCAAGCACTTTCTAGCATGTTCACCTATTATTAAAACATTTTTAGCATACTTACATAGGATACATACATAACATAAAAAATACATACAAGTCCTACTATGCCATACTTTCAAAGAGCTCATTCTAAAAATAAGAGATGTCTCAGAGTTGCAATTTTCTTGTTTTCTGGTTAGTTATTAGTATGATTATTATTGTCTTTGATTCATGACTTCTTTAAAGGAATTTGTGTAACTCTCTTCATTTTCATTTGATTTTAGTTGAAACCAGGTAATATAATCCATAAGCCCACTTTATTGGGCACCTGTATGTTTCTATTAATCACAGTATGCTGAAAGTAAACAAATGTGGATTATGCAAGCCCAGCCCACCTGCTGAGTGAAGAACACCCCACGCCCTTGAGAAACCTCTAGTGTCACATATAAAGTGAAGCTGCCTAACGTAAAGACTGAGTGAGGCACCTGCGTATCAGTTAGACGTTAACTCAATATTTCTTCTACCTTAAGAAGTTAACTTAAATAAAAGCTGTAAAATCTTCCTCCTGTGTTCCAAGGGATTTTTTTTTTCATCACTCCTTGCAATGTGCCAGTTCTTTTGGGGAGCACTGATCTCAGAAAAACGGGAAGAGGCTGTATTTCTTGATTGGCAGTGTGAAACTAATATTCAGGGAACTTCATCAGTAAAGCAGACTAGATACCTGCCTTCTGCTATAAAATATAAAATGCTAGATAAAATATATTTTTAAAATATTAATACATAGCTGAACCTGCCAAATAGAAAATCCCTGAGGGAACTCAGAGCAGTAAAGAGCATGACCCCTCATTTGGGGGTCAAGATATATGACCTCAGGGTATGTAGTGGGAGCCAGAACTGAGACCCCTGTATAAGAAATACTGTTTTAAGACTAACATCCATGATGAAGGGCTTTGAAAAATTCTACCCACTGGCCTTCAGAAGCAGAAAGGAACCTTGCAGTCTCCCCAGGACCTGAGTGAGAATTGATGAATCTGGAGTCCAAGTTTACACTGTCTGTATGTGCTGGAACTTCAGGCTAAGAAACTTTCACAAGAGGTTTCATGAAATTCCAGTTTAGGAATGACAGATTGTTGAGGGACCCAGCTTGTAGCAGATGTAGAACTGCTCCATTGGGTTAGGTTGACAAAACAGGATACCCAAGACTACCACAAGAGGAAAAAATTCTGTTAAGCTGAGCTCACAATAAAAGATACATAGATGCCACATAAGGAAGTAAACCACCGTGAGGAAGAATTAGGAGATATACAAGCAAGAGATGTTGAAAATCACTAAAAGGGGCCAGGTGCGGTGGCTCACGCCTGTAATCCCAGCACTTTGGGAGGCTGAGGCGGGCGGATCATGAGGTCAGGAGTTCAAGACTAGCCTGACCAACATGGTGAAACCCTGTCTCTACTAAAAATACAAAAATTAGCCAGGCATGATGATGTGCGCCTGTAATCCCAGCTACTCAGGAGGCTGAGGCAGGAGAATCTCTTGAACCCAGGAGGCGGAGGTTGCAGTGAGGCTGAGATCGCGCCACTGCATACCAGTCTAGGCGACAGAGTGAGACTCCGTCTCTCAAAAAAAAAAAACGATAATTACTAAAAGGATGAAACAAATGGACTCTATAATGGAAAAAAAAGATGTAACAACTAATGGGTAGATTTAAAAACAGCTGAGTAAAACTTCAAGCATGCAAATAGTCACTGAAAGGTATTCATGGATTTTTTTCAAATATTTCAGCATGTTGTCCTGATTTATAATTGTTTATAAAGGAAGAAAATGGCTTCTACTCTGTTGTCTGCATTAGCTTCAGTCTAGAAAATCTTAATGACTTCACACTGGATTTATTTTTTACATTTAATTATCAATAATTATACCCTTAAGTCCTTGAACTTATATGAAGTCAATCAACAAAGTTCATTTGGCTGAATTCTGCAAGCTACTGTGTTTGATATGTGATTCATTCAAAAGCAGTTTGTCAACAAATATTTATTGAATATCAGTATAAGCCAGGCACCCACAGTGGCTTAAAAAAAAAGGAATTCTAAAGTACGATCCTTGGTACTTATTTATTGTAACATTGTTTATATTCTGGAAAAATTGAAAGCAATTTAAATATCCATCAATAAAATATATTTTGTGTAGTATATAGATGGATAGGCTGATACTAAATAGAGAATATAGGGGCCAGGCGTGGTGCCTCACGCCTGTAATCCCAGCACTTTGGGAAGCCGAGGCGGGCAGATCACTTGAGGTCAGGAGTTGGAAACCGGCTGGCCAACGTGGTGAAACCCCATCTCTACTAAAAATACAAAAATTAGCCGGGCATGGTGGTGGTGCCTGTAGTCCCAGCTACTCGGGAGGCTGAGGCAGGAGAATTGCTTGAACTTGGGAGGCAGAGGTTGCAGTGAGCCAAGATCTAGGCACTAGACTCCAGCTGGGAGACAGAGCAAGACTCCGTCTCATAAAATAAATAAATAAAAAGAGAGAACATAGGACAGATCAGAGGTTGCCAAACTTTTTCTGCGAAGGAACCAGCGGTATGTTAGGCTTTGCAGCCCATCAGGTCTTTGTCATGACTACTGGACCCTGTCCTTTTAGCACCAAAGCAACCATAGACAATGGATGTGACTGTGTTCCAATAAAAAATTTATTTACAGGCCTGGCACAGTGGCTCATGCCTGTAATCCCAGCACTTTGGGAGGCCTAGGTGGTTAGATCACTTGAGGTCAGGAGTTTGAGACCAGCCTGGCCAACATGGTGAAAACCCATCTCTACTAAAAATACAAAAATTAGCCAGGTATGGTGGTGCACGCCAGTAATCCCAGCTACTTAGGAGGCTGAGTTGGGAGAATCACTCGAACCCAGGAGGCAGAGATTGCAGTGAGCCAAGATTGAGCCGCTGCACTCCAGCCTGGGCAACAGAGCGAGACTTTGTCTCAAGAAAATAATTTACAAAAATAGGCAATGGGCCTAATTCAGCCCCAGGACCATAGTATGCCAAGCCCTGGGAGATATCTGCAGGTACAGACAGAGCTCTCCAAGACATTTTGATGAGTTGAAAGGTCAGTAAATACAACAGTATATACAGCATGATCCCAGTTTATGGAAAACAAACAGTAGTTTATATAAATTTACAAAAATAGGCCGGGTGCGGTGGCTCACACCTATAATCCCTGCACTTTGGGAGGCCAAGGCAGGTGGAACACCTGAGGGTCAGGAGTTCGAGACCAGGCTGGGAAACATGTGTGAAACCCCATGTCTACTAAAAAACAAAAAATTAGCCGGGCATTGTGGTGCATGTCTGTAATCCCAGCTACTTAGGAGGCTGAGACAGGAGAATAGCTTGAACCCGGGAGGCAGAGGTTGCAGTGAGCTGAGATCGCACCACTGCACTCCAGCCTGGGCAACAAAAGTGAAACTCTATTTAAAAAAAAAAAAAAAAAAAAATGTGCAAAAATATCTCAAAGGCTATACACCAAACTGTTAACAATCTGAAAAAAAGAGAAATAAGGAGAAAAGGAGTTGAAGGGGACTCTTTGTTTTATTCTTTTATATTGTTTGAATTTTTAAAGAATGTACTTACATATTATTTGTATGTCTAAAAATGTAGATATTGGACCACTGATAGTTTCAAAGGATTTTCTAGTTATTTATCAACTGATCTCTGATGAAAGCACAAAATAGGTTGGTGTTTGATTCGAGAATTTAATGGACAAAGCAGAATTACTACCAGAACAGAGTAAGCTTATAAGCCTTAAGGAGAGTTGTTCTACCACTGTTATTGATAGCGCCTGCTTGAATCAGAAATAGGATAGTTGATCTACCAACTTTCAGTTCTGGATTGTGATGTGAAACATTATCAGGAGATTTAAGGTTGAAAGTTATAGACAATCTTTTTGAAGACCCGAAGAATCTTGTGCTATAGAGGACAATAGATTTAAGAATTGTTGATTTATGATTATAATGAGTGGCTGTACCTTTCCATGACTAGCTCCAGATAATTTTGCAATTTTAAGTTCAGGTTAAAGTAAGTTGTCTAATATATGCCAGTGTATATTTAGCCTTGTATTGCCATTGACTTCTGTATATACATTATTTCTAGGTTACAAATAGTTGAAATTTGCCCTCTTTGGTTGTATTAAGTCTTTGTCTACATTAGACTATCACTCAGAATTAAACCTGTAACTGGCATATAATAAATTTATCAGAGAGCAAAAATATTCAGTTAATGTTGGAGAATGCACAGGCATCCTAAGCCCACTTTTGCTTTCTTGATACGTCTTCTTGTTAAACATAATAGAAATTATCTTTTACCGGACTCCCTGGATGATGAAGCACACATAGCTAGGACACCACAAATTATTGGACTCCTTATGGTATCATTGTCATGCTAGAACCACCTCTGGAGAGCAAGATCTGGGTTACCTCTTGGAGACTTCCATTGCCCAGTGATATCATAGCTACCCATGAAGAATCACTTGTGTGGGGTTTGGTATTGATTGGGGAAAACTGTATGAAAGGTTTGAGACTCTGAGATTCTCAGCCCCACTTCTGTATAGTGATTAAATAGTTTAATGTATAGGGCAGTAGCTTTCATGGTGTCAGGTGTTTGAAGTTCCACAGATTTCTGATTTATATATATTTAAAACTACATAAAAACATACATTCTTAAAGGTATAATTCCCAGATTTTAACATCAACATATTAGCTTTAGCTATCAGCCTACCTACTCATTTGTATTTTTCCTTCCATCTCTAATTAATTGAAGATTATACTGTGATTGCAAGGCAAGCCATTAAAAAAAAAACTGCTAATTTTGGTTATTTATCTGCATGAAGAACGTTAAGATGTTCTCTATATCATGTACTCGAAATTAAATATAGAAATAAATTAGAGGTTATGGTAGATAAGTGAATTGCAAATGTCATGTACCTCTGATTTCACATTTTTTAGTTCATCACAGCAACTTCATTGTTCTCATTAACTTTAAAAGTAAACATTAAAATTGCAACTCAGAAAATAAATCTGTACTCTTTTACACATTTGAACACAGTATATTAATATTTTATTTCATGTAAGACTTTTTTTTTTTTTTTTTTTTTTTTTTTGAGACGGAGTCTTGCTCTGTCACCCAGGCTGGAGTGCAGTGGCCGGATCTCAGCTCACTGCAAGCTCCGCCTCCTGGGTTTACGCCATTCTCCTGCCTCAGCCTCCCGAGTAGCTGGGACTACAGGCGCCTGCCACCTCGCCCGGCTAAGTTTTTGTATTTTTAGTAGAGACGGGGTTTCACTGTGTTAGCCAGAATGGTCTCGATCTCCTGACCTCGTGATCCGCCCGTCTCGGCCTCCCAGAGTGCTGGGATTACAGGCTTGAGCCACCGCGCCCGGCCTCCATGTAAGACTTTTTAAAGAGTTTTTCTAGTGTTTTGGAAAACCAGTGAAATAGTGGATTGGCTACCGATTCTGTGCTGATAAACACTTATAAGTGGAATGGGACTTTTTTGGTTGAACCTATAAATTTTAATATGAAGTCACCCAAGGAATTTGCTTTTTCTGGAAGCACATTATTTCATGAAGTCCAGTGTGTTATCACTAGACTAAAGTCTTGTCTGTTTGGGAAGTCTGTCAAGGGGGACAGGGGTCATAATAACCTTTGCTAGTTGTTCTTTGAGTTTTGGTAATGGCTTGATCTAATCGAATATCAGAGATTATCTTAGTTCTGCCTGCTCAGCAAAAACCAGGAAAAAGATGTAACATATTTGAGGGATGTTTTTTGTTTTTTGTTTGTTTGAGATGGTGTCTGTCTCTGTCACCTAGTCTGGAGTGCAGTGGCGCAGTCTCAGCTCACTGCAACCTCCTCCTCCCAGGTTCAAGCCATTCTTCTGCCTCGGTCTCCCAAGTAGCTGGGACTACAGGAACACGCCACCACACCTGGCTATTTTTTTTGTATTTTTATTAGAGATGGGGTTTCACCATATTGGCCAGGCTGGTCTTGCGCTCCTGACCTCAGGTGATCCACCACCCTCAAACTCCCAAAGTGTTGGGATTACAGGTGTGAGCCACTGCGCCTGGCTATATTTGAGGTTTAAACTGAAAAGAATCAGACAGCAAAAAGGAATAGTTTAAGTTGGGCTTGATTGTTACCCTAATAATATACACCTAAGTTTCAAAAATACATTCTTTAATTTACATACCACCCTACTCCAGAAGTAGTGTTGAAATAGTCTCAACATCTGGTGATAGCATTAAGGTTTGTGTAAGACAGTCTGCAGCCTGCCTCTTATAAAAAGAAGGGGGTAGGCCGGGCGCGATGGCTCACGCCTGTAATCCCAGCACTTTGAGAGGCCAAGGTGGTTGGATCACGAGATCAGGCGTTCGAGACCAGCCTGGCCAACGTGGTAAAACCCTGTCTCTACTAAAAATACAAAAAATTAGCTGGATGTGGTGGTGGGCGCTTGTAATCCCAGCTACTCAGGAGATTGAGGCAGGAGAAGTACTCGAACCCAGGAGGCAGAGGTTACAGTGAGCAAAAGATCACGCCATTGCACTTCACTTCAGCCTGGGCAACAGAGTGAGACTCTGACTCAAAAAAAAAAAAAAAAAAAAAAAAAGAAGGAACGAAAAGGATTGAGAGCAACAAAAATAGTATATAATCATCTTCTCAAATGAACCGAAGTAATGGGCTGATTATCTTCAGCTTCCTGAAGAAGCTGAATATTTGTATGTATGAAGTCCCATGTGTTATCTTGGCAGGAAGTAGAAAATATGAGTAATTTGGGGACCCAGAATCTTTTGTCACTTCCCTCCATTGCCTCTCATATCCAAGATCTTCCCAGGAGTTGTAGGAAATGTAGCATCCATGCAGTTAGTCATTTACCTCCTAGGAAACCTTTGTGCTCTTGGGAGACAGTAGCTTCCCATTGTGGTTAAGCTTAACCACGTTTGGCTGATGCCTGGATAGAGCTTCATACCCTCAGCACTGCCTAGTCACCTTTGACTTGTGGTTAGAAAGATCAGCCATATAATCTATCATGATGATATATTATGATGATTTATATAAGAAACTGGGACTTTTTTTTATCTCAGCCAAAATTACTCTTGTTTTAGGATTAGGTGACTTTCACAGAGTTAATAGAGGAATGTCTTTTCAACTCTTACTTCTCTATTATGTAAAGCTGTCCTTGAATAATCAGCTGTTCTTTCCAGCTGCCACAAATTATTTGTTCTTTGAAAATCTTAGGCCGGGCGCGGTGGCTCAAGCCTGTAATCCCAGCACTTTGGGAGGCCGGGGCAGGCTGAGATCCACCCGAGGTCAGAATCGAGACCATCACAGCTAACACAGGTAAAACCCTCTACTAAAAATACAAAAATTAGCCGGTGATGCGTGGCGCCTGTAGTCCCAGCCTTCACTTGGGAGGCTAAGGAGCAGGAGAATGCGTGGCAGGCCCGGAGCTTGCAGTGAGCGAGATCATACTACCTCCCAGCCTGGGCGACAGAAGCCGAGACTCCGCCTCAAAAAAAAAGAAAATCTTAGTGACTTAGTGGAGTCCTTCAGAATAAGGAATTTGTTATGTTCGGGTTTTGGGGTCTTGCCAGTGGTTCTGTTTTGTTTGCTTTAAACAGATGTAAAATGATACTGAGATTATTGCTCCTTTATTTTCTGTTGTGCTAGCAGCATTTCAGTACTTTTGTGGTAGTTGTTTCTTTTACGTAAAAAAAAAACAAGTAAACCAGCTGCAATCTAAGTAGGAAACACAAGAATTTAGAATGTGTGTGATGGTTAGATTTTGCTTCTGATTTCATCAGGAAAAGTTGCTCTCTGGACAGACAGTTTTCTGGCATTTATAGTTCATTGCTTATGTGAGAGAGTAAAATGCATATTGATTAAAGGAAGAAAATTTATTACTTAGGGAAAAGGATGGTAAAAAAAGACCCTAAGCAATAAAGGCAATTCTTTTTTAAGCAGAACACTTTCATTTTGTTTCATTTTTGTTTACCAGTGTTCTTACGAAAACTGCTGTTGGGGCTACTTCAGCTGAGATGATTTGGCTCTTTTTTGTGGCTTTCCTCTTGTTCTGTACATCAGCACTGTGGTTATTACACCAGCTACAAGAACATCTCACATGCCTTTGGCGTATAAGCACTCTTAGTCCAGATAGGGCGATGTCTCAGATCCCCCAAAGATTTTATTTATTGGCCAGGTGCGGTGGCTCACGCCTGTCATCCCAGCACTTTGGAAGGCTGAGTGAATCACCTGAGGTTAGGAGTTTGAGACCAACCTGGCCAACGTGGCGAAATACCATCTCTACTAAAAATACAAAAAATTAGTCAGGCGTAGGGGCACGGACCGGTAATCCCAGCTACTCAAGAGGCTGAGACAGCAGAATCGCTTGAACCCAGGAGATGGAGGTTGCAGTGAGCCAAGATCATACCAGTGCACTCCAGCTTGGGTGACAAAGCAAGACTCCATCTCAAAAAAATAAACTATATATATTTAATAATTTTTTTTTTTTGAGAGACAGGGTCTCACTCTGTTGCCCAGGCTGGAGTGGAGTGGAGTGATCATGGCTCACTGCAGCCTTGACGTCCCAGGCTCAAGTGATCCTCCTGCCTCAGCCTCATAAGTAGCTGGTGCTGTAGGCATGCATCACCATACCTGGTTAATTTTTGTGTTTTTTGTAGAGGTGGTGTTTTGGCGTGTTGCCCTTGTTAAAGATTTTAAACAAGAAGTTGCAGAAAGAATTTTGTAGAATGCATTTCTAAATTTGCTCATATTTAACTTTTTTGTTTTATTTTCATTTTCTTGATTAGAGTTGAAATAATAGGAGAAAGTTGTACATTTCTGTCCTTAAAGGTAATTCTTCAACTCATGTCCTGAAGAAGGGTCAGGTCATTTTTCCCAGTTAGATTTTGCTGCTCACATCTGTAGGCAGAACAGTCAGAAGTCTTCAGCCTATTCCCAAATGATGATCAGTGGACTGAAGTACTAGAAGACCTCTTTTGTCAGAGCCCTGGCTACATATGACTTAGCTCACAAAGGTGACTCGTTTCTATGTAGGCAGTCCTTTGCTATTCTGTCATTTCATTTCAGTTTGGCATAGCCACTCCTCTTATCATTTTATAAAGTTGATTTTCTTAAGTTAGCCTCGCTAATGGTTTGTTTTATTTTTCTTCCCAAAGATAAAAAACACATAGTATATAACCATTCTCCAAAGATCTTTGGTGGTTGGTGGCATGGGCTAAAAAAAAGATACAGCAATAGATAGATGATAGTTTCTAGTCATGTGGATTTAACTTCATTTTCTTTGGTTTGATGCCTCCTTGTAGCAACGAAAGAAGTTGAAAGCTGGGCTGTTTGTTTTAAGTTCAGAGGAATCCAATTAGGGGTTAGCTCTGTTCCCATAAACCACTGTGCTGAGACCTTTTTGAAGGATTTTTTAAAATAAAAGCATATTGCCTGCTGCTATTAGGAAATCTATCAAATAAATAAAAGGCCAGATAATTCTTCTCTGATCTTCATAACAGCATGGTATGGTTTGTGGCAGAGAGCTTAAAAATGTATTAGATTTGTCTTCAATTCTTGTGTTCTTGGTAATTTTCTGTTTTCCCAAACTGAGAGTAAGATTTTAATCTCATGACTTCGGCTGATGTCAGTGGGGCTGAAGTTTCTAAATCACCCACGCACAGCACTAAAACTGTCACTGTTAATTGAGTCCAGGACAACTTGGAAACAAGTTGAGTGTTTTTCAAGTAGGTACTTCAGCATCTTAAGGAGATGTCCATGCAAACTATCACTAAGACAAGACTCATGACCGTAATATAGAGCCTCTTAAACTTCCAACTGGGTTGTGGGTTTGGGGACGTTTCAATTAATTAAAAGTTAATTTATATGAAAAGTTCTTTACTAGAAGCACATTTTAAATGATTTTTTTTTTCTGCTTTTATGATTCATCTCAGACACTCAAACAGTAGCCTGAGAGTTTGAATATTGCTGAAGACTTTTTAAAAGTGATAGTGCCACTCCCTTAAAAATCATCATTGTTTAAATCTCTGTAGGGTGTTGGAATTGGTTGGGAAGAAAGGAACAGAAAGAACAGAACTTGGAAACAAATTTTGCCCATAGTGTTCTTGGTCACTTTTGCAGATCAGAGTTAGTAGCTGGTTCTCTAGCAAATCTACCACCTCCTGTGTTGCCCTTAAGTGCCTAAAATATTCTAGACGTTCAATAAAACACAAGAAAAAAATGTGCTTTTATAACTGGATTATAAGACAATAAAATCTTATTTTTAAGTTATCACAAGATGTGATAAATGGATTATTCAAAAGGATATGGAAATGCTTATAAGCAAATCCAAGGAACTTTGAAAGACAGAGTGTGATGATTTTTTAAAAATTAAAAATTTTTTTAATTTTGAAAAATGTTAATACAAAGTATTGTACATAGGTAATTTAACACATATGTGTCCATGATTCAAAATGAACACATAGTAATATTCTGTCATACTGCTTCAGATTGTTTCACTTTTTAAGAAACCATTATGATTAAGTTCGGATTCCCCTTTGTTTCCCTGCCCCATGCATCTTCCTTCCTCCCCAAGGACAAGCACTATCATGAATTCAGTGCATTTGTAGTCTGTGTTTTATAATTTATTCTCATACATAAACAACATATAATTTGTTTTTGTTTTTAGCTTACATAAATGCTACCATACAATACCTCTCATTTTGCAATTTGCTTTATTCTCTTCAGTATTATATATTGAGGATTCAGCATGCTGAAAAACATAGATCTACTAATCATTAACTTTGCCTGCTCATAGTCTTTGGATACTTTTTCTGTAGAAGGGAAAGAGAAATGGACTTAAAGATGATGTATTTGAAAGACTTTAGCTGAGTTGGGATTTGTGAAGAGAAAGGGTTTGGATGCGGTGGGCTTTCAAGTCTGTGCATGAGAAGGAGATGATGGATCAACTAATGGGAGGGGAAGAAACCAGAAAGGAGCATGCCAGCTGCAAGTCCCAGGCATCTCTGTAGCAGAGGAGGGGAGGTGCACCATACACCCTGAGTAAGAATAGTGCTTGTGAGGATGGGCAGAAACACATTTTGGCTTACTAGAAAATAAAGTCATTTGCCTCGACCACTTTGTTATACTTCTTGCTGTGGGTCCAGCAGCCCGAAACTCACTTACCCATCTAATAGAATCACAGCAGAGGGAACCTGGGAGAAAATGTGGTTCCTCCTTTTTAATTTTATAGATGAGGAAACAGGGGCCTGTCCAGAAGGGACTTGTGCTAGGATCATACTAACTAATAAGCAAAGCCAGGACCTACGTCAAATTTAGTTTGACAGCTGTTTGTCCTTTTGTGTTACTAAATTGATATTTGACATACTGTAATCAAGGCTGTAATAGGGCATTCATCTAATTTTAGTTTAAATAGGCATAGTAGGGCCTACAGAGGGGCATTTGAATAGGATGCATGATCCAGGCACTATGCTAGAGAGGCTTAATTGAAGATTCAGCAGTGGGTGAATGGTCCCTGCCCCAGAAAGGGGATAGAGAAAAACCCAAGAGAATCTCAATACACTGTGCCGGTGGTATTAAGGAGGAGACCTGTGAACCAAGTGGTTGTTAAAGGAAGTGTTACAAAAGGAATGGAAAAGGCCTTTGAGGTCTGGGATTCTAGCAGTCTCCTTTCTGGTTTCCTCCCCTCCCCATCACCACTCCAGTCACCCCCAAATCCATACGTCTGGGCTAAAGAGATGTTGGCACCTAACTGGTGAGTTGGTATAGACAGGACCTGTGACGCTTCCTGAATCAGTCTGTGGGGCATTGCCTATTGAATGGCATCTGTGGTTGATTTTCTGAGTGAGCCCTTCCCATGAGAGTGTCTCCTCTTCGAGTGTCCCCACAGACAGATCTTTCGTTTGTTTCTGCTTTACCTCTGGCTTCCTGGAACGGTTCTGTTATGTGACTTTATAGCAGCACTGAGAGCTGATGGTAAGCCTTCTGGACACAGAGGCCTGGGTTTTTACGTCAGCGGCCCTTGTCAGCCAAGGGAGTGAAAAGTAAAGGAATTAAGATACAATGCTGTCCTTGCCAAATTGTGGTCTCTGCTTTATCTTTCAAGAAGTCTCCATTTTCTCTTAAGTCACAGTTCCCAGAGGTGCATGTGGGGTTCTGATGACCTTTCGTGTGTGGTTCCTGTCTCAGAGAATGGGTTGCAAAAAGCCCAGCGTAGTTAAACTTTTCAGATTTTATATTCTGTGCTTTATTACAGTCATACAAATTTTGTAACCCCCATTGGGGGCTTTATTTATGTATTTATTTGTAATTTAGACTTACACATTGATGGCAGACACTTTCACTTTTAGTTTTGGTAGCCTCTCAGCTTCCTGTCTGAGAAGTTCCAGACTTACTACTTTTTGTTAATTAGAAATCACATCTGTCACTCCCTGAGGGCCAGGAAACTCACCCTTCCCATGAGATCACTTGAGTCGTCGTTCCTCTCATTAAGCTGTAATCTGTCTCCCAGTCTCCAAATAAAGACACAACACTGGGAAAAAAAAAAAAAAAAAAAAAAGAAGTCACATCTGCTCATGTTTTTCCTCCTCCAAATAACATCACAGACCTGCTTCCTAGAAGAGGACTGCAATCTGTAATTTCAGTTAGTCACACTCTCACGTGTGAGTGACTTCACTTTGAAATTCAGAGGCCACTTGTGGCAGCAGTGGAAACTCAGAATCTGGAATCTGTTTGCTTTGTCCATGTGACCTTGGGTTTGCTTTCTTTTCAGATTGCAGTGCTTTTGTCCACAAAGGCTGCCGAGAAAGTCTAGCCTCCTGTGCAAAGGTCAAAATGAAGGTAAGACTTTCTGGCTAAAAGAAGGCTTAAAATAAAAGAGTTTAAACCAGCAAGATCCTCAGGAGTTGGGAGAGTTGAGGTTGTGGTGGATTTTGTTTATTTTAATCATTCGGTACCAACTTTGAGAACGAATTATAACTAAAAAATATTTCTTCTCTTAAGCGATCAATCCTCTTCTTGAGTAATACTGGCGAATTAGACTTTGAGGAAAGAAAATGCTTTCAGAACTTCTTCATGTTCAATATACATTTCTTCGCGATTTTAATATTTCCGTGTTGCTATTAAAGTGGTTTTCTCATACACTTGTCTTCTTCCTTCAGGACCATCAGGGCAGCAGGTGGAGGTCAAGGGCATTGATCTGCTGGTGGGGGCGGGGAGGGTGTTACAGTTAGTACTAGCCTGTCTGGTAGCACTTTTCTCAGGTACATAATACAGGTGGCTCTGATCACATGATGTAAGAATAGAAAGTGCCTGTTTTATGATGGTATCTGCCCTGAACATGTATGCTATGTAGTCATGCTTTTCCAGTGGCCTTTAAAAAAAAAAGTATGGGTTGGGGGCCATACCTTTTAGGCAGCCTGTGAGGTTTTCAGTGTTCTAGTCACCTGTGTCTCTTCATTCCTCGTCAAAGGAATGCTTTCCAACTATGTCGACACAGATGATTAATGAGCTGTGTGCTTCGTCAGTCACCAAACAGTTATCTAGTGCCATGACCTCAATCTAGAATGTGCATCAGAATCAACTCGAGGGCTTGTTGAAAGACAGCTTACTGAGCCCCACTCCCAGAGTTTCAGATTCTGGAGGAAAGTCCAGGAATTTGCATTTCTAGGAAGTTCCCAGATGATGCTGATAGTTCAAGGACCTCACTTTGAGAAGCACTAAAACTAGCATCAAAATGGCAAAAAATAGGATAGCCCAAATCTTCTTCGGCCCATGGACATATATTTTGTTTGGCTCATGTAGTACTTTTAAAATGTGAGTTAGTGCAGCTCTTTCAAAATCATGTTTTGTATCAGTCTGGATTCTTAAGTTCTCCTGAAAAAATTGGAAGATTTATAACCCCCGGCCCCCTGATATTTCCCAGTACCCAGCACTCCCAGGTTTTCCTTTTTTCCATAGTAGTTACCACCTTCTTAGAGTCTGTATTTACCCATCTTTATTTATTATTACATAGATTTCTTATGGTCTGTATCTTCCCCCCACTAGAATATAAGCTCCAAACTCATTAAGCAGGCTGAAGGCAGGAGTCTGCTCCATCAGTGGAGCCTGCAGGGAGGGAGGGATGGCTGGAGCTGAGTGGTGCTGCCTCTTTTAGACAGGATATGCCAGTTCCAGGCCGCCACTGCCTCCCCACACCCCACCCCACCCCAGCTTGCTTCTGTCATTTGTTACCTGCCAGCACCATAGTCATTTGAGTTTGTGATCTCTGGTAAGACTCAATTGTTGTGAATGTACTAGTTTATACAGAATGATCATAATAGAGATATAGCATCTCCCATATGAGAGAATATAACCTAAAAGGGGGAATTTTATTTTATTTTATTTTAGAGACAGAGTCTCGCTCTGTCACCCAGACTGGAGTGCAGTGGTGCAGTCTTGGCTCACTGCAACCTCCGCCTCCCAGGTTCAAGCAATTCTCCTGCCTCAGCCTCCCAAGTAGCTGAGATTACAGGCGCCTGCCACCATGCCCAGCTAATTTTTATATTTTTAGTTGAGACAGAGTTCCACCATGTTGACTGGGCTGGTCTCGAACTCCTGACCTCAGGTGATCCACCTGCCTTGGCCTCCCAAAGTGCTGGGATTACAGGCATGAGTCACCGCACCCTGCCTGAAATTTCATTTTAAATAGGAAGTAACCTATCTCAGATTAATTGCTTCAATCTATAATTTCTCAAGGTATTTTTGTTACATGGCTACAGCAAAAGTCTTAACTGAAATTAGTATTTTACCCAATAATTCAGCACCTTATAAATGCTAGTTACTGGAAATGAAATGCAAAAGTCAAAAGATGCTGCCCTTAAGGCACCAGCAATCTACTGGGGAAGATAGGCAGACAGTTACTATAAATGAGAAAGGGGTGCCAGTCACTGTCTTGGGTGAGGAGAGGAGAGAAGCTATAGATGACTTTACCAAGGAGGCAACACTTAAATAGTCGTGAAGGGGAAGAATGCCATGCCTCTGAAGGTGAGAAAAGCATTCCAGGCAGGATAGACAGCATCGGAGTATGTGGCAGGTTTAGAGGATGGCAATTGAGGGCGACTATGGCTGGGACACAGGGTGCTTAGGGCAGTGCGGAAAGCAGAGTGGGAAAGGAAGCTGAACTGCTTGCTCCCTTCCTACTCCGCTTCTCAGGGCTTGACAGAGGTGAATTGTCAATGGACTTACTTTCTTTCTCTTTAGCAGCCCAAAGGGAGCCTTCAGGCACATGACACATCATCACTACCCACGGTCATTATGAGAAACAAGCGTAAGTAGCTCAGCCCACCTCTCAATTCCCTTTCTGACTTTCTGGTTCTGAATGTGAAAATGCTGTTGTAATATTCAATTATTATTCATAGTCAAGATATGAATACCTATTTTGTGGTGAGAGAAGGCTGCTGTTTTATCCTGCAGATTCCTTGACCCATACCTGAACATTATACCATCAGACCCTCTTGGAAGGTTTCTAAAACAGTCTGTGTATTAGCTTAAAGGCAGCACCTTTGCCCTGTGTGTTTAAGCAAGTGACCCCTGTGCATCTCAATTTCCTCTTTAATAATAGTTGGGAATTAAAAGACCTGTTTGCAGTGCCTTACAATCATATGAATCGAATGAGATCTGGTTTGTTAAACTTCTTTTTTTTTTTTTTTTTTTTGAGGCGGAATCTTGCTCTGTCACTCAGGCTGGAGTGCACTGGCACGATCTCGGCTCACTACACCCTCCGCCTCCTGGGTTCAAGTGATTCTCCTGCCTCAACCTCCCTGGTAGCTGGGATTACAGGCACGCGCCACCACGCCCAGCCTAAACTTCTTTGTAAACTGAGAAGTTGTAGAAAATGTTTCTTTTTTTTTATTATTTCTAAGGACCTCAAGTGTTACTCAGAATTGGGTAAATCACACTCTTCCGTTCACATCAAACTATTTTCAACAGTGCATACAAGACTCCACTTTGGTTTTACTGATACTTTTCCCTTTTCACTCCCCATTCCCTGTCTCATTCCCACTATAGTATATTTAATGTATGTCCTTCTAATCTGCCATGTTGTTAGACATATGTATACTTTGAAAAAAAGTATTATTTTGTGTGAATTTAAATTCGATAATATGACATATATTCTGCTTATTTTTTTCACTCAATACCGTTTTGAGATATGCATGTTATTATTGTACGCTGTTGTTTCAGACTGTGGCAGGCTATTCTTTCATAAGCATATTTCACATTTTAAGTTCCCCTAGAGACAGAATATTTACATTGCTTCCAGCTGCTACTATAAATAATGCAGTGATTAATATCTCGTTAGCTGGCTCCATGGGAGCCTCTGTGAGACTTTCCCCAGGCAATGTTCTTGAAAACGTAGTTTTTTAGAAGTAGAGATTCTTAGGCCCTACCCTGATCTATGAATCACAAACTGTGGGATGGGGCCAGCATTCTGTGTGTTTTTGTGGTGCGTGGGAGTGTGTTTAATAGAGACAGGGTCTTGCTTTGTCACCCAGGCTGTAGTGCAGTGGTGTGATCTTAGCTCACTGTAACCTCAAACTCCTGGGCTCTGGAACTCCTCTCGCCTCAGACTCCTGAGTTCCTGGCACTCCAGGTGCCATACCTGATTTTTAAATTTTTTTGTAGAGTTGGAGTCTCACTATGTTGCCCAGGCTCGTCTCAAACTCCTGGCCTCAAGCAGTCCTCATGCCTTGGCCTCCCAAAGTGCTGAGATAATAGGCATGAGCCACCATACCCAGCCTGGTCTGTGTCTTAATAGATCTTCCAGGTGATTCTGATGCCCACTCAACCTTGAAAACCACTGCTTTGTGCCTAATTTCTCTGAGTACCTCCAGATAGCTCCTGAATGGCTGTACTAGTCTTCACTCCCACAAGAGTGTGATTCCCTTTAGACATGTTTAATCTGGTTATTATCCATCTTCACATGTAGATGACTAGAAGAGGAGCTTCTCCAGGTTGACACCCATTTCAGTCTGTCATCTCACCCATTCGACATACTTTTTATGTCTAGCTTCCTTAAATGCTTTTTTTTGTGACATTATCTGTTGTTTCATAAGTCTGTTTTCTTTCTTATTTTCATGTCTTAAAAACATGCCTATTATGTGCAAGGTTCTCGACTATTACCTTCGACCCCCACAAGTCTTCTTTTTTTTTTTTTCTTGAGACAGAGCCTTGCTGTGTCGCCCAGGCTGGAGTGCAGTGGCGTGATCTTTGCTCACTGCAACATCCACCTTCTAGGTTCAAGCAGTGCTCCTGCCTCAGCCTCCCAAGTAGCTGGGATTATAGGTGCACGTCCCCTCACCTGGGTAATTTTTGTATTTTTAGTAGAGATGGGGTTTTATTATGTTGGCTAGGCTGGTCTCGAATTTTCGACCTCAAGGGATCCGTCTGCCTTGGCCTCCCAGGGTGCTGGGATTATAGGTGTGAGCCGCCGTACCTGGCCCTGCCACAAATATTTTTATTCCTACTGTACTCCACTGAGGCAACATAGTGGTCTAGAGTACAGATTGTGAATTCTAATTATATAGATTCAAGTCTGACACCACTGCTTAATAGCTGTGTAACTGTGGACATTACCAAACCTCTCTGTGCCTCATTTTCTTCCTCTGTAAAAGGGGATGATAATAGTATCATAGTGTGGTAGTCAGGTTTAAATCAGATCATACCTGTAAAGTACTCAGTAGTAAACACTCCTTAAGTGTTAGTTTTCACTGCTATAATCATCACAAATAAGGAAGCAGCAATATTGAGTCACTTACTTAGGTAGAATATGGATTGGTTACAAATAAAGAGAGCGGTTATTTTCTTCCCCCATGCTGGCTTTTAGATACAAGTTATTATGAGCTCTGCCTAACATCATTCTGCTTTTCCAGACTTTTCATTGATTCCTTCTACCTGCTTCCTTTTCTATCCTGTGTCTCCCTTCTACATTAATACTACATAATTACTTCTGTCTTCATTCCCACGGTTCTTCTCATCAGAATTGTCCTCTATTTTTCTTCTGACCCATCCACATCCTTGCCATTCTTCAAGAACTAGTGTTTTCTTCCTCCGTCCGATTTTATCTGCTCACTGACCTCTCTTCAGAAACATTCAGACTATGCCCCAGGCCCTTTAACTCTTAAGCTTATTCTCTTTTCTACCCACTTGCTTTTTTCCTCTTGGGTGGGGATGGGGTTGGGGGAAGAGAGGTAGATCCACATCCCATACCCCTTGTGTACTTCCTGCAGTTAGAATCTGGTCGGGTTGTAGTATGTTGGGTTTCTGCTGTTTTATTGTGTCATCATCTTGTAAATAGAATTTGAATTGGAAATTAATGATTATATTAATGCTTATTGAGTCAAAGACATCCTGAAATACTGTGAAGTCATAACTACCACCCCAATCTTATTTCCTTCACCTCTTGACACTCCTGGGGGTGGACAGACAATGCAGCCTGTGAATGGGACAGCAAGTCAGTTACCAAGGAAAAATGTTCCCAAGTGCCAGCGTGACCACTTTAGCAAATTAGATCTCTAGTTTCCTCTTTAGTCGTGTTAATGAGAAATACGCACTGTGAGAACAAATTAGAATTGACCCTTGAATAACTCAGATGATGGGTGTGCTAGCCCCGCCCCCATGCAGTCAAAAATCCACATAAAACTTTTGACTCCTCCAGAGCTTACCTGCTAATAGCCTGCTGTTGAGCAGAAGCCTTACCAATAACATAAACAGCCAGTTAATGCATTTTGTTTGTTATGTGTCTTATATACTATATTTTTACAATAAATTTAGCCAAAGGAAAAAATGTTATTTTAAAAATCATACGCAAGAGAAAATATATTTACTATTTGTTAAGCGGAAGTAGATCATCATAAAGGTCTTCATCCTTGTCGTTTTCACATTGAGTAGACCAAGAAGGAGAAAGAGGAGGAAAAGAGGGGTTGGTCTTGCTGTCTCAGGGGTGGTAGAGGCAGAAGAAATTTCACATATAAGGGGATCTATGTAGTTCAAACCCATGTTGTTCAAGGGTCATCTATAGTTACAGATGTTAAACAAGTGTTACATTTTCCTCATCTGTAAATTAAAGGAAATCCTCAAAATCTGTGCTCTCTGGCAGTGAGCAGAAGAATCACTTGAGCCTGTAAGATATGTAGACTCTTGGGTTCCACCCCCAGAAGACAAGGTGGGGGGCTGAGATTCCATATCTAACGGCACTCTAGATGTTTTCATGGTGAACGCTCCTAAAGAACGCTGCTCCCAGTTATCTCTAAGGTTCCTTTTACCCTTAAAATTCTTTCAATCTTGGGATCAGGCACGGTGGCTCACGCCTGTAAACCCAGCACTTTGGGAGGCCGAGGCGGGCGGATCACGAGGTCAGGAGTTTGAGACCAGTCTGGCCAACATAGTGAAACCCTGTCTCTACTAAAAATACAAAAAATTAGTTGGGTGTGGTGGCGGGGGCCTGTAATCCCAGTTACTCGGGAGGCTGAAGCAGGAGAATGGCGTGAACCTGGGAGGTGGAGCTTGCAGTGAGCCAATATCGCGCCACTGCACTCCAGCCTGGGCGACAGAACAAGACTCCATCTCAAAAAAAAAGAAAGTGTTTCAATTTTATTTGCAGTTTAAATGTTAAAATACGTAATACTCCCACAGGATTCTTTATCCCCATTGCCTATCCCATCCCAGAGGTAACCACTCTTCTTAGTTTTTTTTAAATTTATTTTCCTGGAGTTCGCCTGTTAAAGTAAATACAACTTGGATTATTTTTCTTTCTTTTAAGCATGAAAGATAGCCTGTTACATATTTTGTTCTGCACTTTGATTTTCCTCCCCTTAATAGATCTTAGAGATAGATCTATCTATCTGTGTCAGTACTTAGAAAGTAGTCCTCATTTTTTGTAAGTGGCATTGTATTCTGCTATGTGGTGTACCATAACTTATTCACCAGTCTTGTGATACTCGCGTCTTTTCCAGTCTTTTGCTTTTACCTATTGTGTTGCATTGAATAACTTTGGACATAACATCATTTCACGAATATACAAGTATATCTTGAAAAATAAACATAGCCTGAAAGTGAAATTGCTGGATCGAAGAACATAGGCATTTACAATTTCAGTAGTTATCACCAAACTATCCTCCATGGAGTTTTTATACCAACTTACAGTTCCAGGGCAAATCTACTGTAAAGCGCCTTACTTCTGCTTGTTATTTGTCAGATGGGTCAGTACTAGGTGGGACTGGATGAGTGATGCTTCAGTTAGTGTCCTCCTTTTGCAGCCGCACAGCCCAAGGAGCGTCCTCGGTCCGCAGTCCTCCTGGTGGATGAAACCACTACCACCCCGATATTTGCCAGTAGACGGTCCCAGCAGAGCGTCTCGCTCTCCAAAAGTGTCTCCATACAGAACATTACTGGGTAAGCGGAGATATTTAAAGATAGCACAGTTGGCATCTAGGTGACAAGAGCATAATAATCACATCATTTGACAAAAAGCTTTTTTTTTTAAGAAATAAATCTATAAAGTCATGGGTTGGTGCAGACAAGGATGATGGGGATTATGTTTTTGGTACATGTCATAATGGTCATTCTGTCACAAGGATCTCCTTTAAATACCCTTAGCAGGCTGGTTGCTGTAGGCTTTTGTATATCATCAGCTCTACTTTTGAAGAATCTGAGTTCTCAAAAGATGATTTTTTTTTAGATCAAAATAAGTAGGAATAAGAAAAAGGGTGATTTAATTCAGAATTTTGGGTTGCAACCACTTACAGATGTCATGCTTTTCTATTGTTCGGATAAACCTGGTTGTTTTGTTTCTTATCTCTGTTTTACATTTTTGCCTCTTAACACTTAAGTCAGTTTCATGGAGGTGAGTGCTGAGCCAATTATTACTATTAGGTTCCCACTCACTGGTTTGCACTGAGTTTTTTTACTGGTCTCCTGGCCAGGCCTGGGCTGTCAGGTGGTTAACAGGGGGCTGATAATGATGTTGCTGACTATTTTGGGTAAGATGCCTGCCTTCCCATCAGGTGAATAAGCCATTTCAAATGTAGGACTCAGAGTATCTCTTTAACCTATCTTGGAGCAAAATTCCTAACTATGCAAAAGTCTCCTTTTTGTAATTCCTAACCTCTGTGCTGGCTAATGTTTTCTCCTTCTTTAAAAAGTTTCAGGTATTTTTCTTTTGTTTTGTCTTTATGTTCTCATTATTTTCAAAAGTGTACTTTTCAAAAGTTGTAATGTTACTGAAGTTTGTATACATCGTAACTTTCAAAAGTGGGTCTTTAAAGTGTTCTTGCTTTTGTGCCTACTCACACATCAGTTGGTTGCCTGCTGTGCTAGTTAGTGAGTTAGGATTGAGAAAGTCCAAAGAGAATGTAGTTGATTCTAAGTGCTAGATCGGTAGTTATTTAGAGAACAGAAAAAAAAAAAAGTGTACTGGTTAGGCAATAAGTTTTAAACAGAAAGTTTCTTATATAATGTGTACATGGTTTGATGGAAGAAAGTTCCCCCTTGCTTCTTATCACTTTCTTTAAAAAGGCTCAAAAAGTCCTCACAATTTGAGTCTACAATGATACTAAATGCTCTAGACTTTGTTACCAGGCAGTGTGCATGTTGCTGTGGCCCCAACATAAGCAATTTGTCTTCAGTCACTGTAGTACTTCCAGCCAGTTGTCACTCTGGAGTCTTCAGGTACTCATTTAAGAATGCAAGCCATAGGCTATCAGAATGTATTTGACAGTATGGATTTTTTTTTTTTTTTGGTCCCCAGAGTTGGCAATGATGAGAACATGTCAAACACCTGGAAATTCCTGTCTCATTCAACAGACTCACTAAATAAAATCAGCAAGGTCAATGAATCAACAGAATCACTTACTGATGAGGGTAAGAGGAAGTTACGGCCTATATTTTATGCCTCTGTAGGGACTGTGTGTGCCATTACCTAGAATATAAGTCTTAATGGAGTGTTAGTGCCTGCCTCTTCTGTAACCTGTGAAGATTCTCTAAATTGTCAGTAAAGTGTCCAGTGCTTTATAATGACTGGGTAATCAAACTCATCTAGCAGCTGTCAAGTAAAGGATGTCATTTATTTCAATGTGGGCATACTCTTTAGTACAAATCTTTTTCTTCCCTTAGACTTTTGTACATGTACAGTTCTAGCTCACAAAGCAATTGTAATCCTGCTCTCTTAAATATGAAAAGGTACTAGGTCCCTTCCAATTCTTAACTTCATGTAGATAGAAGTCATGTCTTAATCATGTTGGATTTATGTCATGTTTATTACTCTTAACCAAAACCTCGAATGTAGAGTCTGTCACTCCTGAACAAGATATTTTTTTCTGGTACTGGAATATGTGAATATTCCCTGTGAATATCCCCTGTATTCTCTGTGAATATCCCCTGTATTCATGCATCTTATGAAATCAACTATCATCTTGAGGAAAGTTCAACATAGGCTTATTCTACAGGTCACAAACCCAAGATTCTGATACTGATTTTTTAATATATTGAGGAGTAGGTACAGACATGAATGAAGGACAGCTACTGGGAGACTTTGAGATTGATTCTAAACAGCTGGAAGCAGAGTCTTGGAGTCGAATAATAGACAGCAAGTTTCTAAAACAGCAAAAGAAAGATGTGGTCAAACGGCAAGAAGTAATATATGGTGAGATTCTTCATTTTGCTCTGATTATATTTGATTTGCATTGTCCAGCATTTTTAAGCGGTAATTTATTGCGCTATGGAAAATCAGTTTTTTAGTATGTGACTTCTTGAAAAGATTTCCTTTAAAAACTTTAAGGTACAGAGACATGGTCCTGTTTGTATCCTATCTCCTTTTTGTCCCACTCTTCTTTTTTCAGTTCTACTGAACATGGTACTTATATATGAGTGCTTATTTATACAGCAGTCCTAGAAAGAGATATCTCAGTTTTGTTCCTTACCTACGCTAAAAACTAGACTAAACACAAGTCATTTCCTAGAACTGGGTATACAGTCAGTTATGACAGGTCCTGAATCCAGTGAAGGCCTCTTTGGAAATCAATAATTTAAGACTGATGGAATTCAGTGTACCTATTATCAGAAAATAGGACTCATAAAAAATGGAGGAATAAGTTTAAAACACTTGACCAGGCGCAGTGGCTCATACCTGTAATCCCAGCACTGTGGGAGGCCAAGGTGGGTGGATCACTGGAGCCCAGAGTTCACGACCAGCCTGGGAACATAGTGAAACCCCGTTTCTACAAAAAATACAAAATCAGCCAGGCATGATGGTGTGTACCTGCAGCCCCAGCTACTCAGGAGGCTGAAGCAGAAAGATCACTTGAACCCAGGAGGTCGAGGCTGCAGTGAGCCATGACTTCAGCCTGGGTGACAGAGCCAGACCCTGTCTCAAAAAAAAAAATGAGAACACTTTAGGGGAAAGATAGCTATTGACCCAATTTTAAGGTTCAAACTGGGCTCTAAACTAGCTTTGGGACTGCAGCAGATGATCTTTGAGGGAGAATCCTCATGAAAGAGTGTTCCTGACCCTTGATCTTTTTCCTCCTTTTAGAGCTGATGCAGACAGAGTTACATCATGTCCGCACTCTCAAGATCATGAGTGATGTGTACAGCCGGGGGATGATGACGGATCTGCTTTTTGAGCAGCAGATGGTAGAAAAGCTGTTCCCCTGTTTGGATGAGCTGATCAGTATCCATAGCCAATTCTTTCAGAGGATTCTGGAGCGGAAGGAGGAGTCTCTGGTGGATAAAAGTGAAAAGAACTTTCTCATCAAGAGGATAGGGGATGTGCTTGTCAATCAGGTGAGAATAGGAAAGATCTCAGGTTCTTATATACGTTGGGAAAAGAGGAAGTTATGGGGTTCCATAGCCATGCATTCACATCTTGTTTCTACCATTTATTATCTGTATAAGCTCAGGGAACTTATTTAATTTCTCTGGAGCCTTGATTTCCTTTTCTGTAAAATGCAGATGTAGGGTTTCTCTCATAATGTTATTTTGGAAGTTAAAGGGAGTGTGTATATAAACTACCTAATGCATATGATAGATGCGCAGTAAAACTTAGTTTTTCTTCCTCAGTCTGTGCCATCATCAGAAACAGTATAGTTTAAGACATCAACAAATGTGGGCAGACACAGTGGCTCAAGCCTGTAATCCCAGCACTTTGGGGGGCGAGGAGGGCGGAGCGTTTGAGGTCAGGAGTTCAAGACCAGCCTGGCCAACATGATGAAACCCCATCTCTACTAAAAATACAAAAATGAGCCAGACGTGGTGGCATATGGGAGGCTGAGGTACAAGAATCACTTGAACCTGGGAGGCAGAAGTTGCAGTGAGCCGAGATCGTGCCACTGCACTGCAGCCCAGGAGACAGAGTGAGACTCTGTCTCATTAAAAAAAAAAAAAAAAAAAATTGAAAAATATTTAAATATTTGGGGCTGGGCACGGTGGCTCACACCTGTAATCCCAACACTTCGGGAGGCTGAGGCAGGTGGATTGCTTGAAGCGAGGTGTTCAAGACCAGCCTGGGCAACGTAGCAAGAACTGTCTCTACCAAAAAAAAATGAGAAAAGCCAGGTGTGGTAGTGCGCACTTGTGGTCCCAACCACTCAGGATCCTGAGGTGGGAGGATCACTTGAGCCTAGGAATTCAAAGTTGCAGCAAGCCATGGTGGTGATTGTGCCACTGTACTCCAGCCTAGGCAGAGAATGAGACCCCAACTCAAAATTTAAAAAAAAAAGTGTGTGTGTATGTGTGTGTGTGTGTGTGTGTGTGTGTACAGTGTGTGTTGGAAATCTTCAACTTTCCCCTCTGCCTCAAATCAGAAGGATCTCATGTATCTAAAAACCAGCTGAAGCACAGAAAATTGAATAAGTGACTATCTGTAAAATACTTAATAAAATATGTATTGTTGATACTTTCATCAAGGTGTGGTATGGTTTTAGTCATACTCCAAAAAATTCAGCTAAAAGTTACTTTGGTACTTTTAGATGTGATTATCGTAGACAGATTTTAATGATCTTTTAAAATATTATTCTTGAAAAACACATTGCCAGTATAATCTTTACAGGCAGAGGGTTATAACATGTACATCTGACTAGATATTTCCCCAAAGATGCAGATTCCCCAAAGATTTTGGGCAAATATCTGCTGCTGTGTAGAAGCAGAGGCTTAATTGCTGGAACATTTGTCTGAGAATTGTACATTTTGTCTTTCCTTTGTATTCTTGAGCCCATACCCTTCACTTCATTAATTTATTAGCACATTCACTCATTCGTTTTTCAGGTATTTACTGAGCATCTATTAAATGCCAGGTGGAACTACAAAGGGGGATGATATGGCTTAGGCCTCTGCCTCAGGGAACTCCTATTCTAGGAGTAAAAGTAAGCATGTTATGAAATAAATGCAAATGCAGTGTGGTAAATGTTTGAACACAGATAGCTGCAACAGATAGAGCTTAAAAGTAAGACCTACAAATGATGACCTTTCCTCCTGAAACATCCCCTCGGGCATTTTCATTTCTCTCTCTCTGCCCCTCCTTTCTGGTTTCATCTAACTTTTACTTCATCTAACTTAGTACTTCATCAAACTTTGACTTGTATTACCATTTGTACCTCCTCGCACTTGTGTACAACCCGTAGTAAGATCTTTGATGCTAGAATTCACCGTTTAACCTGTAGTTTCCATTTGCTGGTTCTGTGTGCTGCCAGTGCTAGGATCAACCTTTGGGGCATTTGCTTTGTCATATGAGCAGATAACTTACTGTCTCAGCTCTTCCATTGGTAAATGGTGAAGGGAAAAGCTACCCTAATCCTTCTTTCCAGTTTTTTGGTAAGGATCAATTTGTGTTGCCTCTGGAGGTTTTTAGTACATGGAAATCAATGCTTAGCATATATTTTATGAACTGCATACAGAAATTCATTGATTTACCACAAAGTGAACATACGTTCAGATGAACCATTGAGATTGCACACATTTGGGAATGATTTAAGGGCCTTGTGGAATTATTAGGACTACTGGCCTGAAGTAAGTAGTACAAACAGATCCCTAGGTAATGAGGGCTGTTTGTGATATCTGTCTAACTTATCAAGGTCAGGTATTTAAGATTGTCTCATGAAAAACTCCTACTGAATCTCATTGTTTTATTACTGTTTATGACAAATAGAAGTTAGAATACATTTTACATTTCCTATGTGCACAGTACATAAAATTTCTGTGATTTTTTGTTGTTTTTCAAATCTGTATAACAGCTTTATTGAGATTTAATCCGTATGCCATATAGTCTGCCTATTTAAAGTTGAACCTCTTGAGTAACTGCCAGACTGCTTTCCAAAGCTGCTGCACCATTTCATTCTTTTGGGCGAATTTATGAGGAAGCACTTTTGACTTTTACAAGTAGACTGGAAACATTTTACAAAATGGCATTACGAGTTTGGTGCCCCATGGCATGACTTCTGTTCTCTTTTCTCTGCAGTTTTCAGGTGAGAATGCAGAACGTTTAAAGAAGACGTACGGCAAGTTTTGTGGGCAACATAACCAGTCTGTAAACTACTTCAAAGACCTTTATGCCAAGGATAAGCGTTTTCAAGCCTTTGTAAAGGTATTGATAAGAAACATGAAAACCCCCGTCATTGTTGAGAGCAATGTGTCCCTGTCGGCTTTCACTAGAGCCTTTTTCATGTGATTCCTCACAGTCTGTTTACTCCCTTGCAGAAGAAGATGAGCAGTTCAGTTGTTAGAAGGCTTGGAATTCCAGAGTGCATATTGCTTGTAACTCAGCGGATTACCAAGTACCCAGTTTTATTCCAAAGAATATTGCAGTGTACCAAAGGTAAGTCTCCTTTCTAACCCAGTCTTGTATGGCAATGGACTGTTTCCTCTGTGGCCAGTAGTACTGGAGGCCCCATGGAAGTGCTGTTTCATGCTCTAGTAGGTCTAAAAGAGACCTTGTGTTTTATCTTGAAAATAATTTTCTTGAATGAAAATTTGGACTGTTATGTTACCAGACTTAGGGTGGATGATAGCAAGAAGGAAAGGGACCACATTGATTCCATCCAGAGTTCAATGACCTGAACACTATTCTCTTATCACTAGGCTGGGAGATAATTTCCACCAGTTCTTCCCAGAAGTTACATTAAGTAACACAAAGATACAAATTTAAAAAACTTGGTTGCTCTTCCTGCTACTACCTTCGTCCTAGAAGTCTTTAGTTCCTTTTATTTTAGAGCACAACATATGATTGCATATTATTTAAATCATTGAAAACTTCTGGCTTTTTTTAGAATCAAACTTATGACAGCAAGAGGGATAGGCACATGACCTCTGACGTGTTGGCTTCCCTCTGATAGCATAGTCACAAGGGAAAAGATGATATGGAGTGAGAAGTCAGGATTCCCTTGCTTCTTCCCTGGTCCAAAAGGAGCCATAAAAAGCAGAATTATTCTTTCCTTCCAAGACAATGAAGTGGAGCAGGAAGATCTAGCACAGTCCTTGAGCCTGGTGAAGGATGTGATTGGAGCTATAGACAGCAAAGTGGCAAGTTATGAAAAGAAAGTGCGTCTCAATGAGATTTATACAAAGACAGATAGCAAGTCAATCATGAGGATGAAGAGTGGTCAGATGTTTGCCAAGGAAGATTTGAAACGGAAGAAGCTTGTACGTGATGGGAGTGTGTTTCTGAAGAATGCAGCAGGAAGGTTGAAAGGTAAGGCTTGGCTCTTTTGTCTAAGTGTGTGCCCAGGTACAACAGGCAAAATCCAAGTGCTTTTGTTGGAAATTCACTACCAGATTTTTTCTCAGAGAGCCCATCTCCAAACACCACCCAGGAGCAACAAGCATTTAGTTCTTCATAATCTTATATCAAAAATGGTTTGTGATGGCCTACAAAATCATACAAAATAGAGCAAGATGACAAAGAAATGATGCAGTCAGAGAAAATGGAAAATAAGATTTTAAAAAAACAAAGCAAAGCATAAGATTAGTGCACATATGCAAGCTGTCAAGGAAGGTGTATTCCCCTACAAGAGATGGACAGCCAGGTTGGAATTGGGGTCTATGGCAAAACTCACAAGGAGGGAGACACAATCAGCGACGGTTTCACAGAATCTGTGAATTCAAAACACATCACTTGTTCACAAGCGATGTTAGAGGTTCACAGGCTTGTTCACAGCAATGTTAGAGGAATTTGCAGCTCCAGACACCTAATAGAAAGTTAAGTTTAACCCACATCAGTTAGATTTATTATTATATTTTATGATATACATATATCTTTAAAACAAAAGAAATCATAAAGGATGCCCATTTTCCATTTGGTTTTAATTTTTACATTTCAAATGGTCAGCCATGTCAAGTTAATGAAGCTGTGAGGCTTGTTTTTTAATTTATCTGTACATTTGATTTTGTTTGTTTGTTTTCCTCAAACCTATACTCCATGGGTCTATGTGTTACACCAATAGCCTTGAGTTATACCCACCCCTTCACCCTGGCCTCAGTGAGCTGAGGACATTGAAGCAGGCTAGGCCAGTGCTGTCAGCCTCACCAGTATAGAAAGAAGGTGGAGGAAATGTGTGCTGCTTTCGTTTCTGAGGTGTAAGTGATGATGTAGGTAACTGCTGTCGGAAATACCCATGCTTAGAACAAATAGTAAAGAAGTTCCAGGCAATCAACTGGTTTCAACAATGAATAAAGCAGGACACTCTGCTTAGAAGTTGAAATCAAAATGAAGAGCCTTGGAAAGAGGTACCTGCTCTACAGTGTGATGTGTGCTGGGATGGAGGAGAAAGCAAGAGGAATAGCATTAGAGTCAAGTCTTGAAGGATGACAAGGAAGGTACCTGGTACGTAAGGAGAAAGTGCTCCCCCCACTAAGGAAGAGAAAGTGGAAGCATCGAGTTGAAAGGATGTGGCACGTCCAGGGAAGAGTGGACACCCGGGACTCTCAAATAGAGAGCAGAGTGAATGATGGGGGAGTGACGGGAAACTAGCCCAAAGAAATGAGAGGGGCCAGGTTGTGATGAGGTGCATTCTCCAGACTGAGGAGTTAACAGTTGATACTATTGATGAGGGAGGGGGGCAAAGAATGGGTTCAAAAAGGAGAACGGCAAGCAGGAAAGGGATACTACATGAGGTGGTTTTTCAGTATAACAACTAGGGGCAGTTTAGAGTGCAGCTGGAGTGAAGAGAGACTGGTGACAGACAAATCAAGAGACTGTGCAGTGCTTTGGGGAAGAGCTCATCTGGGCCTGCACTGTAACAGAAGGCATAAAAAAGAAGGGCAGAAAAGATTCAGAGAAAGAAATCTCCTTTCCCACCACCAGCTGGCTGTGTGTTTCATTGTTCTGTGATAAACTCGAACTAAGGCTCCTTCCCTCCAGTCCTAATATTCTGTGATGTTGCGAGAGCCCTAGCTCTCTTTGAGACTTCTAAGCAGGCTTGCAGTTCAGAAATACCTGCCTTTTCTTGTAAAGGCCTGAATTTCCTAGAGCTGCTGCTGCCTGGAGCCAGCGCTTTATTCTTTCCTTTACATAGCAATTTATTTATGTCCAAAATAAAAACTAGTAGATCCCAGCTGTTGGAATAAAGTTGTGGTCAAGCCATGGCAGAACGATAGGTTTTGTGGCCTAGAATGCCTCCAGTAGAGATAGGAGTTGGTGTTTAGTCATTTTCACCCCCAAGTGAATTCATGCCAAGTACAGCCAGTACTATGTTAGGTACTCTTTGAAAGGGGTGGGATTGGCCGGGCGCGGTGGCTCAAGCCTGTAATCCCAGCACTTTGGGAGGCCGAGATGGGCGGATCACGAGGTCAGGAGATCGAGACCATCCTGGCTAACCCGGTGAAACCCCGTCTCTACTAAAAAATACAAAAAACTAGCCGGGCGAGGTGGCGGGCGCCTGTAGTCCCAGCTACCGGGGAGGCTGAGGCAGGAGAATGGCGTAAACCCGGGAGGCGGAGCTTGCAGTGAGCTGAGATCCGGCCACTGCACTCCAGCCTGGGCGACAGAGCGAGACTCCGTCTCAAAAAAAAAAAAAAAAAACAAAGGGTGGGATTGTTTTTTTCTGATCCACTGACACTGATCGTATAAACTTCAAGATTCAATGAAGTTAAAATTTGTGTCTCACTTATTTGGGGGGAGGGAGAGGGTGCAGGCACCTGAATTATTTAGAAGTAAACTTTAAAAAAAAAAACTTTTTCATAACTGATGGCAGTACACAGAAAATTGCAGTAGTTTAGCCTAAAAAAATTAGACCTCCCTAGGAATCAGATGTCCTTGCTTCTGTTTTCTTCATAGCTTTGCAGTGAATTCCACAGAAAGGGGATTCCAGTTGCAGCAAAGATAGAAGAAAAGGTGGGGCATGGACTGCGTAAGTCAGTTCCATCCTTTCCCAGGGAATCGTGGACTTCACTTTCCACAGTGAAGATGTTACATAGGGGCCAGCCTGCCAGCTCGATATAGACTCAACTCCAGAGACATCAAACCATCCTCAAGAGACTAGTGGAAAATGTTACTACCTACTCCTAGAGGATTAGTCAGAGCAAGAGTTTAAGTTGACTATTGCATATGGAGCTGAGGAAAGAGCCCTATATTCACATGTACCTGTAAGACTAGAAGGTGCCTGTGTGGCCACTCTTTGTTCTTTTGAGGGTGTGGAAGACGGACATCTTTTCATTAGACTTAGATATTTCTATACTTCATCTTTGGGCAGCATTGCTGTCTCCTGCCCCACACCTTTCCCATTACTGTAATCAGAAGTCAAAAAATATTGCAACCTGAGTATTTTTTGGAGTATCCTGCTCTGTGTTGCTGTTTAACATCTGTACAAGTCCAGCTTTTCAGCTTTATTCTTAAAAGTATTTTATTCTTAAACTCTTGTCTTATGGGATATATCTTTCTAGGACTGAGTACTTAAACTTTTCCAAAACAAGGCTTTGGTGATAAATCCCATTTTAAAATGCTGCTAAAAAATCTGGTGACCAGATGTGAATCCTGGAGAACTGTAGAACTGTTGCTTTGGAGGAGTGTGATCTCAGATCATAGTTTGCCCTTATGGGGGTGTATGTATTGCACCTTCAATAAAAACCCTTCTGACTGTGGTAACTATTAAGTAGTCATTGTTCTATCTTCCCTTCTCCCATTTCCATTTTCCAGAGGTTCAAGCAGTTCTTCTCACTGACATTTTAGTTTTCCTTCAAGAAAAAGACCAGAAGTACATCTTTGCCTCATTGGTAAGCTGAATTGTTATTTTTGTAATAGTATTATAAGCATCTAGGTTAGTTATGGAATGTAAGCACTATATTATTGCTCTCCCCAGCCCTCTTAAAATTTAATGGCTCAGGACAAATTCCTCTGAGTAATTTCCCACACGCCCTCACAATTTTCTGGCATCCCCTCTTCCCCAAAAATTATTATTCTGTTTCATCACAGTCTTCTTTTAGTGTCTTGGACATCTGACTATTTGACCTATGAAGAAACCTGTCACTGGAGTATTTCTCACATGTGAGCCCATAAATGATGCTCATGTATAATATTGCTGACTGGATTCTTTGGGGAACCTGGAAAGATTCATCATGTAGAAAACATGACTGGAACCTTTAGAGCCATAAATTACTATTTCCCTTTTGAAAATCTTTGTTAAAATCTGAATGAAATGAGATATTTCTCTTTATCCTAAAGCAGCCATTGTTTTTCAAACTGTGTGCTTTTTTAACAGCATCTAGTCTTACCTTAGATTTAAGCTGTCCTTAAGAGTTAGAATATTGTATATGTATCTTTTATTTGCTCTCTTCCCTTTTTCCAGGACCAGAAGTCAACAGTGATCTCTTTAAAGAAACTGATTGTGAGAGAAGTGGCACACGAGGAGAAAGGTTTATTCCTGATCAGCATGGGGATGAAAGATCCAGAGATGGTAGAAGTCCATGCCAGCTCCAAAGAGGAACGAAACAGCTGGATTCAGATCATTCAGGACACAATCAACACCCTGTAAGTTAACCACCAGGCCCCACCCTTCCCAGCCCTCCTGATGTCTCTGTGTGTTTTCATAATAGGCTGTACTGTGACCAGAGTAATCGACATCTTACGAACTTTTTGTTTTGTCTTGTTTGGGTTGTATTAGGAACAGAGATGAAGATGAAGGAATTCCTAGTGAGAATGAGGAAGAAAAGAAAATGTTGGACACCAAAGCCCGAGAATTAAAAGGTGAGGCATTGGGAGTGGTCTGAGCCCCTTGTCTGGAATGTCTGCAGTTGCAGAAGACTGCTGGTGGATTTTAGAGGACGGGTTTGCCCTCAGTTCTAAAGCTGCCCCAGAAGGCACTTGAAAGCAGCGAAACGAATAGCTGTTAACAAAAGAGAAACCAAGTCCAGGCTGACATGGGTCCTGGTAAAGAATGATTGTAAGGATGTGTCCAATACTGGATCAAGAGAATATTGATTCTCTTAACTCAGGATCAGTGTTCTCAAACCTCATGACATTCTCTGTACTTTGTCACAGATGAATTTGCCAAAATTTGTAGTCACATCTAAAATTAAAACAAGGAGAGAATTTGGGGAAAAGAATTCTCCAGTTAATCTGATTTAATCCTCCCACCAGTCCCTAGCGTTATCACTTATCTGCAGTTCACAAATGAGTTGTGAGGTGAAGTTTTGGGAGAAGGGTATGTATCGATCCATGTTTGACCCCTGTTTATTGAGTGCTGACTGTTTTGTGTAGTCTTGTCAGTGTCCCTACAACACAGGCATTCTAATCCCCGTTGTGCAGATGAGACAGTCGAGGCCCACAAAGGACAAGCCACGCAGGGTTACACGTGTAGTTAATGGTTAAGCCAGAATTCTATTCCCTGTCTTAGCAAAGCCTGGTGCTCTTTTCTCTTTGCCAGTGGCTTATCGAATGTTTCTAAGTAAAGACTATGCTTTGGGTCGAAATAAGGCTTAGAGTTAAATAAATGTAAGCATCTAAGGAGTTTGGTTAGGTCTTAAAGCCATACAGATGAAAGCATTGAGTCTCACTGAGGGAAAAATTAAAAATATGGACAGATTTAGACCAGAGCCAGAGTTACAGCAGATTTATTGGCCCATGATTAGGATGACAAGGATAAAAATCTTCCTTCTTTAAATTTTGTTAAGTACCTGGCTAGGCATACTGCTAGGTACAACAGATGCAAAGATTCCTTAAAAAGAGCCCTTTCCTTTGAGAAGCTCACACCCTAGCAGGGGAAACATACCTCAACGACGGGCCACACAGTGATTTATTAGACCACAGGCACGATTAACATGTGTGGGATCTGCTCATCCTGCATCTAGTAAGTCTCACAGAGAAGCTGGTGCATGAGCTACATCTGAAAAAAATTATCTCAGCACACAAGAGTAGTTATGTGCAAAGGTGAAAAAGGACTTGACATGTCTGCCAAGGAATGACAGGTTTGATGTGTTTGGAGGGTCAGGGCTAAGGGATGGGAGCTTAAGCTGGAAAAGCACCAGGTATTAAAAAGGCAACAAGGGACTGATGTAATTTTTTAAAAAAAGAAAAAAAAAAGATTTTTTTTTTAAACATGTTGAAGCTAGTTAGGAGAGTTGCTTGAGGGAATGGGAAGCGACTGGGAGTAGAAAGACCATTTGGAAGACTGTTAGGATAGGTTAAGTGAAAATGAGCTGGAGAGGGAACAGATGTGAGTAGGAAATAAGGTCATTAAAATCTGGTCAGTTGGCCAGGCTTGGTGGCTCACACCTGTAATCCCAGCACTTTGGGAGGCCACAGTGGGCAGATCACAAGGGTCAGGAGTTGGAGACCAGCCTGACCAACGTGGCGAAACCCCATCTCTACTAAAAATACAAAAATTAGCCGGACGTGGTGGCGCGTGCCTGTAATCCCAGCTACTTTGGGAGGCTGAGGCAGGAGAATCGCTTGAACCCGGGTGGCAGAGGTTTCAGTGAGCCGAGATAGTGCCACTGCACTCCACCCTGGGTGACTGAGTGAGACTCTCAAAAAAAAAAAAAAAGTCTGGTCAGTTGGTGGTGGGACAGAGTGAGGAGAAAGAATTTCTCACAGGTTTCCAAATCAGGTGACCTGGAAGATGAAGAGTTGTTGACTGAGAATGAGATTCCACACTAAAGGGAGGAGGTGATGGGCTAGAGAAAAGATTGGTTTCTCACATGCTGAGAACAAAGCATCTCAGTAGAGGTGGCCACTTGGGCCCCATGGTCTGCTGCTAAGAAAGGGAGGACTTTTGATTTTTTTTTTTTTTTTTAATGAATTATCAGCATATAGAGGGTAATTGAAGCCATGGGGATGAATGAGATCCTCAAGAGGAAAGTGGGTAAGGTAAAGAAGACAGCTCAGACCAGGTGCAGTGGCTCACACCTGTAATCACAGCACTTTGGGAGGCCAAGGCAGGCAGATCACCTGAGGTTGGGAGTTTGAGACCAGCTGGCCAACATGGTGAAACCCCATCTCTACTAAAAATACAAAATTAGCCAGGGGTGATGGCACATGCCTGTAATCTCAGCTCCTCAGGAGGTTGAGGCAGGAGAATCACTTAATCGCTTGAACCCAGGAGGTGGAGGTTGCAGTGAGCCGAGAGTGTGCCATTGCACCCCAATCTGGGCAACAAGAGCGAAACTCTGTCTCAAAAAAAAAAGAAGAAGAAGAAGACAGCTCTCAGGATGGAGCTGAGACAGAAGCCAGGAGCCCAGATAAGAGATTCCATTGCAGATGGCAGATCAGTAAAGTGTCCTGAGAAAGAATGGTAGGAAGAGAACCAGTGTCCTAAGTTAAAGAAGGACACATGTTTTAAAGGAGGAAGTAATCATCAATGCTGAAAAAAACAACCTAAAAGACCTCATTGGATTCAATCGTGAAGTTGAGCTGGGAAACCAGTTGCAGAGTGGACAGAAGCTAGAGAGTAGAGGGCTGAGAAGTAAACAGGGGACAAGGGAATGGAAGCAAAGTGCAAACTTGTTATGTCACAATTTCCATGGTTCGCCAAAAAGATCCAGAATGGTTTTCCAGATAGAAATCACAGAACAGAAACAATATTGCTGTCATGATGAAAAAGAAAGGGCAGTGGGTGGGGTGTCCTGTCTTGTCCCTTTCCATAAATTACCACAAGGTGGTGCTCATGTCTTAGTCATCTCGTAATACTAAACGCCAATCAAATCACAGATCATTTTCTCCATCCTGCAGAACAACTTCAACAGAAGGACCAACAAATCCTACTCTTGTTGGAAGAGAAGGAGATGATTTTCCGGGACATGGCTGAGTGCAGCACCCCCCTCCCAGAGGATTGCTCCCCGACACATAGCCCTAGAGTTCTCTTCCGCTCCAACACAGAAGAGGCTCTCAAAGGAGGACCTTTAATGAAAAGTGCAATAAATGAGGGTAATTAACATTCAGCATTGCCTCCCTTTATCTCCTCCCATCTGCCAGTTTTTACTTTTTTACGTTAAAGCCGCACAAATGCAGAAAATTACCCAAAACAAATACTTCACTATAGTAAATAATCAGGTGAATATCCTTTTAACCACTACCCACATCAAGAAATTAAATGTGGCCAGACACCCTGAAGTGCCTTCGTCCACGTGCCCTGTCCCCATCATACCTCCCTCCCTCCAAAAGGAGCAGTTATTCTGGCCTTTTTTAAAATTAATCATTTATGCCTTTTTTTTTTTTTTTTGGCAGGATCTTGCTGCTCTGTTTCCCAGGCTGGAGTGCAGTGGTGCGATCTCGGCTCACTGCAGCCTCCCCATCCTGGGTTCAAGTGATTCTCCTGCCTCAGCCTTCCAAGTAGCTGGGACTACAGGTGTGCACCACCACACCCAGCTAATTTTTGTATTTTTCATAGAGACAGGGTTTCACCATGTTGGCCAAGCTGGTCTCAAACTCTTGACCTCAAGTGATCCACCCACCTTGGCCTCTCAAAGAACTGATATTATAGGCATGAGCCACCACGCCCGGCCATTAATCACTTACTTATATATCTTTATGACTTAAGTGCCTACTCCTAAACATTATAGTTTAGTTAGCTTTTTTTTTTTTTTTTTTTTTTTTTTTTTTTTGAGGACGGAGTCTCTCGGGCTTTCCTGTCACCCAGGCTGGAGTGTAGTGGCCGGATCTCAGCTCACTGCAAGCTCCGCCTCCCGGGTTTATGCCATTCTCCTGCCTCAGCCTCCCGAGTAGCTGGGTCTACAAGCGCCCGCCACCTCGCCCGGCTAGTTTTTTTTTTTTTATTTTTTAGTAGAGAGGGGGGGTTCCACCGTGTTTTCCAGGATGGTCTTGATCTCCTGACCTCGTGATCCACCCGTCTCGGCCTCCCAAAGTGCTGGGATTATAGGCTTGAGCCACCGCGCCCGGCCTACTTTGCTTATGTTTTTTTGATATGCATCTTAAAATTCTTAATTTACAGTTCCCCTCACCATCTTTTTTTTTTCCCATATAATTTATCTTTGAACAATATGAGCTTTTTGACTTAGAGAGTTTCCCACAGTTTGGATTTTATTCATACAGTTCTGTCCTCTGTTTCCTTCAGATTTGCAGCTGGATTCTCAGAGGCTTAATTAATCACTCAGACTTGATCTCTTTGGTAAATTGTGCCCTTATAGTGTGTTCTTTCATTG
Organism: Papio anubis; assembly: GCF_008728515.1. Taxonomy (NCBI): domain Eukaryota; kingdom Metazoa; phylum Chordata; class Mammalia; order Primates; family Cercopithecidae; genus Papio; species Papio anubis. Next base: position 103,375,207 of record NC_044982.1, on the reverse strand, counting down.
AGAGGGCATAAATTTAGTTGTCTCTTTTTTCGTGACATATAAGAAAAGATAAAAGGATAAACGCTTGATTATTTTTCCCCTCTGTTTATTTACCAGTTTTTAAGACCATGAACATCTTCTGAAAGTGACCCATAGTTTTTATTATGGACTCATAAATTGAAACATGTTTGATGGGGCCGGGCGCGGTGGCTCATTTCTATAATCCCAGCACTTTGGGAGGCCAAGGTGGGTGGTCAGGAGTTCAAGAGCAGCCTGGCCCACATGGTGAAACCCCATCCCTACTAAAAATACAAAAATTAGCTGGGTGTGGTGACGTGCGCCTGTAGTCCCAGCTTCTCAGGAGGCTGAGGCAAGAATGTGTTTTGCTCACTTATTTTATGGACATGTCTTTCTGATGTGCTTTTGTTATCTGTAGAGAAGTTAGACCCTGTGTTTTCCCCACCTATGTTTTCCCTTTATATGGGATTTGACTTCCATATTTTCTATTGCTCATTTTTATGTGAAATTGGTGTCTTAAGTTTACAGATTCATATAGATTTTCTCACACCATAGGACTCGTCTATCATTTTTGTGTAGGTTTTCTTTTTTAACATGGCTTGTCTTATCAGATTTCCTGCTGTTGGTTCCCTCCCTTATTCCACCTGGCCCTTCTTTTTCTTTATCTCTTTTTCTCCTGTTTAACTTTTACTCCATTTTCTCCACTTTCTTCTTTCTGTGAGCCATACCCTAGAAAAGAACCCTAGTGGGCCAGAGTTGAGATGCAAATTCTTAGACTACTCTAGCCCCTTGAACTCACTCCATATTAGCGAAGCCAGAAACCCTGACTGTTTTACTTGCTGTTCTCAAATCAGTCCATCTTACTTTCCAAGGAATATCTTCTGGCTGCTTTGGATATGATTCCAGAAGCCATGTAACTTCTAGTAAATTACTCTGCCTTCCCTGTACACTTTCAAATTTCCTAGCCTCTTGTATATAAAGTGGAAAGTCTCATCTCTAAATTTCTAGTAGAGTCCAACCAAAACACATACCCTGAGCTGAGACCCTTCTCTGAGCAAAGGAACTCACCCAGTCACTCTTTGGAAATTTCCAATCATGCTCTTTGTACATATCATGTATACTGTGAACTTGTTTTCTCCTCATTGAAAGATAAGATGTCAGCTTTGCATGTTTCCTTTATTCCAGTGGAGATCCTTCAGGGCTTGGTGAGTGGAAATCTGGGAGGCACACTTGGGCCAACTGTCAGCAGCCCCATTGAGCAAGAAGGTGCGGTCGGTCCTGTTTCCCTGCCCCGGAGAGCAGAAACCTTTGGAGGATTTGACAGCCATCAGATGAATGCTTCAAAAGGTAAATGATGTGAAGTCATGAGCTTTTATAGGCAATCCTTGACTGTCCCACACAACTCAAAATGATTTGTACTTTAGTAGCTACATTGTACTTTAGTAGCTACATCTCCGCTCCCATTCAATCAGTAAATTTCTTAGTGAGATCTTAAGACACTCAAGAGCCTGCCAATCAGACTCATATTCATTTTGAGTAACAAAAAAGATTTTCCTAAGATATTAGCTAAAAGAGTAATAATACATGTTCCTGCTTCCAGCTCTTCTGCATCCATAAAATTATTAGTAATCACTTAGCTGCCACCAAGCTGCTCCCTCTTTTGGGGGGCATCAGTAGGATTCAGAAATACTACATCCCCAAGATACCTATATGATATTCTTTCCTTCGCTAATCTGTTTCACAACTTTAAAATTAAAAAAAAAACAAAAAACCTATTTTTTGTTTAGGAGGCGAGAAGGAAGAGGGAGATGATGGCCAAGATCTTAGGAGAACGGAATCAGATAGTGGCCTAAAAAAGGTATTTCTCTTTAAAATACACTATGAACCTCCTTGGCACTTTCCTCTGAATTCATAACCTTTGAAATTATTTCACTTTGATGTTGTTTTGGATGCCTGAATTGCTGCTTTTAATAAAATTATTTTCAGGGAAAATCACATTTTTAAAACAAACAGTACAGTTAAGAATTCCACATTATTGGCTGGTGGCCTCACTGGCTTAGGGTGGTGTGTTTACGTTCATAACTCTACCATGGTCCTGGCAGGACCAGTTTCATTAGGAGGTTTGTTTCAGGTGCTCCAAACTGACCTGACCTTCTTACAAGGTGTCAGTGATAAATAGTTCAACCTTAAATCTTCAGTACCTTAGTGAGAGGCTGTGGTAGGAAAGAAAGAAAATGGAAAGCTATAGCCTAACAGAAACACACTGTATGTCATTTTTGCATCAAGATCTTCATTTTTTATATGTATGGTTTTTGTTTCATAGGGTGGAAACGCTAACCTGGTATTTATGCTTAAAAGAAACAGTGAGGTAAGGACATTATGAGCTATTTAAGAAAATATGTGTTTGTTACCATTGTCAAGTTAGGAATATTCTTTGTTCCTTTTTTTTTCTTTTTGCTGTTACAAAGAGGCTAACTGCTGGCTATCATCTGTACATGTAAACAATACAGTTGTCAGTTTCCTTGACCTTTCCCCTTTTTTTGGTCCTAGGGGCACCGTCTTGGAATTTTGCCACTTAGAGAATTGCCTGCTAAGATGGCCTTTGATTCTCTGTCCTTAAGGAAGCCTTTTGCTGCTTTTTTTTTTTTTTTTTTTTGAGATGGGGTCTCGCTCTCCCTGTATCACCCAGCTCACTGCAACCTCTACCTCCCAGGCTCAGGCAATCCTCCAGAGTAGCTGGGACTATAGGCATGCGTGCCACCATGCCCGGCTAACTTTTGTATTTTTTGTAGAGACAGGGTTTTGCCGTGTTGCCCAGGCTGGTCTCAAACTTCTGGACACAAGCAATCCACCTGCCTCAGCCTCCCAAGGTGCTGGGATGACAGACATGAGCCACCTTACCCAGCACTTCTTGCTTTTAATCAGCTTTCTCTAAGTAGGGCCCGCAAAACCCCCGTGATGGTTTCCTTTGGTCTAAGCACACTGAGTAGAATTCATAGGAGCCTTTTCTATCACAAGCCTGATACCAAGAGCCACAGGTCTGGAACATGGGCATTTAACTTGTAATTTGACACAGTAATTTCTTATCCTTCAAGTACTCAAGTTATATCATCATCTTTTTGGGGGGCGGGGGAGACGGATCTTGCTCTGTTGTCCAGGCTGGAGTACAATGGTGCAATCTCGGCTCACTGCAACCTCCATCTCCCAGATTCCAGCGATTCCCCTGCCTCGGCCTCCCAAGTAGCTGGGATTACAGGCATACACCACCACACCTGACTAATTTTTTGTATTTTTAGTAGAGACGAGGTTTTGTCATGTTGGCTGGGCTGATCTTGAACTCCTGACCTCAGGCAGTCTGCCCACCTGGGCCTCCCAAAGTGCTGGGATTACAGGCCTGAGCCACCACGCCCAGCCATATCTTCTCTGAGTATTGCTTTAGACGTAATATGTGTCTTATCTGTGAAGCAGCCTTGGTGTCCTTCTGGAAGGATGCCCATCCCGCGTGCACCGACCCCCGACTCGTTGTGACATAATCTTCAGATTACTGCCATCTCCAAAATTAATTCTGAGTATTTGACTTTGTAAGCAGACTAGAAGCAGATACATGATAGTTGCTTTTTAGAGTATACTTCTCAAGCATTTTGATTGTGTTTCTTCTTTTTCTTGTGCTTGCTTTTAACGTACATTAAGTCTCCAAGGAACTTTATTTTGAAATTTTAAGGGGAATCTTTCCATTTTCCACCTAAAATACAGAAGGATATTATTTTATATTTGTTGCCACAGAAGTCTAAATACAGTGGAGTCCTGAAGGAATCCTTCAGTGTGCTTATCTTTAAATGACAAACTTGAGCTTATGGAAGCTACTTGCTCTCTGGATCTGCTGCTTGAAAATTAGCTCACTGCAGCCTCCGCCACCCAGGTTCAAGCAATTCTCCTGCCTCGGCCTCCAGAGTAGCTGGGACTACAGGCCCGCACTGCCGCACCAGGCTGATTTTTTTGTGTTTTTCGTCGAGACGGGGTTTCACCATGTTGCCCAGGCTGGTCTCGAACTCCTGACCTCAGTTTATCTGCCCGCCTCAGCCTCCCAAAGTGCTGGGGTTACAGGCATGAGTCATTGCTCCTGGCCTTGATTTTGCTTTATGGCAAAATTTCCCCCCTATATTTAGTTAGAAGAATCAGGGTAAGAAATAGTAGAAGACCCATTTGTTTTTCAGACATTCCAGTATGGATTAGACACTATAAATGCTTAGCTAGAGTCGGCAGGTTCTTCAGTTACTTCTCTCTGCTTATTAAGGATAAAATAAGGGGGGCCAGTCTTGGTGGCTCACTCCTGTAGTCCTAACACTTTGGGAGACCGAGGCAGGTGGATCACTTGAGGTCAGGAGTTCAAGACTAGCCTGGCTAACATGGTGAAACCCTGTCTCTACTAAAAATACAAAAAATTAGCCAGGCGTGGTGATGGGCGCCTGTAATCCCAGCTACTCAGGAGGCTGAGGCAGGAGAATCACTTGAACCTGGGAGGCGGAGATTGCAGTGGGCCGAGATTGCACCACTGCACTCCTGCCTGGATGAGAGTGAAACTCCGTCTCCGTCTCAAAAAATAAAAATAAAGAAAATAAGGGGTAAAAAATTTTCTCAGAAGAGCTAAGCCTGGTAATTAAGATTTTTGTGTTTTGTTTTTAAATGACTTAAGTATTGTAAGAGGAATACATGTTCATGGTAGATAAGTAACATAAGTTACTTAATAATAAACATCCCACCACTGGAAAATAGCTACTGTTAAATGTTTGGTGTTTATATTTCCAGCCTTCTACATAACATATCCGAGTTGTATATGTATGAATAGTATAAAAAGTTTTACATAATTTGTATCAATACTTCCTAGAGCTTCATATCTTGCTTTTTTTTCCTCTTAATATGCATTAAAAGCATTTCCCCAAGGCATATTTTTACAAAGCATGCTGTTGAACAGCTTCATATTATTGTGTACCATAATTTTCTTAATCCTTCTGATAGTTAACTGTTTTTCTACGTTTTGCTTTTAAAGCAGTGAGCTAAGAACATCTTTGTACATACATTGTTTTTTGCACAGCTCTCTGATTATTTCCCAGATATGCCAAAATGCTATTGAACGAAGGTTTTGCAGTGCTTGGCACTACCCATTAGACATACAAGTGCCCATTTTCATCTTTTACCAACATTGAGTATTATTCTTACTAAGTTTTTGTTCGTTTGATAAGTTTGCGTCATTTATTTTATTTTGCATTTATTTGATTTCAAATAAGGTTGAGTCATTTTTAATATGACATATAAATGCTATTGGCCATTTATATTTCTTCTGCAAATTGCTGGTTTGTGTTCCTGGCCTATTTTTCTACTAGGGTATTTTTTTTGTCATAATGTTCTATGAGAGCCTTTTTTAAATCAAATATTTTTCCATTTGAATTTCTATTAGTCCTTTGCCTTTTAATTTTAATTTTACATTTTTACATAGAAATTTTTGAAAAAATCATGTGGTTTCTTCCATTACTTCTGTGTTTGCAAAGCCTTCCCTGTTTTAAGATTAGAAAACCTTCTAGTTCCTTCCAGCTCTTTTTTTTTTTCTTTTTGAAATAGGATCTCGCTGTCTTGCCCTGGCTGGACATAAATATGGTTTATTTTTCACCTTTGACATTTTCAGATATTTGAACCTTTTTTTTTTAATGTGAGCTAAGGTCTCAACTCAATTTTTTTCAGAAATATAGCCATTTTCTTAGAACAATTAATTGAATATTCTTTTCTTTCCATTGATTTGAAATGCTACTTACATGCTAAATTGTTACGGGAAGTTTCTGAAATTTCTGTTCTGTTGCACTGATGTATGCTGTTTTTATTCTAGTCATTTTAAGTATTGGGAGCTTTCTAACACATTTTAACTTGTGCTGATACTCCTCCTACACACAGGTCACTTTGGTCTTCTTTTGTTTTTCTTGGCTGCTGGTGCTCACTTACTTTCTTTGGTGCTTTCAATTTGAAAATATTTCATAAAGATACAAGCATTTAGTTGTATCTTAAAGAAGCCATCTTATCAGGTAAACATTAGTGTGATGGATTCTGAGATTCATAAAGCCCTGAAACAAATGTTTCCATTTTGTTCCTTTGGCAGCAGGTTGTCCAGAGCATTGTTCATCTCCACGAGCTCCTCAGCACTCTGCAGGTGCGTGCCTTCATCTTCCGTCCCTGCGTTTATTTGTCTAAAGAACAGCAGCTTGAGGCTGTTGTTGACTTGGATCTTTGAGGTTTGTAGGCTGTTTATGGGTAAATGGGGCCCTCAGTCTAGGGAAGACTGGCTCTCGTGGTGAGAAAGTTACAGAATGCTGTGGGTAGAGTATCATCGACCTTCCAGGACTAGAATTAGTGAAGAGCTGGTGTGCTGTAGGCATGGCTTGATAACCATGCTACAAATCACATAGCATGCTAACATGCACTTGGGAGATTATTTCACTTTAGAAAGCCTTAAGTATGATTATAAAAGTTTCTATATCCCGTATCTCTGTACATTTGAATAGAGTAGCCTTCCTAATACAGCTTCCGTTTCGGACTTCCCAGGAACATCCTCAAATTCTGCTCACTTCCTTTCTTGAAGATCTGCCCTATCTCATTCCTTCCTCCCACTTCCAACACACACACACACACACACACACAGTACCCCAGGTAATACCAGTGACCGCAAACAGCATGTGACCAGATTTGACAAAAACCTGTGAGTTCGTGCACCTTTGAGGTTCTTGTGTGATAAATGCCTGCAATTATCCTGGAGCATTTTTATTAGATGGGCTTGAAAAATGAGGGGAGAGTTCTAGTCCATCATAGTGCCTGGTGCCCCCTGCTGTGGGGTCAGGAGGGATCCAGAAGTTGGCTGTCATCCTGGCCAGAGTTGCAGGGCTCTCCTCCGTGTGCCTCCTCAGGGTGTGGTGCTGCAGCAGGACAGCTACATTGAGGACCAGAAACTGGTGCTGAGCGAGAGGGCGCTCACTCGCACCTTGTCCCGTCCGAGCTCCCTCATTGAGCAGGAGAAGCAACGCAGCCTGGAGAAGCAGCGCCAGGACCTGGCCAACCTGCAGAAGCAGCAGGCCCAGTACCTCGAGGAGAAGCGCAGGCGTGAGCGCGAGTGGGAAGCTCGTGAGAGGGAGCTGCGGGAACGGGAGGCCCTCCTGGCCCAGCGCGAGGAGAAGGTGCAGCAGGGGCAGCAGGACCTGGAAAAGGAGCGGGAGGAGCTCCAGCAGAAGAAGGGCACATACCAGTATGACCTGGAGCGACTGCGTGCTGCCCAGAAACAGCTCGAGAGGGAACAGGAGCAGCTGCGCCGGGAGGCAGAGCGGCTCAGCCAGAGGCAGACAGAACGGGACCTGTGTCAGGTAATGGCACTCCCTGCCGAGAGCAACCTAACGATGATATTAAGAACCCCTGTGTACTAAGCATAGTAAGAAAGTGAGCAGAAATATAGAGCCTGTTTTTGGCAAGATGCAGTGGCTCATGCCTGTGATCCCAGCACTTTAGGAGGCTGAGGTGAGAGGGTAGCTTGACCAGCCTGAGCAACAGAGGGAGACTGTCTCTACTAAAAAAAAAAAAAAAAAAAATGTTTTTAAGAATCTTTGTAGCTGGACACAGTGGCTCACGCCTGTAATCCCAGCACCTTGGGAGGCCAAGGCAGGCGGATCTGTTGAGGTCAGGAGTTTGAGACCAGCCTGGTCAACATGGCAAAACCGCATCTCTACTAAAAATACAAAAATTAGCCGGGTGTGGTGGCAGACACCTATAATCGCAGCTACTTGGGAGTCTGAGGCATGAGAATCGGCTTGAACCTGGGAGGTGGGGATTGCAGTGAGCCGAGATCTCGCCACTGCACTCCAGCCTGAGCAACTCTGTCTCAAAAAAAACAAAAAGAATCTTTGTTTTACCCTGAAAGAGAGGCAGAGGGAGAAAGTCTTTTTCTGCTTTTTGCATCTCTAGGAGACTGAAGAAGAGAATGGAAGTGCTGGGGCATTTTGGCCAGGCAGTAATGGATACTTAGAGTTGGCAACAGCTAGAGGAGCCTCCATGTATCTGAGAAAATAGCCATCAGCCATCCAGGATTTTAGGAGCAACCCCACTGCTCTGTGTCACATTAGAAGTCAGGCATGGCCCTGACCTGAAGGAACTTGTAGCTTAATGGGGAAGCACAGCAAGAATAAAAGATCCCCCAGAACATGTGGTGCCTGTGGTCCTGAGACAGCAGGAAATGGCTGTCAGGCCAGAGTTGCTGGAAGAACCCATGTGGCAGGATGGGTGGGAGGCAGTTACAGAGGGAAACGCCCATCCCAGCAACTAGGGGAGGCGGCCACTCCTCTTGTGAACAGATGATATTCTTGCTTGGGGATGTTGAGACAGCTGCACTCTGCATAGTTCCTGATTTGCCTCTCTACTGCTGATGAAACTTTTCTTTCTCTATAGCTGCTGCTTATATTGGAAAGCTTTTGGTAATTCAGCACACTCACTCCTGAGCTTATTTCAGTGATATTGCTTGGTTATTCCAAAATATGGATGCTTGTGGCAGATGGAGAGCCTGGGTGTACACAGATCTGCCTGTGTTTTGAAATGCATATCACGTTGCTGTTTGTTTGACTGATTGACCTTGGACCATGAAAGAAAATTATACTGACATCTTCCAGAGTAGGGGGCAGTTGTAGCTTTCGGCAGATGTTGCCAAATATATTGGGCAGGGGGGAGCAGCAAATGCTGTGTGTTGCTTTTTATGACATGAGGAGGGATTCCACCCCAGTACAATCATCAGTGCTTTGACAAAGGAGGGTTCCCAGGCAGCTAAGAGAACCCAGATTAGATGATCCTCTTTATCTCTGGTTTAACCTTTGAGTAGGATTCTTGGTGTAAGCTCGGCTTTTCCACTTACCCTCTAACCTGAACAGGTGTCTGTAATCTCTTTGCCCTAAAATACTTCCCTGCATCCCTGTGCAGAGCAGTCTTAAGCAGCTCTCCTTCTTTCTTCAGGAAATGGGAATTCTTTTCTAAATCACCCCATCAAAGGTACTATCGGTTTTTTATGACGCCGGTGTTTGCGTATGTAGTAAAAGTATTAACAGTATTGAAGGCGGTATTTTTAACATGTTTATAGATACTACTGGGGGGAGGGCAGCTAATGAAACCTTTGAGCTCTATGCAATCCATAGAAGTGAGCTCTGTAGAGTTTACAGAGGTGGGTAAGTACCCAGCCAGCACACCCAGTTGAATTCAGCCAGGATTTATTGAGTAGGCATCAGGGATGCTGACAGCCTCCAAGTGAAACCCTTCTCTTGAATATGTACAGGTTTCCCATCCACACAGCAAGCTGATGAGGATCCCATCGTTCTTCCCCAGTCCTGAGGAGCCCCCCTCGCCATCTGCACCTTCGATAGCCAAATCAGGGTCATTGGACTCAGACCTTTCAGTGTCCCCAAAAAGGAACAGCATCTCTCGGACACACAAAGATAAGGGGCCTTTTCACATACTGAGTTCAACCAGCCAGACAAACAAAGGACCAGAAGGGCAGAGCCAGGCCCCTGTGTCCACCTCTGCCTCTACCCGCCTGTTTGGGTTAGCTAAGCCAAAGGAAAAGAAGGAGAAAAAAAAGAAGAACAAAACCAGCCGCTCTCAGCCCGGTGGTGAGTCACGCACACCTGCTCTCCCTGTGGCCATGGTGTCTGTGCATTCTGAGAGAGGGTAGATTTTAGTGGCATGGGGCAGGGTTGAAAAGGGTACAGTTCAGATGCTCAGAAGCCAAACCGCTATCCTTCTCACCAGCTCCGCTTACTAAGAGCGCTCATGCAACAAACATTAAGAACCCACTGTGTGTGGCACATGTGCAAAAGCAGAAAGCATAGGTTTCATTTTCAAGGCATTATCCAATTGAGGAACTGCAGCTCACCTCTCAGTGAAGTAATTCAAGTCCTCCTTGCCTTTCTGGGCCTAGATAAGTCATTGCTAACAGCTAGCATTTGGTGATTTAACTCTCAAATGGCTGTATGAAGTTGGCACTGCTAACCCCAAAGGAAGTGAGGAAACTGAAGCTCACGGAGGCTAACTAATGTGCCAGCGGCCACAGAGCCCGCGGTTGAATTCTACTAAATGCCCCCCCTACATGTGCCACTTTTCCCCCTGAATCCTTCTCTTTAGGATTGATCTCTCCTTTCTGTGGGGCAGGTTAAAGAAAAATGTACATTTTCCAGGCCTCTTCATAAATTCTAGTGCTTATTAAAAGTTAAAGGGAGCATTAGACAGTGAAGGATATCACCAAGAACCTTATTAACCAAATTTGTCCAGAAACCCCAGTGTGCAGACAGTCAATTGCCCATAAGCCCCCGTCACCTATTTGCATTACAGAAGACTTTGGTTTGGGGAGGAAGTTCAATGAAAGGAACAGTTTTTCTGAATTTTTTTCATTCTTGGTTTTCACATTTCCAGATGGTCCCACATCAGAAGTATCAGCAGAGGGTGAAGAGATCTTCTGCTGACCCTCTTCCTCTCTGCTGAGGCAGCTGCCTCCTGATCCTGGCCAGCCCACCTCTCCTGCTGTCCCCACGTGCACAAGTCTCTTACACTGGACACCCACTGCTCCTCAGCGTCCAGTCCTCCTGGGCGGCCCCAGGTCCTGGACAAGAAGGAACAGATGATCTTGAGTATCAGGGTGGGGAAGGAGGCCCAGACTCTGCTTCGGCCATGATTTGTGACTGCCCAGGACTCTCAGGTTGGGCTGGCCCTACTCAGGATTACACTGAAAGTAGTGGCCTCGTAAGTACAGGTGATGGTTTTGGACATGTCAGGAATTCCTAAAGGCTGAAAGAGTGTATCCAAGTAAGGTCTGAACCTCTGACTACCTTTTATTTGGGGGAACACGAAACCAAACAGAAGATGTTTTGGACTTGATCTGTGTCCATACATGGGGACCTGTCTGCATGTATACATGGGGAATGCTAGAAGAAGGCCCAGTCTGTACCAGATGTCTAGTCACCTTAGCTCAGCACAGGGGCAGTGCCTGGATGGACCCAGAGCTCCTGCATATCAGCACTTCACCCAGTAATCCTCAGAGACTGGTTTCCCTCTAAACCCATCCCGTGCACGTATCACCCATGTTTTGCATGTATTTCTCATTTCATTTTAGGGATGACAAACATTTGTGAAACCAGTGAGAGAAGGCTTGATGTGTATAAAAGACGTGATCTGCACCACCTCGATCTCGGTGTTTCAGGCACTAAAGCAACAAAACAACCCATAGTATCTCATTTTGTCATCAGATCCAGAAGGAATACCCTGGTTTTCCGGGATGTTTACCCACATGTTTTGGGCACGGATAAAGTAAAGAGGCCCACTCACCAGTATCCCTGCAGGGTGACACTTTTTGGTTGTTACTGACCACTCAGAAGTGGCTACGGCCTCCTGGCTGTGTTCCTGAGCCCCTGTCGTGCCTCTCCCAGACAGCAGCTGCCTGGCCCTTGCGGGTGAGGGCACGCCCTATGGCACACCACCACCAGGGGCCAGGCAGAAGCTGTGTTCTGAAGCTAGGAGAGCTGGCTGAGAGGTGGGTTCAGGCGAAGGGTGAAGCCGTGTGTGGCGGTTCCTGCCAGTGCGGGTCTGGAGAGGAGCTGGCCCAGAGGGTGTGGTTGTGAAAGCGCCCTTCTTGTGTTAGGAGGCCTTGGCAAAATTGGATTTCTTCAAAAATGTATCTGAAGGTCTGTTGTTGAATTGTGCTCTGCCCCTGAAAGAGGGTACAGATGCTGCCTGCTGCTCGGCTTTGCTTTTGCTTTTCCCGCCGTGTTTTGATCTGTGTTCACTTGAGGCTTTCCCCAGCTGGTGTGTGCAGGACAGTTCATGGTAATGTTGCCCTCTGAGGCCCCGTACACCAGAAGGGAGGCCCTGGAAAATTTTGTGCTTCCGACGTGGCCTTCAGTTCTTGCTTTTTTGCCCCTCAGAAGCAAGGGGCTTTGAGCACACTTAAAAAAAGAAAAATCTGTAACTTGGTGCTTATTGATGAATTGCAAGCTGGCCTTGCAGATGGAGATATTTATCTTTCAGTTTATTTGAAAGAGGTCTGGTTTAAAATTTGTAGCCTAGATTTGTTTTATTTATTGTGTGTGTGTGTGTGTGTGTTTGTGTTTTTCTTTTTTAAGGGTGAGCCAGGACTAGCCCAACAGTCTAAACTATCCAGTCAATATTGAGTGAAGTGGCAGCCAGCACCGCTCACTCTGTGTCTTTTGAAGTGCCTTGAAGGCCCAGATGAAATTTTAAAGGGAGGGGTCCATGTCCTTCCGTCCCCCACCCCGCCTCATTCTTTAATCAAAGGATATCTTCTCCCTTGTTTGAGAATGAAGAAACTCACCACCTCTGAGCTACCTTTGCTTTTTTCTGTCATGGAGAATACCCAGCCTTCAGAAACAGACTTTAAGGCCAAAACCTGCTGATTTTTCTATTGAAAATATCATGTCCCCTTGCAAAGACCCTAAACAAAAAGTTAAGTTGCTTTCTTCCACCAGTCCATACAACTCCAAGTTACAGCTGAATCATCGTGACTTTCCTGAGATCTACCCCGGGGCTTGGCTATCTGTTCTGGTCACTAGCTCCGAGTTCCCCTACTGGGATTCGCAGGAGGGCAGTACTGAACCTGCATTCTTCTCTTTGTAAATGTAGGCTGGGTGCCCCTGTTGTCTGGGTTTGGAACGATAAGAGGTTGGTGCTGATTGGATTTACTCGCGTACATGCTCTTCACAAAAACACCATGGATGCTGAAGTTAGAGCATGCTGCCACAGAGGCTGACATCAGTGTTAGAGTGTCTCTTGCCCCCCTAGCTGTGATGTTTCACCTGCTTTGGTTGTTTTGGTGGTCTTTTTTAAAAATGGAGATTTCACATCTGCCCAGACCTCCCTCACTCAAAACGATTTCGGCAGGTTCTGGTTGGACAAGTTTAAAATCAGAAGGTAGTGCCCAGAATTCCCCCAAGCCACCTAGCTTCATCCAGGAATACAGTCTGCAGTGCCGAAAGGGAACCACTTACCAAGACCTGTGCTTACATACCTTCGTCATCTCTCTTCCCCCTTGGAGTTGTCCTCAAGGGGATTTGTTCCTGTCCTGGGGGTTCACCTGGGATGGTGGCTGCCTGTGCTTTTGCACGTGGCCTTGACAGTGTTCTAGTTGCTGGATCTAATGGCCTGTCTTGGTTTCTCTCACATGAGAAGGGGTTGTTTTCTGGGGTGACTCAGACTGAATTCCCCATACTGTTTCCACACCAGGATGCCGTGTTCTCCATCAAGCTGAAGAAATCAGGTGCCTGAAATTGTGCTTAAGTTTTGGGGGAAAGATGGGGTTCCTATCCAGAGCCCCCAGATTTTCAGAATCGAGTGAGCTTTCTGGAAGGAGACTGCATCTTCTCTCAATTCCAGTCATCTCAGTCGTCATTCCAGTTGGGTGACATGTGCACTTTAAATGCTGTCAGGTTGGCTTCATTTTCAAGACAATCAAATGTATTGACTGTTTTCTTTTTAGAAAATGGAGAGGGTTAAAAACGTGCAAACTGCCACTTTCAGCCTTTGCCAGTACTCCCTCTACCCCCGTGAGAGCTATCTGGGGGAAAGAATCCTTACCAAGGTTTTTTTGGAAAGGTACGAATCTTACCTTTTTTCCCCTTCTGTGTCTCAGGGTAATACTCTATTCAGAGTCGCCCCTTTGCTCATTTTCTCCCGTATTTGTTACCTTCCTGAGGCCTCAGTATTAGTCATGAGCACAAAGTTTGGAGACCCTTGGCGTTGTTTCTTGATGTGGGAAGGGAGGTGTTAGTGTGTGCAAGGGTTGAACTAGATAGACCCTGCCTTAGTAGAGGGTGGGACCATAACCTTAGAGGCCAGAACTTGATCCAGAAGTTGCTGTCCACAGAAGTGCTTTCTAGTTCATCATTTTTGTCTCTAGGGCTCTTTTTCTGTAGCCAGGTCTTTCTTCCCAGGGATTTTGGTATTTGCCTTGGAGTTGGGGTTTACTCTAATGATGGGTGCCCCAACTGTGCCCAGAGGACAGCCAGGCCCTGGGAGGGGGTTTAGAAAGACAGTCCTGGTGACTGGGCTTCAGTGGTCACAAAGAGGGTGGCTGTGAGGTGACCCCAGACACTTCAGAACGATGTGCACCCTCTGCGTTTGGATGTCCTTGGAATGTGGGAGCCTAGAAATAAGCCTGTGGATGAAATGGGGGCGGCGGCTGCTGGAGATCTGTGTGCCTTGCCTTTCTTCAACAGGACCAACTAGGTGTGCAGCCACCTACGGATATGTCCCAGCCAGCCCCGTCGCTCTCGTCCATCCTCAGAGACAAAGAAGAGGGCAGGGAGTTTGGGCTTGGTTTTGAACTTGCCTTTCAATGTAGCAAAGCATTCCTAGTTAACCAGAGCCTTGGAATCTACTACCTGCTGGCCAGGCTTTAAAATGAAAAGTGTTTCAATGCTGCCATAAAAGGGGGGCGGTGGGGAGGAAGGGAAAATAAAGGCATCTTTCCAAGTACTCATCTAATTTAATTGTCAAAAGATTGATAGGCCATGAATTCTCTATCTCACTAAGGGTTAAAGGCGGGCGACCCCCCACTGACTGTCCCCTGCCACCGAAGTAGGTGACCTGCCCTACAAGCAGGTGGGACCGCCTGTGCTGCGCTCCAGGGGGGTTCTGCAGGAAGCACTCACCCCCACCTTCCCTGGCCTGAGCTTTTCCCCTGCCTTTCTTCACCACCTGAGGGCATGGGCAGTCCCCGAGCCCTGGCCATGGGGCGTGCCTGGTGAGTTTGCCTGCGGTTCAGGCTTAGCCTGTGGTCACCTGTGTGCTGCTGCCTGCGTGAGGTGCGCAGTGGAGGCGCAGGGATCCGCAGGAGGGTGGTTGGGATACACCGGATACCTCTGCTCTCATTGCTCGTTTCCAAATGTTCTATGGACATTTCTGTGCTAAATCATATTAAATAAAACAGACGGGTTAAAACCCAGATGCTGTATATTAATTTGTAATTATGTATAAAGTGAAGCAGTTTTAAACTGTAAAGATTTTTTTCAGTGTGTTTTCTGGAATTTTGCCACAACATACTGGCTTTGTATTTTATTTAGCTTTCTTTCTAGTTACCAGCTTCAGACCCTTGTAAAGTCCCCCTCAGCCCTTTCAAAAAAAAAATAATAAATTGCCTGTGAAGTCTTGGTTGGTGCTGTGATTTATTCCTGTTCCTGGTTCCTGTAGAAGGGATACTCCCCATTCACCCCCAAAGCTCTTGAGGAGAGGCTTCTCCCAATGCGAAGGTTAATTTCCATAGTTTCAGGAGCCAGATTCTGCACCGAGCAGCTGCTGCTCTCTCTCGGAGCGGAACCCAAACCCAGAGAGCGACGGATCAGCCCTAAAGTCAGAGTTTATGCCAAGAGCCCAAACTTTGTATTTCCAGATAAATCAGTACAGTGAACGGGAACTTTGCTATGGAGCCTGCGACTTCCCTTAATGTTCGTTTCTCTTACTTCACTAACATTCTCCACCCCATCCCACCCCCAAACTAGAGCAACTGCCAGAAACTAATTCAAGAAGAAAGATCGTCTCTACTTGTAGCTCCCGGGTGAAATCACCGGGTCTGACCCCGGAATGCCGGGTCTGCCCTGGAGACACACAGGGCTCTAGCTGTCACTGGCTCCACCAGCACAGCCTGTGCCTGCCTTTTTTAGATTACTGGCTTCCTACTCTTCGAGTCTGCGCTCGAGTCTGCGCTTTCTAGACCTATAGGAAGGCCCTTAAATCCAGCTGGGCCTTGGAGAACTGTGCCACTCACAGTAATGCAGACAACCTGGGCAAAGCTGCCCGGAGTCCCCGCTCTGCCACTTCCCAGCTCCCTGGCCCTCCCTGACCCAGTCACCAGAAAGTAAGTCCTGGCCAGGCGCGGTGGCTCGCGCCTGTTAATCCCAACACTTTGGGAGGCCAAGGCGGATAGATCACTTGAGCTCAGGGGTTCAAGACCAGCCTAGTCAACATGGTGAAACCCCATCTCTACTAAAAATACAAAAATTAGCCAGGCGTGGTGGCACATACCTGTAATCCCAGCTACTCGGGAGGCTGAGGCAGAATTGCTTGAGCCTGGAAGGCAGAGTTTGCAGTGAGCCGAGATCGTGCCATTGCACTCCAGCCTGGCCAACAGAGTGAGACTCTGTCTCAAAAAAAAAAAAAAAAAATTAGCTGGGCAGGGTGGCATGCACCTGTAGTCCCAGCTACTTGGGAGGCTGAGGCAGGAGAATCGCTTGAACCCGGGAGGTGGAGGTTGCAGTGAGCCAAGATGGCGCCACTGCACTCCAGCCTGGCGACAGAGTGAGACTCCTCAAAAAAAAAAAAAAAAAAAACACGAAAGTCCTGCCCAGCTGCCAAGTGTCTTTCATTTTACCACAAACTTGGAAGTGCACGTGTTTCTTCACAGAGTCTTGTAGCCCTGGTGATAGCTGCCTCCCCGCAAGCCAGTAAACACTGGTCTTTTCTCTCTCGCTCGCTACTCTTGGCTGTCACTGCTGCCCCGGCGGTCTCCTCCCCCACAGCAGCCATCCCGGCCTGGGTCCGTGGTGGCCCTCATCCACCCAGACACCCTCAGCAGGGCGAGAGGAGTGGTTCCCATGGCCTGCCTCCCTCCGCTTTCCACCGCAATTGGTTCTGAGCCAGGGACAGGCTGTCTGGGAGGCAAGAAGAGCGAGAAGGTTCCATTCTTCTCTTCCAGAACAGCAGAGACACAAAGCGCAGAGGGCCCCAAGAACACTAGACAGCCACTCAATAGGGACGGAAGCCTCTGCCGCAGCGCAGACCTGGCCGCCAAGTGGCTCCTACCAAAGTGGCTATTTTCTGTTTGAAGGTCCCTCGTCCCCAGGGAAAGCCCGAGGCCTAGGGGTGGCCGCCTGTGAACTAGCAGGAGATGCTGGAGGCAGCCACGGCCTGCCGGAAAAGAAGTGGGAGTTGCTGATGCTGCAAGACAGAGATCTAAACCGGAAGTGTGGGGAGGACATTAGGAGGCCCCAAAAAGCAAGGGCCATGGAGGAGCTTGGGAGGAGAGGAGGCATGCAGCGTGCAAGCCTTGCAATTTCCTTGGAAGCAGCCACAGAAGCAGAGGGCAGGCGAGCTGAGCTGCAGATTGTTACACCTCAGACCTGGAACTCCCTGAACTCCCTTCCCTGCCTGGGAGTGACAGCCCCCTCATCCAGCCTCTACACAGCAAGAAGTGCCTCCCCAAGCCCCCCACCTCCCCGTTCCCACCACAGTTCCTATTCTTTGGAGTCTTAGGCGACTCCTTTGTCCTTAAAATTTGACTCTATTTCTTCAGGGGCACAGTGGCAGGTCACCCAGAGGGTCCTGGAGCAGTCCAGTTCCAGCACCGTCCTGCCACCTCTGTGAGTGTCCCCCCGGGCCAGAGAGGAGTCGCAAGTGGGAGGAAGTGGTGCGTGCCCTAAATGGGGAGGATGTGGCCCCAGCAGCCTACTCCCTCTCCCCCAGTTTGGGGCCCTCCGTCGCTGCCTCCCCGCCCCTGCTCCCTCCACCATCCCCAGCTGCCTTTGGTATCCAAGTGACAGCTTTGGCCCCTCCCACCACCGCTCAAGCCTCCTCCTTTCATATGGTAATGGCCTGCTCTACACAGCCCTAGCCCCACAGATGTGTAGGCTACCCCTCTCTCCCCATGCCTTTGGGAAACTTTCCTTCTTCCTGGGGAACAGAATCCGGACCCCGCCGGGGATAAGGACCCCGGCGGCCTCAGTGGGAGAGTTGTGGGGAGGGGGTCATAACGTGGCTCCTTGGAATGGACCAGCTGGAAGCCAGCCTGCTTTTCTCTCCCTTCCTCCCGGGTCACCGCTTCCCTTTAAGCTGTCCCTGGACTTCTCACCCCACCCCCAGCTTCAGAGTTTGAGGTGGCGGTTGCCTGGACAACCTCGGTTCTTCTCTGTGGTCCAAAGGAGAGGGCTGCTGGGCAAGTGAAGCAGAGCTGCCTGCCCTGAGGAGCCTGGGAGAGGGCCATGCTGGGGTCCCCTCTGTCGGGGAGGGCTGTGGACAGGGGTTGAGGGGGCCACTCAGAGGCACCAGGATGGACACAGACTCCAGGCCTGCTGCTCATAGCCGAGTGGCCAAGCTATTAAACCTCTGTCTCCATTTCCTCTTTCAGAAGGGACTGCAGAGTCTGCAGGTGGCGCGCACATTCATCATGATGCTGAAGAGATGAGCGAAGTGCTTGGTCTGGGGCCCAGCACACTCATCTGGAAGCATGTCAGGGGAGTCGTGGGACAGCTGCCATGACAGTGGCCCCGGATTCATGAAGAGTCTGAAGAGAGCTCTCCAGTGGGCAGACTCAGTCTTCTCCATCTTCCTGGGCAGCGCACAGCCACACACACACAGATGCAATCTGCCTCAGAGCAGCCACCTCCACCTCCCTTAGCTTAGCTCAGGTTAACTGTCACTTCCTCTAGGAAGCCCTCCCTGACAGCCAGGTCAAACCTCTCCCCACCTTCCCGTCTGCTCCCTTACCCACAGGCCTGCCCCTTACACAGAGATACCTGGATCTCCCCAGCTCACTCCAGGCAGCGCAGTGCTGAGCCCTCCTTTGCCTGCTCCCCTGAAAGTGGGCTGAAGGCCTCCTCACCCACACTTTCATTCCAGAGCTGGGTCCTGGGAGTCAGGGATGGCCAGGGCTATCCCAGGAGCCTGGGGGGACACCACTGTGCCGCCAGCAGGGCCGAGTCTGGAGGGTGGATATTGTTCCAGTGGTCTCAGAATGCTTGCCCCTGCTGGGGGCCTCCAGCTGGACTGCCCAGAGGCTTGCAGGACAGCTCAGTCCCAGCCAAAGGCAGCTGAGCCCCACCCCAACCAGGGGCTTTTAGCTGAAAGTGGGCCAGGCTGCTGGGACCCTGTCTAGGACCAGGGAGCCCAGGGGCTCTCACCCTCTCCCACTGGGATGAGAGTCGCTCAGGGAAGGCAGGCTGAAGAGTCAACCTGCTAGGTCTGGAAACAGATGAAGTTCACATG
Source organism: Papio anubis (assembly GCF_008728515.1). NCBI lineage: Eukaryota > Metazoa > Chordata > Mammalia > Primates > Cercopithecidae > Papio > Papio anubis. The sequence continues at coordinate 103,356,163 of NC_044982.1, read as the reverse complement.
CTGGGCCCCCACGCCTGTGTGTCCTGAGGCAACAGGCTTAACCTCTCTGCACTACAGTTTATTTATAAAATGGGATGACACCTACCCCATACAGTTATTGTAAGAAAATATACACCCTTTCGTCCTGCTTGGCAGGAAGGGAATGACAACATGGAGGCTGAACTTGATTAATGTCCTCACAGTTCCCAACAGCAGGCCTGCCAGGTGTGAGCACTTCCTGTGATTTGGAGGATTCCACGTGGTTTCAGACTCATCTGCGTCTAATAAAGTTTTTCAATATTTTGACTTCTTGGAATTAGTTCTCTCGGGCCTCAGAGCTCGATAGAGGGGGGCACTCACTGGGAAAGCCACAGGAGTCTCCTACCCAGCACGTGACGTCCTGAAGGGGGATCGGATCGAGTCTCCCCATTGGCGGGTGATCACAGGGCTCATGGAGCTCAGCAACTGGCCCAGCCAGAGCCAGGCACAAACCCACATCTCTGACAGCAGACCTGGGATTTCCCCCTTAGACCAGTGTTTTCCAAAGGGCCTGGGTCTCCTGCTTTAGAATGATCTGGACTGCTGGTTAAAATGCATATCCCTGGGCCCAGCCCCAGATGTAATGAATCAGACTATCCAAAGCTGAAGCCAAAGAATTTGCATTTTTTTTTTTTTTTTGAGATGGAGTCTTGCTCTGTTGCCCAGGCTGGAATGCAATGGCTCAATCTCAGTTCACTGCAACCTCTGCCTCCTGGGTTCAAGCGCTTATCCAGCCTCAGTCTCCTGAGTAGCTGGGATTACAGGCACATGCATCACGCATGGCTAATTTTGTATTTCTAGTAGAGATGGGGTTTTGCCATGTTGGTCAGGCTGGTCTCAAACTCCTGACCTCAAGCGATGTGCCCACCTCGGCCTCCCAAAGTGCTGGGATTACAGACATGAGCGCCTGGCCGACTGTACTCTTTCAATGCGTGGATTGTATGGTATGTGAATTATGTCTTGATAAAACTGTTATTCATATTAACAAGGGGCATAAGGAAGCTTTCATGGGTGATAGATGTCACTACGATGATTGTGATGAAAGTTTCATGGGTATAGACATATGTCACAATCTACAAAACTGTATAGTTTATGTGTAGTTTATTTGTACATCAATTATAATTCAGTAAGGCTGTTTCTAAAAATCACCTACAGTGAACATCTAGAAATAAGCACAATTCACACGGTGGTCCACCCTCCCGGTCTCTTTTCTATAAACACACATAGTTTATTTTATATAATGGGTCGTCCTGCCTTTTTCCACTTTATGTCGTAAGCATCTTTCCAAGTCACTAACTCTCTATGGTGGATGGTCACATAGCATTTTCTGTGCAATAATGTCATTAGTTTATTTCCATGCACGGGTATTTGAAATGAGACAACTGAAGTGTTTCGGGTTACAGGGTCACCCCCTTCCTGTCCCTACCTTAAACTCCCAACCCCATCGCTGCACCTGGCCTGGCGTCCTCTGGAAGGAACCTCAGATTTGGAGCCTCTGCCAGGGCAGGGAGCCTGTCGGAACCAGCCCAGGGCCAGCCGGCTCATTCCTGGAATTCCTGCCTCCTCTTACTGCCCTGGGTTGGCACTAGGTGCTGAGTGGGCCTCAGACCAACTATGGGCATAGGCTCGATGCCGCTGCGTCCTCCTCCACATCAAGGCATCAGCCATACCTCATCCCAAGAGGCAGAGAGGAAGTCCAGCTAAGTCCCACGCCCAGCTCTGTGCTGGCTTCTGAAGGGAAGACACGGTCACTGATCCGCACTTTTGGTTCACGTGTCCTCCTAAAACAAATGTGAACCACCGTGTACCTTTCACATGGTTTTATGTCTAGCTCTCAAATGGCATCACAAGTGTAACTGTTACCAAGTACATAATTTGGGACATTATTTTCATGCTTCAAATATATTTAGGGCTAAAGGCTTAAGTTGTTCAACTTATAGAAAATGCCCACCATGTGACCTCATTCGCAAAGCCAGTACTTCTTGGCAAATCGATTGGCCAATTCAGAATTCAATTTCCCTTAAAAGTTTGATTGCTTTTAAATTAAAATTAAAATGTTATTTAGTTGACAACTAAAAATGTTATTTAGTGACAACTATCTCACTTCTGAATTATGACTTAAGTTAATAATAGGGAGGGAGGGAGGTAGGATGAATGAGTAGATGGATGGATGGATGGATGGATGGACGGGTGGATAGGTGGATGGGTGGATGAATGAATGAATGGTGGGTAGGCTGATGAGTGGGTGCGTGGGCAGGTGGATGGGTGAATGCATGGGTGGGTAGATGGGTGGATGCATGTGTGGATGGACAGGCAGGTGAGCAGATGGACACACAAAGATATGGAACCTTGCCATGTGCTTGTCAATTGAATTCCAAAAGGCACTGCCCTGTTTAACAACCATATGCTTTGCAATCCACTTTTCCCTCATGCTGCTCAACCTTAACACATCCATTTGGTGCCCCAGATGTTTTTACACCCTGAGCAATGCACCATAATGAGTTTCAGGAGGGACAAGAGATAACTTCCTTTTGTGAAATGAAAGAAGGGTGATTGAGGAAGAAAGGTGGGAAAGGAGGAACAGGCACGGGCAGAGGCACGGTTCTGGGAAAGCGCATCCCTAGATCCCAGAGGAGTTCCTCAGGACTCGCCCAGCCCATCACAAAGCTCCTCTCTGCGGTGGGAGCCCTGTGTGCCAGGCCACTTCCCCCCAAGGAAGGTGGGGCCCTGGTGTCTTCCTGCTCTTTCTCCATCACCACAAGCATTTGAAGCCCTGGCTTTTACCTGGCAAGAGAGAGAAACGCCTCCTCACCCGCTAGCCCTGACTCCAGCTAGACAAGCCTGGACAAACCCAGCTCATGCCCAGTGACATTCTAGGTCGCCTGGGGAAGATCTGCCAAGCCACGGCCTAACCCTTGGGGCTCAGCATGCACTGAGCAAAGCGCCCAACCCGTGCCGTCTTCTTTCAGTCATCACACTGAGGCTTGGACCTGGGGGTGACTGTCTGCAAATCAGGAAGTCACAGAAGGTTTTGTAAGACTCTGCATGCTTTCCAGGCAGAAGCTGAGGTCCTTTGAACCCTGTGCTGGCAGTAACCGTGTCTCTGGGGTGGCTCCTACAATTTCAAGCCACGGAAGGAGGACAAAGCACTCCTGCCAACAGGAGGGACGACACGCCTCTGTGAGGAACCTCCTGGTAGGCTCTGGGCTTCCTGGCAGCCACAGCTAAAACGGACATTTTTTGTTGTTGTTGTTTTTTGTTTTCAGACAGAGTCACACTCTGTCACCCTGGCTGGAGGGCAGTGGTGCAATCTCGGCTCACTACCACCTCTGCCTCCTAGGTTCAAGCGATTCTCCTGTCTCAGCCTCCTGAGTAGCTGGGACTACAAGCGCCTGCCACGACGGGGGTTTCACCATGTCGGCCAGGCTGGTCTCAAACTCCTGACCTCCACTTGCCTTAGCTTCCCGAAGTGCTGGGATTACAGGTATGAGCCACCGTACCTGGCCAGAAACATGTATTTTTATTGAAATTGCCTTCAATTCCCCAGAAAAGCTGGAATGCTTTCTTCTTTCAATTTTTACACACACACACACACACACACACACACACACTCTTTACTCAAGTTGAAAATGTATATGGGGCAAAGAAAATGGACATTGTTGACGGAAATCTAGTAGCCCCTTTACCTGATTTAGTTCAATCCTTACAACAAGCAATATGATCTGTTCCATGTTTCTTTGTTACGAATGAGGAAATGAAGTTACAGGGGCAGAGGGACCTTCCCCAGGAGGGCCGCCAAGTAGAGGAAGAGCTGCTGTTTGCACCCAGCTGGCTTGACTGCAGTGTGGCCCCCGACGCTGCACAGTGCAAACTGAGGACCCACATCCTGAGGCTAAGCTGGGGGAGCCAAGCACATGGGCTGCCAAGGTCTGGCCTTGACCCCAGAGCAGAGCTCACACTCCTGCTGGGAGGAGGAGACAGGCATGGCAGGGACCTCGCAGGCCTACAGCGAAGAGGCAGCCACAGCTGGCAACACCAGCTTGGAGGGCAGACTGGGAGCTGAACCCCCAACCCCTGCCGACTGGCCACTTCTCTCAGGCAAATATCACAGCTGCATTTAACAGCACCGGGCTTTTCGGTATGGCTTCAACTCTCATTTTAAAAATCTCACTATTCTCCATGGGAAGTGGAGAGGCGGAGAGAAGAAGAGACAGGACCTGCTCCTCGCTAGTCTTTGATGAGGCCCTAGTTAGGGTTGTACAGATGAGACACACAGAGCGCCTCAATGTTCCCTCTGCAGAGGGGAGAGAAGCGGGGCCAGCTTTGGAAGCTTTGCGAAAGCTCACAGGAGCCAATGTGAAGAAAGAGCAGCCGTGGTGAAGCCATTCATGGCACTTGCTCTTGGAGCCTGCATTTCTCCTGAATGCACGTGGTCAGGATAAGACTGCCGTCCTGTTCGCTCTGCAGTCCCGACGCTGGTAGAGCCACCACAGGGCGGGCTTGGCGGGATGTGTCTCTCTTGCTCCCAAGTTCCCTGGTTCCCCACCAGCCCTGCAGGCTGAGTGGGGAAGCTGTGATGAGTCTACCTGGAAATGGCTTTGGAGCCCTGGGGCCTGGCATGGAGCTGGTGCCCATCAATAGAATTACGTAATCTATCGTGCAACCCAGGAGTGCCTGGAAGCTTCTCTGGGTACCAGAGCAACACTGCTCATCTCCTTTACCTGCAGAAAGGACAGAAAAGGAGTCCAGCCCTACTCAATTCAACTCAAAAAAGCCACTGCTCCCCTACTGCTGCAAACCCTCAGGGTCCCGAGTGCCAGGTTCCAAACCCAGGCCAATCCCAGGGCCAAAGCAAGGCCCCTCGGGTTCAGGGGGCCTGGGCAGCTGGGGCCAGACACACAGAAACCACCAGAGCATCTGCTGCCATGCTCAGCGTGTTTCCTCAGCTTTAAAATGGTGACCTCAACAGCGACCTTGGGCTAGGCGAGGTGGCTCTCTAATCCCAGCACTTTGGGAGGCTGAGGCGGGTGGATCACTTGATCAGTAACCTCAGTCAGAGGTTAGTGAAAATAAATATGTCATTTTTCTCCCACCCAAGTGCATGGATCCCCTGAATTTGATCCCAAATCCCAAGTTAAGAAGCCTGCGGCCTGTTCTAGGCTTTTCCTTGACCCTCAGTGAGGCAAAGCCACATCCCAAAGCCCAACAAGGCAAGGGAAAATGCAGGACAATACTGTGCCCACTCTGAGAAATTCACCCGAATCACCCTGGCTCCCTGGGCAGGGCCTGAACCTCTGCAGATACCATGGGCGGGACAAGCTGCATGTCAGGTAGGGCAGGGCCTGAGGGCAGAAGAGGAGCTGGGGGCCGATCACCTTCATGGTCTCTTCAAGTTGGAAGAGACCACCTCTTCCATAATTCAGCCATAATTTCCACCTCCTGAAGGAGAGGCCGGGCAGATCCATCGGGGCTGGGATTGGGGCCGGGGCTGGGACATGATGGACGGGGCATGCAAGTTTCTTACTCTGCAAAATATCCCCCAGTGATGATCCAGAAGAACCGAGGTTCTTTGCAAGCTGCGCTCATTAGACAATTGCTTCTGAAGAGGCTGCCTCTTTCCCCACTAGGAATTACAGCCTTGGGTGTTGAGCAAGGGGCGGCTGCCACACACCTTTGGGGTGAATGACTCTGGGCTCATTCTTGTCAGTTCCTGGCCAAAGAAGTGTCCTTTGAAGGCAGGGAGACCTGGCTGAACAGCCAGGTGGAGGAGGCAGTTGGCTACCCTCTCCTTGCCCTTGGCAACTTGACAGTCCTCCCAGGCAGGCTCTCAGGATGCCAAAGCCTCCAAGATGGCCTGTTTTCTTTCCCGCATCAGGCGCAACCAAGGAAAGCTCCACTGGCCATCTTGGGCCCAAAGTTTCCAGAGAGGCCTTGCCCCATCACTGATGGGGAGGGTGGCTTCTCCCCTCCCCAAGCCCTGTCCCAGACTCAGTCTGACCCCTGGGAGGCCAAGGAACATGGAGCTAGGCCTGCTGGGTAATGACTGGAAGCAACACCACTCCCAGCCCCCACAATGTAGCATATGGCTTGGTTTCAAATCCCAGTTCCACTGCTGCAACGTGGCGGCCATTCTCCCCCGGTAACGGGCTATCTGGGCGTTGGTCATGGTGTTTAGTGCTTTATGGAACTCGACCTCAACTCTTAACCCTGCTATCATTAAGCCTGTGTCAGAGAATCAAGTGGTTTAACCAAGCTTGTACATACATGAGAGCCATACATGAGAGCTTGAACCCAAACCCAGGTGGGCCTAGCTCCAGAGTCCACATTCTGTCAGTTGCCACTGTATTGCCTCCTCCTCCTCCTACTAGAATGAGACCTTGGGCAAGTTACTGTGACCTCTGGGCCCATTTCTTCATCAGCAAGACGACGACAAGAATGTCTACCTCCGGGGGTCACTGCGAAGGTTAAAGGAGGTAATTATGCAAAGCACTGGCCAGTGAGCAGCACGCAATCGGGGCTTGACAATTGCTTGACAAGAGGGGTTTGACAAGAGCCAGGATCTTGGCAGACGGTGGCTCTGCATGCTCCCAGAGAAGCGGGAGGCAGGGCGGTGTGCCCAGGTTCCTTCCAACCCTGACCCAGCATGTAGAGGAAGAGGCTGCTACCTGTCTAATATCTAGGTTCCCTTTAGTTGTGTTGGAGCCCTGGAGTTTCCTCAGGGCACTTTCCAGTCCCGCTCGCAATCAGGCATGGATGTGACTGAGTTCTAGCTGCCAGGAGAATGCAGAAGTTATGGTGCAACTTCTGGACCATGCCCTTAAAACAGGCTTGCCCATCACTTTCTCTCCTCCCCTTCCCACTGGCTGGAATGCAGATGGGACAGCCGGGGCTGGGATGGCCAGGGTGGACCAGGAAACCGCTGCATTGCATGGAAGACGGCAGAGCAGGGAGAGAGGGGGCGGGGTGCAACGCTGGGGCCCTGTGGGCCACGGCCGGCTCACACTCACCCTGTGACTGTGTGACAGGGAACTTCACCTCTGCTGCTGTCTGAGCTGTACCCACAGGACTCTAGCTGGAGCCAACTTCTGGCTTTGGATGTGAAGCGCTGGCCAGAGTGAAGCGCTCAGGCCTGTATGGAAGTGGTGGCGTTCACCTGTGGTCCCCACCACTGCTGCAGGAGCCGACAGTGCGAGACGAGTCCTAGGACGCCCCTCCCAGGGCTGCACCTCTGGGCAGGGGGAGGGACGAGGCCCTCTGCTCTTGGCCCTTGTACACGCACCATACTCACCTCTGAGACAAACCCACTCAAGATCATTCCATTTTCTAAGGAGTGTGACGTCACGCCCCTACGCCAGCATCAGAGCACTTCTTACACTGTGAAGGCGCCATTTGGATTTTGTGGGCCAGCACACCACTGAGCACCATGGAAGCCACCGCTGAGAGCCACCGTGCTGGGGCACCTCCGGGTTCCCGTTCACAGCACAGCCACCCCGCGCGCAGGCTGCGCCACAGCATGACCTTCTTGGGCTGCCCGCTGTCTGAGGGTCGCCTTCTTGGGCTGCCCACTGTCTGAGGGGCGTCTGAAGGTTAGACCACAAAACATAGAACACGATGTTTACCCCGCGGGCATATGCTTGAGCTCATGAGGTTCACGGTGACTATGAAAACACACAAGGAGGGCAGGTAGACCACGACCCACAGTGCAACCAGTGGGCACAATGGTGCCGTGAGCTGGCGCTCAGACCGCAGAGCTGCCTCCTGGAGCCATTTTGCCCCTCTGAATGGCGCTTGGGTTATTTTCAGACAAAGGAGCAACAACTGGAGGTTCTGCCTTTTTGAGTGGATGGAATGACATTCCCAGCTTCTATTTACTGGTTTCCAAGAGAGAATCGCCCTCCAGAGGAGGGGCAGACAGGATCAGGGCTCTCCACAGAATCAACTTCACGGCTTCTGAAGTAACTTCAGGAGGAGACAGGAATGGGGAGACCTCTCATCCGGGTGGGTCCCCCTTCCCAGCTCATGAGAGGGGCAGACGCCAGCAGGCAGGCCTGAGCCTTGGCTGGTGGGACAGGACTGAAGTCAGCCAACAGGAATGTCTCCAAGACTAACACCAGCACACAAGGCAGGCAAAGAATTTTCTCAACTCTTTTTATTAAGTTAGGAAACTGATAAAAACTCAACACAACTTTCGGGGAAAGCACCATGGTCCGTCCTTTGTGCTATGTGATAAGTGTTCTTTATCTCAATGAAGCAACGCCACGGGTCCAGGTGCACTCCCTGCAGCCCCCGCGGCCGGGCTCCTGAGTGTGCCAGCAAAGCCATCCCCGGGGACCACAGCCAAGTGTCTTTGGGCAACCGGCCTGACACAGGTGGGGTCTGCGGGGTCTATAGGGTCCAAGGAGCCCCATGTAGCCAGGGCCCCATGGTGGGGGGTGCACCAGTGGACAAACCCTACCCAAAGGTCCCACCCCCAAGAGGCCTCCAGGACCCGCACCAAGGCATGGGGACACTCAGGGCTGCTTAAGTAACTGGTTTGTGGCACGGCCCCCTCTGCAGCCCTAACCCTGAGCCAGTCAAGCAGTGTTCACACTGCAGGTGCCTGGGAAGCCACAGTTTGGACACCCTACCCAGCCCCGTCAAGGCACCAACACCCCTCCCCCTCAAACAGGGGGTTAGGAGTGAGTGAGAGGCATTGGGAAGGTCACTGACAGGCACCAACCTCTCCACAGCCCAGGTGTCAGGGAGGTTCTGCTGAGGGACCCCAGTGACTCAGGAGGTGACAGCAATGAACAAATGTTCAGCAGTTCTCTCACGGCCATTCTTATCTTGGAGCTCAGGGCGCAAATGGGGGCCAAGATTCAAGAGGATGGTGAGGGCCCCATCACTGTCCCCCAAACTGAGACGGATGCGGCCCTGGTGGGGTCTGCAGGGGACTCCCTGGGGTCCCTCTGCTATCTCCAGCTCACAGCTGCCCCGTCTTGGAGGGCAGCGTGGTCTCCCGGGGAGAAGCCCCCAGTGCTGTTGGCACGTGTGTACCACGGGGGTCACTGCCGCCTCTCAGGGTGGGCTCTGAGGAGGGGATGTGAGGGGTGACCCCCAGGGCACTCAGAGTCCTGAGCTCCACTGAGTGGCCAGAGCATCTGTGTCCCCACCAGGCCACAGCACTGGGCAAGGCCCTCAGTGGGTGGGCTGGGACTTACAGCTTTGTGGCAGGGGCCCACAAACCTTGGAGGTCTGGGTGTCCTTTGCTCTTATTAGCAAATAAGGCAGTTAGCCTTATTGCCTCGTGGATGTCACTGAGGCCCCCCTGCAGTTTCTGCACCTCATAAAATCTGTCCTGGGTTCTCTGCTCATCAACCTTCTGGTCTCAACCCCTGGGAACCTGGTTTCCCAGGCCTGGGACACGATCTATAGACGGCAGTAGTGCCCCAGCAGGGCGGGCCGGGAGGAAAAGGATGTGTGGCAGTGCTGCAGCCCCGAAAGCCACCAGGGGCTCCTCCCTGTCCCTGCCTGCCCGGCCCCAGTCCAGGACCTGCCAAACAGGTGATCTCAAGGCTCTGCAAGTGTCCTTCTCCCGACGCCAGGGTCAGTCCTGGTGGCAGTTCATGCCCCTCTGGGAGGTATGTCTTCCTATAAACCACTGCAAAGCTGAAGAGGCCCCCAGGGGCACAGATGCAAGAGATGCTTCTCTTCTTGTGCCTAAAGCTCCGAACAGCCCAAGGCTGCTGCTCCCCAGAGCTGGCGGGGCCCCTTCCACCTCTCGGAGAGCTGGTCCAGGACCCGCTTAGCTCCTGCTGTGGCACATAAGCCAAGGCCACGCTGTGACACTGAGGGCCGCGGGCTGTGGAAGGAGGAGAGAAAGAGAAAATCAATCAGTGGCCACATTGTTTTGTTCTGACCTGATCTGAAACAAAATGACAATGAGGCAGCTGCCCATGAGGCTTGGGCATGAGAACGCTGGATCCACCATTCACCAGCAGTGCAGTCCGGTGATCCAGGCACCCCAGGCCTGCTTTCATCCGCCACACTCGGATGACTCAGGTGTCAACTTGATTGGATTCGGGGATACCCAGACCCCGGGGATGCATTACGTATTCTCAGTGCTGCAGCAGGCATGGAGCCTGGCCCTCTTCTCCTAGAAGGGAAACCAGGCAGCCTGGCACTTGATTCGAATGGCTGGGCTGCCCCGGTGAGTCTGTGTGGGTGCTTCCAGAAGCAACCAGCGTCAGAGCCGTGGCCCGGGTGGGGAAGATCTGCCCTTAGTGCAGGTGAGCACCACAGGATGGGCTGGGGCCCTGGTAGAAAAAAAAGCTAAGGAAACGGGAATTCAGGTTTCTTTCTTCTGGAGCTAGGTTGCTCTTTCTCTGCCATCGGGCATCAGAGCTCCAGGTCCTCTGGCCTCTGAGACTTGCTGCCCACCACCCCATCCCCACCCCAGGCTCTTGGTTCTTTGTAGCTGGGCTGAGGACTGCCCCCGGCTCTCCTGGTTCTGCAGCTTGCAGCCTATCATGGGGCTTCTCAGCCTCCATCACCAAGTGAGCCAATTCCCCTCATAGAAGTTCCCTCTCACATACCACTCCGAGGCCCTGAAACGGGAAAAGGTGAGTCTTCTTACACAGGGCGGCGCAGGCAGGCAGAGCGCTCGATCAACCCTGCGTGTTCATCCACTCCACGAGGCAAGGGGCCTCAGCAAAGCAGTGATTAATGGTGACGCTGTCCGGGGTTTTTGGCTTTGGCTGTATTTAACCTGTACGTGTTCGTTTTCCAGTTGTGTAAGAACAAGAACATAAGGGGCTTTACTAGTTGCATGCTTGTGTGTATCTAAGTAACCTTAGTAACATTTCAATTAAAACACTGAAGCCAGCACTGAGGCTCCATGGGACTGTCCCCTTTAAGCGGGGTACACCTCTCCATCCCTCACAGTGCTGGGCCCTCTGCTCTCTGAAGGCTACTCTGCAGGAATGCTGCCCTCCCCAGGTGGTCAAGTTGTTTCCAGATACAGAGGCTGGGTTGGGTGACTGAGAAGGCCCCCAAATCCCTTCAAGCTCCTCACAAGTATGAAGCTGGAGTCACAGGGGCCCTAACCATCCTGAGGTGCTCTAACACAGCAAACCCGAACCTTTGGGGCCTGGCTGCCCGGTCTTGGCCCTGTCCCAGCACGCCACATGCTGACATGTGGTCCCTACAGGGCAAGGCCTGTTACCTGGAACAGCCACCCCACCTACCTGGGGGTGTCCCCCAGGGCACCCTGAGTTGCTGAGAGGAATACAGATGACAGCCAGAAGCACAGGGGTTGGGGAGCCTCAGGGCCAGGCTCCTGTGTTCCCTCTCAGGCTGGGCCCTTTAATTTTTGGCAGGTGCTCCCTGGGCCTGGCCTCCTCATCTGTGAAACGGGCTAACCCTCCAGCCTGCAGAGGGGACAGGGGTCAGCGGCCGCCCTGCACTTCCTGTGTGCGGCAGGCCCTGGCCGTGTACCCTGTGGGTTGTTGGTGTAGGGCCTGCCCCGCTGGACGCAGCCTGCCCCATCAAGGGTGGGATGGTGCTATCCCCCAGGCTGGCACAGAACGAATGACTGCTGACGCCTGGACGGACGGACTCCATCCTGGGCACTCGCTTAGCCAGGCCCAACCCTCGAGGCTGGCAGAAACCCTCAGGCCTGTGCTCTGGGATTTCCCATCTGTAGCAACTTCTTTTAAGACAGGAGGGAATGTGCCGCACTGTCCCTCCTGCAGCAGTGACAGAGCCCACAGTGGATTAATGAGCCCTGCCCTGCACCCCAGTGGCCAGGCCCCAAAAACACCTGTGAAGAGAAGACATGCTGTCGGCAGCTGGACGCCTGCCTTGCATTCGGCAGCCCCCCATGCTGGAGGCAGGTGGGAGAGAAGGGTTGGGGGGCTGCGCCTTAAAGGGCCTGGAGTAGGGGGTACCCAGTGGGAGAGAAGGAAAAGGAGAGAATGTTCACAGCAAGACCACCCTTAGTGGGTAACGGGGCCTCCTGTGGCCGCTGGCTACTGTCCCCGAGGCTGTGGATCCAATCGCAACATTGGAGCAAGGGCTGCCCTGGAGGTCACTCAGGTTCCAGCTCAGCAATTCCCCGCCGCTTCTGGGCAGCTGCTGGCCAAGCCTGTGCTCTGTGCCAGGGGCGCAGATGTGAAGATGCCCGTGGCCAGCTTCCCGGCACATTCAGGGCTCAAGTCCTGCTCCAGCCCTGACTCGCTGTTCATATGATGCCAACTGTCTCCCCTCTCAGAGTCCCAGCGGGTGCCCTATAACAGCAGGACCTATGACAAACAGCTGTGGGAATGACAGGGGACTCGATGCAGATGCTCACACCTACGACGAGTTCCAACAAGCGGCCAGGAAAGGGAAAACAAATGCTTGTGGACAAACAGGGGCCATCATCTGGGGTGCAGAGGCCACAGTGTGCAGGGGACCTCCTGGTGGCTTCTGAAGCTTATCTCGGAGTCTTGCAGGATGGATGGAAAGGGGCCTCCAAGGACAGGGGCAGTTGGGCCCAGCATGGAGGCAGGAGACTCAGCCATGCTCGTGGGGACGAGCGAGAGCTGGACTTCTCACCAGCACCCTGATCTCCACTGCTGCCTGGGAGAGCAGAGTCAGGGAGGGGAACGTGGGGAGTGGGGTGGCCACAGAAGCCATCTCGGGCCCAGGCACTGCCAGAGGACACTCTAGGTGGCCGATGCGCTGGTTGGGGCTGCAGGCAGTGAGGCCCAGTGAGCAGCGCCATGGTCACCAGGAGGGCCCACCGCGTGGGGGAGGCAGCAGGCGTGCTTTGTTTCCACCCTCCCTGGCCCCGTCCTTGTCAAGGGCGCTCCACTCAGCTCCCCGTGAGCCTTGTCTGGTTCCAGGGCTCGGCCCCTCCCACTCAGAGCCACATCACAGGCCCCGTCTGCAGCTGCCTGAGTTGGGGGCTCTCCTCTGGCTCAGCCCTGACAGCTCTGCAATGGCTGCCTGAGCAGCAAAAGTGGCCTGCAGCCACTGTGGTTCCACTTCCTGGGGACCTGGGAAAGGCCAGGCATGCCCGGGCGTCGGCTTCTGTGCTGCAGGCCCTTCTATGGAGAGCCCAGCTCACTCTCTGCCTTTGAAGACAACTCAGACACTGAGCTGTCCAGGCAGAAGCTGGACAGGAGGAGCTTTGCAGAGCATGGGAACAACCCAGGGTCATAGTGAGGGGACAGAAGCCACGGGACTGGGGCGGCCTCAGGCAAGGACGGGCTGCCGGAGTGTCTCTGGGTCGCTGTCAAGCCCATGAGAAAGCAACAGCTGGAACGCAGGGCAATGGCAGAAACTTAAGAGCAACCTGGACTCAGCGCAGCAGCCGAGGAAGCACACAGCCCAGAATGCCTTGGGGACATGGCTCTGGGATGACAGGGTCTGGAAGTAGCTACCCCATCAGGTCTGGGACTGGCTCAGTCCTGTGTGTCTGCTTCCTCATCCCTAAATGGAGCTGATGACAGCAAGTCCATTACAGACTGAGGACGACTCCAGTGGGCACAGGGCAAGTGCCCGCCGAGGAACAGCAGTCATGGGTGGACAGGCCTTTCAGAGGGAGGGGCTAAGCAGGGACATCTAGAGGCCCTTGCAGCCCACAGCACCCCAAAACCATCATCATCAGCATCTCCCTGTCCTCCATCGCTACCCCTTTTAAAGCTGCTTCTGAAACTGGCAATCATTTGATCTCTATTCAAGTGCTATGAGTAATACGATTTCCACTCGTTGTCCAGATGGGGAAGCTGAGCCAGTCCAGAAGGTCACAACCAAGACGCACGCACGCTCCCCTGCCAGGGTCCCTGGGATCAGAGCAATCCCCAGGAGAGTTCACCAGGTCCAGCTGACAGGGCAGGGCCCGGTGAGAGGGAGCCTCCAACCTGGAGGGTAGGCAGGGGGCAGTCTCTGGTCTGGAGGCTCAGACCAGAGATGGTCTGAGCTGCCTGAGGCCAGCAGCATGGGCCCCTTCATCCTGCCCATCCCGGCTGGCCTGGGGTGGGAGGCACCTCCATTTCCCACAGGCAACATTCCCCAGGTTCCTAAATGACCTAGAGGACAGCAACAGGGAATCAGGAAATGCCAGTATCCTCTTGGAATCTCACACCTGTAATCCCAGCACTTTGGGAGGCTGAGGCGGGTGGATCACCTGAGGTCAGGAGCTTGAGACCAGCCAGGCCAACATGGTGAAACCCCGTCTCTACTACAAATACAAAAATTAGCTGGGTGTGGTGGCAGGTGCCTGTAATCCCAGCTACTCAGGAGGCTGAAGCAGGAGAATTACTTGAACCCAGGAGGCGGAGGTTGCAGGGAGCCGAGATCGTGCCATTGCACTCCAGCCTGGGGAAGAAGAGCAAGATTCCGTCTCAAAGAAAAGAAAACAGAAAAGCTGTAAAAGAGAAAAGCAAGCCAGATGTGGTGGCACGCGCCTGTAATCCCAGCTACTCAAGAGGCTGAGGAACGAGAATTGCTTGAACCTGAGAGGCGGAGGTTGCAGTGAGCCGAGATCGCACCATTGCACTCCAGCCTGGGTGACAGAGCGAGACTGTCTCAAAAAAAAAAAAGAAAAAAAAGAAAAGCGGTGTTCCTATTCAGGCTGGCCTCTGTGAGCCCAAACACCCTGTGTTCACCAGCTTGATGCTTGTTCTTGGGCTCTCCTTGCCTGCCACCGTGTCCCCTTATGGACTCGAAGGCTTGGCTGGGTCTGAGTTAGCGGCTGAGCCAACAGCTTCCACTGAGAAGCAATCCCAGCTAAGAGTGACTGCCTTCGCTGGGTACAGCTTTCAGCATTTGTATCAGCAGCCGCTGGCTCACTGAGGAAATTAATGTTTCAGCTTGGGCCAGCTCCCGACAGGGTTCCTATGACCTCAAGCTGAGCCCACACACAGGGATCAGTGCCACCACCCAGCGCTGCAGGATCGTGGGAAGCGGCTCGGCTCCCTCCGGCAGGAAAGCTCATCTTCCACAGTCTCTTCTTGTGCTGGAGGTAGAGTGCACCCAGGGATCTCCTGCCCCTATCCCAGGGGTGAGGGGCCCAGGAAAGCATGAGGCGGGAGAATGGCCAAGGGCTAGTGGCACACACCCTGGCCTTTCCCAGGCCCTAACCACAGAGAGCATGTTGGGCACAAAACCCTTCTCTGGCATCTACCCCAGTACCCTGCCAGGCTGGCCGGGATACCCTCTCATGGCAGGACCTCACGCCGATCCTGCCCCTATTTGCTGTGGGAAGACCCTGCCCCCAGCTCAGCTTCTCAGGAGATTAAACCAGCACCAGATGAGACGTTCCTCCCGCCCATTCCTTCCCCTCACCGCAGGGTCTGCAGGGCCTGGCTCGAGTTGCTCCCAGTGTCTCTGTCCCACCATCACCTCCCAGAGTGCCTTGTGTGTCATCTGTTTTCATAGCGATTCCACACAGTGACAATGTGGCAGCAACCCACGGACACTTGCTCTGCAGGAAGCCGGGCTCCAAGGCCCCCGAGGATGACCTCGCTTAAGCTAGACGCCTGCTGGTTTTGAGGAAGGACTTCTCCGCATCCCTTGCACGCTGGTGAGCATACAGCTGCCCCCGAAAGAAACAGCACTCAAACCAAGGCTGTCTGTTCCGCAGGCTTTGGTGTTTACAGTTCTTGGGGGGACTCCACCATTTAGACATGGATGTCATGCCCGGTTGGCAATCTTTTTTTTTTTTTTTGAGACAGAGTCTCACTCTGCTGCCCAGGCTGGAGTGCAGTGGCATGATCTTGGCTCACTGCAGCTCCATCTCCCAAGTTCAAGTGATCCTCCTACCTCAGCCTCCCGAGTAGCTGGGATTACAGGTGTGCACCTCCATGCCTGCTCATTTTTTGTATTTTTAGTAGAGGCGGGGTTTCACCGTGTTAGCCAGGATGGTCTCGATCTCCTGACCTTGTGATCCACTTGCCTCGGCCTCCCAAAGTGCTGGGATTACAGGCATGAGCCACCGCGCCCAGCCAGGACTGACTTTGAACATTGCCCAGGCTGGTCTTGCACTAGGCTCAAGTCATCTGCCCACCTCAGCCTTCCTAAAGTGCTGGGATTATAGGCATGAGCCACCGTGCCCAGGCCTGGTTGGCAACCTTCATACATATCATTACTCATCAGTGCCAGGAGAGTAACACTGTCCTGATTCCATGGGGAGGGGGCCATTCTCCTGAACTCTGCCTTAGTACATGTCTCTTCCCTTGGCTCATCTTAATCTGTATCTTTCCCTGTAATAAACTGGAACTGTGAGCGTAGCAGCCTTCGGCGACTTCTCTAAGTCCTTCTGGCAAAATTGACCAAGCGTGGTTTGGGAGGCCCTCTTTGTTGCACCTGGTGTCAAAAGTAAGAGCAGGCTTGTGTGGAGACTGCACCCTCAGACTCTGCAGGTTGACCTATGCTCCACACGGCACGTCAGAATGTCCCTGGGTGATTCTGAAGTGTAGCCATGTTTGGGAACTACCATGCTGGTCTAACTACGGTCACTGTCCCCATTCTGCAGACTGGTTGAATAATTTGCTCCAGGTTAACTGCAAAGAGAAGGCAGAGCCAGGAGTTGACTCCAGAGCACACCAGCCACCTGCTGCCCACCCAGACCTCCCTGGAAGACATGGTGACCTTCACCCAGACTGAGAAGAGGTGGGACTGCATTTCCCCATGACCTTCCAGATCCAGAGTAGCCGTGGGCTGCCAGGGGCTCACCTGGCTGGGCTCGG
The DNA here is from genome assembly GCF_008728515.1 of Papio anubis. NCBI lineage: Eukaryota > Metazoa > Chordata > Mammalia > Primates > Cercopithecidae > Papio > Papio anubis. Next base: position 103,339,430 of record NC_044982.1, on the reverse strand, counting down.
CAGGTGCTCCTCACGCGGGCAGGTGCTTCCAGGTGCTGACAAAGGCCGTGGGGATAAGTGAGTAGGGCACCGTGGTGATGCAGTTCCACGTATCTGAAGTGGGGTCATAGCAGTCCAGAGTCTTACACCTCTGGGTCCCAAAGTAGCCCCCGACCACATAGAGCTTGTTGCCGGACGCCAGGGCATGGCAGGACATGCGCTTGGCGGTCATGTCCCCAATCCGTGTCCACTGGTTGGTCTCACAGTCAAAGCGGTAGGCCGAGGCGGCCGTGAATTCCGTGTCACCTCCCATGATGAAGATCTGGCTGCCCAGGACGGCAGCGGCTGTGTACCGCCACGGCTGGGGACACTCAGCCTTGATTGTCCACCTGTTCTCCGTGGGGTCATAGCACTGGACCTTGGACACCATGTCCCGGTGGATGCTGGTTCCTCCAAACACAAAGAGCTTCAGCTTGGCACTCACTACTGCGGCATTGCTGACGCCATCCCTCAAGGGGGCCACCATCATCCACTTGTTGGCCCCAGGGTCGTATTTCTCCACTTGTTTCAGGGAGACAGAAGGGGAGGCTGGGAAGACGCCTGCCAGAGAAGTGTGTCCCCCCACCACATACAGGCAGTTCTCCAGCTCCGCTGAGCCATGGCCAAAGCGGGCAATCAGCATGGGCGCCGCCTTGGACCATTCCTCATGTACGGTGTCATACACCCAGACGTCCTTGGAGACCCCGTTCTCGGAGCCCCTGCCCCCTGTCACATAGACCTTGCAGCCGATCGCTGAGGCGCTGAACTCCTTCCGGGGGCTGGGCAGGTCGGCCTTGGGGATGATCTCCTTGGCCTTGTGGTCCACCTGGTAGATCTTGTCACACATGAAGGTCTGGCCCCCCAGGATGAGCAGCGTGTGGCCTGCTTTGCGTGGCCGGGCACAGGGGCTGGTGACCACGCCGTCATTCTGCAGGATCCTGCTCTTGCAGCGCAGGGCCTCGTCTATGATGAGCTTGGTGCGCTCGTCCGCCATGAGAAGTGCCTCGCTGGAGACGGCCTCCTGCAGGCAGTCAGACGGCAGCAAGGCCAGACGCACGCTGCGGAGGAGCTCGGGCAGGTGGGCCTTCCGCGGCTCCAGGTCGTGCTTCACCCACTGGAGGATGGCCTCGAAGACCACCCGCTCGTCCTCGGTCTCCAGCTCATCACTCGAGATGAGGTCCAGCAGCGTGTCCTTGGACAGGCTGTTGAAGTCCTCACTCTGCCGCACCGTCTCAAAGTGCACCAGGCACATGCGCCAGGAGAACTCGTACAGCCGGCGGCACTGGTGGGCGTCCGAGAGCAGCATCATGCCCAGGCAGTTGGAGGGGAAAAGGTTCTTCTCCAGGAACTCGGCGGCAGCGTCCCGCACGTCGTGGAACTGCAGCATGTCGCCCGCCTCCAGCAGCGACTCAGCGTTCTCCTCGTTAATGGCGATGCGTGAGGAGTAGGCAAAGTCCAGCAGCAGCTCCAGCACCTCCGGGTGCAGGTTGTCCTGGAAGTTGACAGTGTCGTCCCGGCTCTCCCGCAGGCCGTGGCTGAACATGGCCTCAAAGTAGCGGCTAGAGGCGGCCAGCACGGCACGGTGACAGGGGAAGGCACGATCGCCCGCCCAGAGCGTGACGTCAGTGAACATGCAGTGCTTGCGAAGCGTGTTGAGGTGGGCCAGCACGCAGTCCGGGTGGGAGGCCTTGTGGAAGAGGGTGACGTTCATGGACCCCGTGCTGCTCCGCGACTTGCGGGTCTCATGGACGCTGACCGACATGGTGCACCAGCCTGTAGGGGAACAAGCCCACAGGTCAGAGGAGCCCCTCCTGTCCATCTGCCCTCTCAGGATTCTCTCTTCAGCATGAGCCCCCTTGCCCCCTCCCACCCACTCCCTGCTCACCTCTGCTAAACCAAGTCCCTCTCCCGCAACCATGTTGCCAAGGACAACATAGGCAAGAGTGGCTGGGTCTGACCCTGCCCTGCAGAAACTGGTTTTGTTCTCAGGGTATGGGCCAGCTCTGGGACAAACATCTTTGGCCTGCAGATGAGCCACCCCCTAGGTGAGCTAGAGTTGAGGCTGCCTCCCATGGTTAAGAGAACATGCAAACGGTGTTCCTGACTCAGGCAGGTGTCCGGGCAGTGCTAAGTAACGGGTGCCTTTGACCACATTCCACTCTCATGACAGTCCTCTGCAGAAGCTTCTCCTGTGAGTCCCATTTTAAAGCTAGGGAAGCCACAGCTCAGAGAGGCAAAGAAACTACCCAAACCGCCACAGCCAGGATTCTCACATGGGCTGTCCGGCTCTGGAGCCTGATCTCTGTTGGAGGTGACTGATCCCTGCAGGGTTTGCTGTGGACACCCAAGTAGAGCCTCATGTACCCGCTTCCCTGCTCCCAGCAGGCTCTGCCCTGGGCTGGTACTGGCTAGACATCCCCCTAGCCTTGGAACAAGAGCTGCCATCAAGGCCCAAGTGCTCAGTGGAGACATGTTCTCTGAATCCAGGTGTCCCCACAGGGCTCTTCACTTAGCTGGGGGAGGTGATGGCCTGGAGGTGGGGCCACGAGTGACTCACCCTCAAGACCAAGGCAGAGGCCCAAGATGACAGCAGGACATGCTGAACACTAACTGCAATGATCCAGATTTGCCTCAGCCAAAGCAGAGAAACATGCAGCCAGAGCTTCCAGGGTCCCCGATTGACTCCAGGACCCTGAGTCAATGCGACGCCTCCCCTGCCTCCCTTGTCTGCCCTTCTCCACCAGGCCTGGGGACCGGGTGCTCAGAGTGATGGAGCGACGGTCTGTGCCAACAAACAGGTTCACTGCCTGCTCAATCTAGGGGAATTCCAAAGCACTGTCATTATCGTCCAGTGAACAGCATGACCCAAGGCCCCAGTTCAGTACTGAGAACTCAAGGCTCAGCCAAAACTCATGCCTAGAGAAATTATGGCCAACACCTTTGATGCCATCTCTAAGACCACAGCTACCTGCCCCCTGATCTGTGGAAGGAGACTGTATTCAACAAGTCTTCCGATCAGGAATTCTCTGACCACCTTGTCAAGACCCTCACCAGAGTCTCCGTGCAGCGGACCCAGGCTCCAGCTGTGGCGATAACAGGGTTTTTACACAAGAAAAATAAAGTGAATTAAGCCTGGAAAAAAAGAAAAAGAAAAGAAAAGAAAACATGGCCAAAACGCAAACTGCATTCCAGCATTTTGACCCCCTACAAAAGCCTGTGCTGCCGTCTTCCTGCTGGTAATGGGGCCAAGAAAAACAAAAAACCCTAAACAACAAAGTTTTTCATTTTTCATTTTCAAAAGTATGTAACTCCCCTGCCGCCTCCCACTCCAAGTCAATTTTCTACTTACCTGGTAAAGGTAGGAAACGACTTCATGCTTCAATGAAATTGCAAATGAGTGTCCGACTACATGGCTCTCTCTTGCTCACTCCTCCTCCGGCAAAGAGGCAGAGAAGCCACAAACTGACAAGGTTAGAGCTAGGCAAGGTCGCTGCTTTTGGGCTTAGGCAGAGAGGGCACAGCAGCCGTACTGGCCTTGCTGCTTGGGCCCCCAAGCTCCAGGCAGACTGCAGACTGAGGACCTGCCTAAGGCACTGCTGTCCAAACCTGCAGTCCACAGGCCACAGGGCTCCGATGCTATGAGGTTAGCCCTTCTGGGGGTTGAGGCGAGAGCACTGGATGCAGGTCCAGGCTGTATCCTGACTCCACCTCCATCCTGCACCTCACTATTATTTTCTTTAAAGTGGGATCTCTATCCTATGCAGGCCTCCACAACTCACTTCTTGGCAACTATTTCCTGAACGCATCCTCAAAGCTGGGCCCTCAGATGCAGTGGCACAGAGCCTGAGAGGCTGCGCTGACCTGGTCTACGGGAAGCTTTGCCAACAGCTTAGTTCGTGACTGATCGGAATTGCCCAATCTGAATTCCAGACTCTTCGACATTTCCCCAAATCCTGCTGTGATTGCTAAACCCTCACTCCAGTTTCCAAACTCCAGGTCACCCCTTGGTGATCAAACAATTTCCCAAATGTGGCTCTGTCCCCTCCTGCCCCACCCCACAGTGTCAAGACATTTTAAGAGGCATTTGTTGCCTCTGGTCTGCAGACTGTGCTGGGGGAAACATCGAGAGCCGAGGACCAGGAAGAACTCTAGTTCAAGCCCTGGGACTCCTAAGCCCAAGCCCTCTCCACTGAGGTCACGTTCAAGGACCCTGATGCTGAGGTTTGGCCTCAGTTCCATTATCAACACACCTGTGCTTCCCAGGGCCTCCCTGCTCTAGGTCCCTAGGCACCTCATCACACCTGCCCCTGGCCCTGCCGGGAGGGAGGCTGGTTCTGAGCTTGGGCTGAATGGCACCGTGAATGCCTGGGCTTGGACACTCCAAGTGTGGGGCAAGCCCCTCTGGGATTCTTCTTACAGACAGCCCCAGCTGGAATCCCAGCTTCTCACCTTAGTAACTACGGCCCTGGAACCAACACACCTAGAACTAACTCCACTCTGGGCCACTGTGTTAACTGGGCTGCCTGCGAGGGCACCCAGGCAGAGACTCCCTTTGGAGGGGGTTATGGGCAGGACAAAGTAAGACTCAAAAGACCGAGAAGGCCAAAAAGCAGGGCAAATTGAAACAGAGCAGCCACAAAGGTCCAGAGAAGGAGACAGAGCAGCGACCTCTCCAAGCCAACACTGAGCCGCAGCCCAGGGTCCCAGAGCTGACAGATATCCTGCCAAAGTCAGTGCCAAGAATGCCTGCCTGCTGACGCAAACACTGGCAACTCATGTACATACCCAGGCAGGTTCCCACCCCCTTAGACAGCCGCCAGCCTGGGACACCTCTGTGCCAAGGACAGAAGCACCTGCCAGTTGTTTCCCCGGTTTGTCCCATCTCCTTCTGGGCAGGGCCTGCCCCTGAGCCAGTCTTCCACTGATGGCAGCCACTCACTCACCGACTCAGCCTGATCCCAAGTGAGGCACTGGAGCCTCACTTTACAGGCAAGGATGCTGAGGCCCACACAGGTTCTGGGCATGTTATTTGTGTACTGTCTCCCCAACTGCACAGGAGGCCCAGAAAGGCAGGGACCGTGTGTGGTGTTCACTGATGTGACCTCAACACCCAAGACAGACCCCAGCACAGAAGTCACTTGATTTGATGGCATGGACCTGTCCATCTCTTCCTATGTCCATGATGAAGCCCTGAGGCACAGCACACGAAACTCATTCACATCACCTCCACCATGACTGCCAGCCCAGCCACTTTCAAGACTCAGGAGAGGAAGGCCGAGACGGTGGCGAATGCTGCCCAGGTGGCTGCGACACCTGACATGTGGTAGACACGTGGCATTTCACTCGTGCCAACACAATGCCGCCGCCTCCTCCTCGCACTCACACCCTGACTGCTCTCTGGGAACCACCTGCCTCCAGGCAGCCCAGCGGGTGGGATCCCAGGATGGGCACTGGGCCCCGGGGAGCAGGTGGGGTGTGGATGCGAGCCAGGCCTGGCTGGTTGGCTAGTGTCACCTCCCAAACACTGCGATGGGGCCTACACCCGGGACAGACCAGTGGGATTCTCTACGAAGACGTTCCCTGGAACTTTGGGGAACGAAGCAGGCCCTTTCCCCAGGACTGCGGACCGGACTGGACCAGGGTTGGGGGTGGGAAGGAGTGACGGCTGTGTTGCCACCTACCCAAGACAGAAGCCCGCGCAGAGGGCCGAGTGGAGCCCTGTGGTCCCCCAGTCCGCCCCCTTTTGCTGAGGCCTGTCACATAAGGACTCACAGGGTCATCAGTGCCCTGAATTGATGATCAGGGGCTGCCTGTCTCAGTAGGGGGTCTCAGCTGTGTGTGTCCCTCCACCCCTTCCATCCAGCACCCAGGAGGAATAGTTGTGTGTGATTATTTTCAGTTGCTCAAGATGTATGTGTTCAGTATCAGTGGCGTACCCAGCCTCACAGCAGGGCTTGGCGATGCAAAAGCAGCCTAAGCCAGAGGCTCCCCGTGGCAGGGGGTGGGGAGCATGTGAGAGGGCCCAAAAGCAGGCCCCAGGAAGCCTCCCTGTGCCCATGGCCCACGTCTTTGGGGCCATAATCAATCAGACAGTTCACACTGCACTCTGCACAGATCACAGAATTGTTCTGATGACCTAAGCACGGTCCTGAGCTTTGATGGATGTAAAGCATATAGTGTAACTGCACAATGCTGCAATGCCACAAACCAACAACCCTTCACCCTGCTACGAGGTGTGGATCCACCTTGGACAGCGCTGCTCCCCAGGCAATCCTTACCTACAGACTCGGCTAAAATGTACCCGGTAACAATGTGCCCAGCTCCCTTCTCCGGAACATCTTTGGAAAGTTAAATGCATGAGGAAACAAAGTAGCCGAGGGGTGAGACTTTCTGAAGAAAACTTGCCACATTCACAGAAGATTCCAGTGACTGAAAGCGAAAGGCCTATCCTGAGACACACAGGAACCAGGATGTCATCAAACTGCTTTTTCCATGCCACTCTCAGGAAGGCCTGACTTAGTCTGGCCGCAGCACTAACCCCTTCCCACCTGCCTCCACTAACCAAGAGTTAGCAAGGCTCAAAATGAGGGTGTCAGCTCCATCATTCTTCACTAGACGATGGGGAAACAAGAGAGGCACAGGGCTCAGCCTGCATAGTCCCCAGCCATGAACAGCTCAAATCATCTCCGGAGCTCAGGGCCACGGCCAATCCGTATGGCTCCCTGGTACAAACTGAAAACCCTTCCCCACTCCCGCAGTGCGATTCTTTTTTTTTTTTGAGACGGAGTCTAGCTCTGTCGCCCAGGCTGGAGTGCAATGGCGGGATCTTGGCTCACTGCAACCTCCACCTCCCAGGTTCAAGTAATTATCCTGCCTCAGCCTCCCGAGTAGCTGGGATTACAGGCGCCCACCAACATGCCCAGCTAAGTTTTGTATTTTTACTAGAGACGGGGTTTCGCCATGTTGGCCAGGCTGGTCTCAAACTCCTGACCTCAGGTGATCCACTTGCCTTAGCCTCCCAAAGTGCTGGGATTACAGGCATGAGCCACCACGCCCGGCCAGTGCAATTATTTTCGGTTTGCCTGTGTACCTGCAGTGTACCAGTCTCTGGGTTAGCAGGAAAACACCTTTGTAAACTCAGAAAAGCCAAACCTGGTTTTTGGGCTTTTTGACAGATGTGGCTCTGGGCCCAAGCACAAGACTTAGAGAGGAAAATGCAGCTGAAATTCAGCCTGCATGAGGCTGGGTACCCTTATGTAGTGAACAACCTGCACAGTGGTTCACGGCCACCCTGCAGGAGCCAACGCTGACAGCAACCCAAGACACGGCCCTTCCTGGCACCAAGTATGCACTGGGTGCATCGGAGTCAGGATTCCACCAACAATGACTTCATGAAAACACAGAGCTGCAAGGACCTCAACGTGTCCCGTTGCCAGGACTTCCATCATTCCCATTTTATTGATAAGGAAACAGACTCAAGGCCACATTCTCGGAACTTGGGCCTGACTACAGACTCTGAGCTCTTAATTCCTCAGGAAGGCGGACTCGTTCAGTAAGCAGTGGGAGGAAAGGAGATGGAAAGATGAACTCCTCGCTCTCCTGTCCCCTCCTGAGGGTTGGCAGCGCAAGCTAGGTAGGATGTACCAGCCACCCGGCCTGATGTCCCCTGCCTGGGTTTCAGAGGCTGTGGGGGCAGCAACCATGCATGAGGGCACCCAGCCAGGTTGCTGCCTTTCAATGGCCCGTTTAAAAAAAAAAAAGTGGCTGGGCATGGTGGCTCACACCTGTAATCCCAGCACTTTGGGAGGCTGAGGCGGGCCTATTACCTGAGGTCAGGAGTTCCAGACCAGCCTGGCCAACATGGTGAAACCCTGTTTCTACTAAAAGTATAAAAATTAGGTGGACAAGGTGGCATGCGTCTGTAGTCCCAGTTACTTGGGAGGCTGAGGCAGAATTGCTTGAACCCGGGAGGCAGAGGTTGCAGTGAGCCAAGATCATGCCACTGTACTCCAGCCTGGGTGAAAGAGAGACTCTGTCTCAATAAATAAATAAATAAATAGCAAAAAAAAAACCCTTTATGCATATTTATTCAATATTGTATGTATCTTGTTATTTAAAATGTAACTGATCCAAATTATTTATATTTTTCAGTGTGCATATTTATTTAGTTTGATTTTATTTCATCTTTTTATTGTGAAAAGATCTGAGACCGGGCGTGGTGACTCATGCCTGTAATTCCAGCACTTTGGGAGGCTGAGGCGGGAGGATCATGAGGTCAGGAGATCGAGACCATCCTGGCTAACACGGTGAAACCCCGCCTCTACTTAAAATACAAAAAATTAGCCAGGCGTAGTGGCGGCGCCTATAGTCCCAGGTACTCGGGAGGCTGAGGCTGAGGCAGGAGAATGGCCTGAACCCAGAAGGCGGAGGTTGCAGTGAGCCGAGATGGCACCATTGCACTCCAGCCTGGGCGACAAAGCGAGACTCTGTCTCAAAAAAAAAAAGATCTGAAACCTGCAGTGAAGTCACAAGAATTGTGAAATGGCACCTTCTGGTCTCAGGTGGACAGTTTGCTAGGCAGTATTCAGATCTCCTAGCCCGCAGCCTCACCCCCGCTTCCTTGCCTCATTTTGGCCCCCATGCCTCCCGCACAGGAATGGGCTGCCCATGGGGCAGTTCTAGAATGGAGCAAGGATCAGGGAAGGCTTGAGGATGTTTGCTTCAGACAATGCTTGGTAATAAATGGGCTTCCCCTTCAGGCAATCCCATGAGGTCCCTGCATCAAACAGCTCCCAGCCAGTGCCCACCCCAATAGCACAGAACCACAGCCCTGCTGCAGCCTCTGACAGTGCACGTAGTGAGACCACCTGGCTTCACCTGCTGTTCTGAGGTCAAGATCAACAGTGCCAACAACCAATGCTCTCAAACTTGTGTCTCCTTCCCCACCCAGACACAGACACAGTCTCCCTTGTGGACAATGAATCAGAGGACTACTCTATACACGGCTACCCGTCAGCCTGCAGCCAAAGCCTGGAAAGTGAAGGGAGGTCCCGACAGACCCAGAGGGCCGGCCAACGTTTCAGTGCCTTCTCCACATGCTCCAGCCTTTTTTCTTAACGCACCCAAACATTAAGCACACTTGAAGGGCAGCCACTTTAACTTCCAGGATTGACCTCCGAGTCCCAGGGTGACCGCAGCCTCTGGTCGCCAGGGAGTGGGAGCTGTGATTACAAGTTGAGATGGATGCCTTCTCCACTCCAGAGGAATGGGTCGGGCAGTGCACCATGCTGGGTCCTAAACAGCTTGGTGAAGCTCTTCTTCACAAAGAAGGCACAGAACAGGAGGTAAGGGGTCAAGGCCTGTGAAACTGCTGAAAGATGAAGCAACACTTGCTGCTAAAAATGAATAGGGGATTCTGTCCAGGAAGGGAGCCAAATCAAATGCACGACTATCATGTAGCTGATACTGTGCTAGGCATTTTACATACAAAATTTAATCCTCACAACCAAGCTCAACATGGTTATGATTTTCTGTCTTAATCAGGACAGACAAGGTTCTATCGCAGCAAGGAACAACCCCCAAATCTCAGCAGCTGTACAGGAGAAAAATTTTATTTCTTGCTCATACTATTAATACATGCATCATGGTTCAGGCGGTGATGAGTGTGCTCATCAATCCCACTCCTAGGAACCCAGATGACAGAGCTGCCACCATGTCACCAGTCACTATGCCACAGGGCGGAGAGAGAGCTCTGGAAAGCATAGCACTGACAATTAAATGCTTGGCCTGGAAAAACACACAGCACTTCTATTCACATCTCACTGGCCAAAACCAGCTACACGCCTTCACTCACCCACCAGAGAGCCAGAAAATCCAATCCTGCCATATGCCACACTATTTCTGTAAAAAATTTACCGATAAGAAAATAGAAGCTCGCAGGTTAATGATAATGGCAGCAACAGTGCTAATCACACTTGCTTAGTACGATATGCTGGGCACCATCTCAGCGCTTCGTGTGTGAACTCACCTCATCCCTACTCAGCCTTAGGTATAATCATGGTCTGCATTTCACAGCTTAGGAAACTGGGCAGGGGGATGTTAGGCAATTTGCCCAAAGCTACGCACGGAGAGGGGGCAGAGCCCAGGGCTCTGTCTTGTTGAGTCTGTTCCCACAACTACACTATGTGAGCTCACTGGCCCAAGACTGGGGAAGGGGTGGTGTTCAAATCCAGGCCATCCCCCTCTTTGCTGAGCACCAAAGGGGACAGAAGAGAGGTCTGTGGGGCCTCAGCCCTGTGTCCACCAGCAGGTCCCAGCACCAGGACACTGTCCTCTCCGTCTACCCCTTAAGCAGTCCTTCTCCACCAGCTTCTGTGCAACCAGGACAGTGGGATCCTGAAGAGGATTAAGCTCCCAGGCCCCATGATATCAACTTCTCTCCTGTGGGTCACTGGTCCTAGTAGGCAGCAGCCTCTGTGATCACATGGGGAATCAGGATTGAGAAAGTTCACCCTAGAGAAAGGACCTATCCAGGACTTGCCCAGCTACTCGAAGGCAACGTATGGATTTGGCCAGCTCCTCACCAACAATTTTTTTTGTTTGTTTGTTTGTTTTAAAAGAGAAGCCATCTTGCTAAGAGGAGAAGCCAGCCGAGCCCTCGCATGGGAGGAACTGTCCAGGCCACACATCCAGCCCGGGGCAGGTACAGATAGAAGCAGCCATGGATGGGCAGCACCCGCCTTTCTGCCCAGCATCCTGTCTTCTTGAGTGGGAGCTCTGCAGACCAAGGGAGAGAGGCCAAGAGCCTCACCCAGGAGCTCCACTGTGTTGTCTTTTACTGACATAACAGTGAGGAGCAAGACAGAAAAGACACTAATGCCCTAGAACCACACCGCCTGACCAGGGTGAGCAGGGAGGAGGCAGTGGATGGGGACACACAGCTTAGTTCTTGGGGAATGAAAAACTCTTCTTCATCGTATGTATAAGGCATAGATATATACGTGGTATTAAAATGCAATGAGGAGGGTGGGTGTAATTAGGAAAAACATGTCTAAAAAGGCTTAGGGGTGGGGGGTGCCAGCAAGATTGAGAAACACTGCAAACACAATGACTATTTTCACTTTGGCTTATTATGTTCAGCTTTTATCCCAAAACAAACACTTTGAAATTACTGCAGTTACGGAATACTATTTTACACTGGTTTTACCTCAACTTTTCACAGTTGCCATTTTCCTACCCTTCCCTCACTACTGAACAAAGACTGATCAAGGGTCTGCCAAGTGCAGACACTGGGGACCCAGCCTTCTGGAGCCCTCACGAACCTCAGTCTAGTGTCTTTGTGGTTGTCAACTGTAAACTGTAATGTCCATGGAAACATCACTATGGCTTACGAATCCATTCACCCATAATTTTCTGAATTTTTATCCAAGGAAAAAATAATGCCTTTTGCTTCTGTTGGTTCACTGTATTCTCTTGAGATAAATCCTTTCGAGAAAATTTTTTTTATGTCACACTGTCCTAAAAGTTCTATTTATCAGGTAGGCCACCCGCAAGCCACACTTAAACCACCCTGCAACGAAGAGGCTTCTTTCAGCTCAGGAAGGGGTGGTGGCCCCTCTAAATCTGCCAAGGCAGATGGAAGGTGCCGCCTGGCTTCTACCTGCCGCATCCCAACCCCCTCAGCCTGGAGGCGCTGCTCAGGCTTTCTCTGGACCCCAGAGCTGGGAGTCATCTGCAAGCCCAGCTGCTGCTGCAGACGGGAGTAATGTCCATAAAATGGACTCCACTGCTCTCACCACAGAGGGGACAAAGAACTCGGCACTCAGGTTCACCCACCTGGTGAAGTAACTTGTTTACTTCCACTTATCCAGAGCAAGCCAGAGAGAGAAACAAAGAAGGGCAGCAAGACTGGCTCCCTCCAAAGCCAACATGGCCCCCTGAGGAGGATTCCGCCGCTACAGCACGACTGGCCTTTGTAAACAGATGCAGTCTGAGGACCTGGAGGGAGGCTGTCTCTCCTCCTCTCTGGTCCCACAGATGGAGCCATTAAAAGCACTGTGGCCTAGATATCACTTTCAATGAACCACCAGGAGTGACAGTCTTGGAAGAACACAAACATGCAGAACAGAACAAAAAATGAACACAAGCCAAGCACTGGCCACTTACTGGTAGTGAATTTCTTTCTCCCTGTTCTCCAGAAGCTCTGTTCTTCTCCAGGCTGTCAATGCTGATACTGAATCAGAATGAGAATGCCTCTCAATTCCCAAAGCCCAAGATACAACTCTTCCTTTACCCGCTGAGAGAGATGAGAGCAGGGGGAGCATAGCTGGCACAATCTCCTCAGACAACAATTGGGCAACATCTTACAAAATGACAAATGCATGTGCCCTCTGCCCCAGCATTTCCACTCCTAAAAATTTCCTTTCCATCATGCCTGCACGTGGTTACAAAATGGTTACATGCCGCAGCATGGCTACAAAAGGAAGGGCTGCGAACAACCACAATGTTCACAAATAAGAGGCCTGGTGAGATAAACTTGGGCACCTGCACAGAGTGGAGTACCACACAGCTGTCTAAAAACACCAAAGGGGCCGGGCAGTGGCTCATGATTGTAATCCCAGTACTTTGGGAGGCTGAGGTGGGTGGATCACCTGAGGTCAGGAGTTTCAGACCAGCCTGGCCAACATGGTGGTGGCAGTCACCTGTAATCCCAGCTACTCAGGAGGCTGAGGCAGGAGAATCACTTGAACCCAGGAGGTGGAGGTTGCAGTGCCAAAATCGAAGCATTGCACTCCAGCCTGGGCGACAAGAGCAAGACTTCGTCTTAAAAACAAAAACAAAACAACTGGCTTTCTCCACTAAAATCAAAGAGCTGTGTATCAGATGTTACTTTTTTCTTTTTTGAGATGGAGTTTCACTCTTGTTGCCCAGGCTGGAGTGCAATGGTGCAATCTCGGCTCACCGCAATCTCTGCCTCCCCGGTTCAAGCAATTCTCCTGCCTCAGCCTCCCAAGTAGCTGGGATTACAAGCATGTGCCACTACGCCCAGCTAATTTTGTATTTTTAGTGGAGACAGAGTTTCTCTATGTTGGTCAGGCTGGTCTTGAACTCCCAACCTCAGGTGATTTGCCCACCTCAGTCCTCCAAAGTGCTGGGATTACAGGTGTGAGCCACCGTGCCCAGCTCAGATGTTGCCTTTGATATGTGTGAAAAACCAGACTATTCATACACACACACATATATAATATAGACACACCTACTGGCACATGCACAAACTCTCTCCGGCAGGCTATGTAAGAAATTGGTTACTGCTATGGCGGAGAGGAGAGCAGGGGAGACTGTTTTCACTGCACACCCTTTTGACCTATTGAACTCTGTGTCCAAAGTGGTATTATCTTCAAGCACCTTGCTGTATGTGAGCCTTTGTGCAGGAGCCCTATCTATATTCTTTCATTCAATCCTTTCAACATCTTCACAAGGTCTCCCTGTCCTGGTTGTACAGATATGCAAACTGAGGCTCTGAGAAGATAAGCAACGTGCACACATCCTTAGTTTGGCTGGAGCCAGTACTCAAAGCTGTTTCACTCCAAAACAGCAAAATGTGGGATATTTATGAAGATGAAGCACACCAACACTGCGTGTGCCTGAACAGAGGCATGCTATTACAAACTCTTGATTTCCCAAGCCTCCCGCTGCCACAGCAAATCTATGCCTGTCTTCCCGGGCGTCAGGAAAGAGGACAGCACATGGAGATACACCTCCCTGCCAGGCTCAGCACTGCATACTAGGCGGAGGACTAGAGCATACAGAGCAGGCTCCCCCTGTCCCACCCCCCGACATCTGCCTTCCTCTCTGCCTGGGACATCCCCACGTGCCGGCGCTCCCACCTCTGCGCTGTGAGACCTGTGCCTGGGATTCATGCTCAGTGCCTCAGTTTCCTCATTTGTGAAACAGATACTAAAAGAATTACACCAACCCCAAAGGACTGGTGAGGGACTGAAAAGGGAAGGTGGTGTGCAGAGCCAGGCACAGGGTCCGACACTCAGCTCCCGGTTTTCAGGGGCTTTAGATGGTACAGCTTTTCTCAACAACTGCTTGGTCCCAGGATCTTTACAACTGAAAAATAACTCAGGACCCTAAGGGGCTTCTGCTTATGTGGTTTTGCCTATTGGTATTTACCAGAGTTGAAATTAAAACTGAGCAAAAAACTATGTTAATTTAAAATAATAAAACCTTCACATGTTAACATAAATAACAAATGTTTTTCTGCCGCCTAGGCTGGAGTGCAGTGGCATGATCTCAGCTCACCACAACCTCCGCCTCCCAGGTTCAAGCAATTCTCCTGCCTCAGCCTCCCAAGTAGCTGGGATTACAGGCATGTGCCACCACATCCAGCTAAGTTTTCTGTATTTTTAGTAGAGACGGGGTTTCACCATATTGGCCAAGCTGGTTTCAAATTCCTGACCTCAAATGATCCACCTGCTTCGGTCTCCCAAAGTGCTGGGATTACAGGCGTGAGCCACTGTGCCCAGCAGTAACAGGTGTTTTTCATAAATCAATTTCCCAAGAAAAGATAAATGTTTCAGGTGATGGGTATCCCAGTTACCTGATTTGATCATTACACACTGTATGCTGTGTATCAAAATATCACAGGTGTCCCCAAAATATGTGCAACTGTTACATGTCATTTTTCTAAATTATTTTTTGACCAAAAAATCAATTAAAACAATTTTTTAATTGAAGATAGTGGCTGGATTCTCATATCCGCTTCTGCATTCAATCTGTTGAAATGCATTGTTTTGACTACACAATATAAAGAAAATCCAACCTTACACAGATAGTTGGAAAAGGGAGATTGTATTTTCAGATCATTGTGGATACTCTCCTTTGATACTACACTAAAACTTGACAAGTATAGTGCCTTAAAGGTTAGCTGCAATGTGACATCCGAGCCCGTATCAATGAACTTTTGTACTCAGTGGCATTCCCATCTGACAGCCTGTCCTGCACTTTGAATGGATTGTTTACCAATGCTTGATTTTGTAACATCAGGCACCAGCCATTTGGAAAACATCGGTTCACTGAGTTATGCACTCTGGAGAGAATGAGTGAAAAAGACAAACAATGTTTTAGTATTACCATGAAAATAGTTTTGACCTTGTGGACTCTCCACCAAGAGAATCTCAGGGACACCCAGGCCACACTTTGAGAACACTGGGGTAGCAGATTTTTCTTTTCTTTTTTTTTTTTTTTTTTTGAGATGGGAGTTCCGTTCTTTTTGCCCAGGCTGGAGTGCAATGGCGTGGTTTTGGCTCACTGCAACCTCCACCTCCCGGGTTCAAGGAATTCTCCTGCCTCAGCCTCCTGAGTAGCTGGGATTACAGGTGCACGCCACCATGCCAGCTAATTTTTTGTATTTTTAGTAGAGACAGAGTTTCACCATGTTGGCCAGGCTGGTCTTGAACTCCTAACCTCCAATAATCCACCCGCCCTGGCCTCCCAAAGTGCTGGAATTACAGGTGTGAGCCACCACGCCTGGCCAGAAGATTTTTCTTATCCTCCACACTAACCGCAGTTTTTTTCAAGAACTCAGAAAAAGAAACTTCTGTAGGAAGCATGGGGGCCTATGCAGGGGGTCTCCATCCTGTTTGTTCTACAATGCAGGCACTACAGCCTGCTGTCATTAGAGGCAGCTGGACCCAGTACCCTCTCACCCACTGCTGGCTGTCTCCCTCTAATGAGCTGGCCCTGCCTGCTCCTCCCTTCATTATCAAAAGCCTTCTCTCCCCCACAGGACCACCTCATCCTTCTCCAAAAAAAACAGACCTCAGGGGTTTGCAGAGGGCAGGCCCTCCAGTAGCAAAGTACAGGGGCCATGAGTAGACAGCTACACTTGGGCTTTGCAGTTGATAATTCTTGGTCTCTTGAAATTACATATGTATGTGTATTTATAGCAAAAACATGGGTGCCCATAAATAGCCAGTCATTCATGCACACATTTTTAGCATATTGTTTAGCCACCAAGTTCCACTGCATCCTCCTTCCTGGGACCTTGCATTGGGGTTTTCCTTCCCAGTCTTGCCACCACCACTGCAGGCCAGGTTATGGCCAGGCCCCTGAACCCTCTCTTCCCACACCTAACAACCCAGTGCCAAATTGTGAGAGCTCCTGCTCAAAAGCCTTCAATGATGCTTTCACATCCAAGCTATGTTCAATCGGTTCCCTTTCCAGCTTTGTCCCACTCCCAGCCCCTCTTCCTCCCTCTCTCAGCTTTAACTCTCCCCCTCCCTTCCCCTCATTCTCCCTGCTCAGCCCCATACCCTCCCCTCCATAATCTCTCCCTTCACAGCTGCACCCCACTCTGGATTTTATATTTGTCGGTCATGTAGATGGCCTTGTCCATAGTACATGCTCAGAAAATGAATGTAGTAAATACACTGAAATCTGAGCACCTACAATGTGGCACCCCATGCAGCGCACAGGGCATATGGCATGCAGTAAAGAACATCATTTTGTCGTGTCTCCTAGAATGAGCGTTCTTCTGCCCTCTGTGTCTTTGCTGCAGCACGGCAGCCTTTCTTCTACTGCTGGACTGCACTGTCCACTCCTCAGGTCACTGTGTATTGTGCCCTCCTCTGTACTGGCAGCTCAAGGACAGTGTTCTGTGTCATCTTTGCTACCTAGAATCGATTAGATGCTTAATAAATACTGCTAAATGAAACGGGGATTAGCCACAATACCCACGGGAGAAAGAATCAAAATGATCCAGAGATCTGTTAGACCCACGTGAGAGTTCCCTGGTGCCCGCCTGGTACCTGCCGTATTATTTGCAGGATAATCAACATATACCATATTTAAACATTTTATTTATTATTTATTTTGAGACATAGTCTCGCTCTATCACCCAAGCTGGAATGCAGCAATGCGACCTCAGCTCACTGCCATCCTCTGCCTCCTGGGTTCAAGCTATTCTCCTGCTTCAGCCTCCCAAGTAGCTGAGATTACCACGACTGGCTAATTTTTGTATTTTTGTTTGTTTGTTTGTTTGTTTGGTAGAGATGAGGTTTTGCCGTGTTGGCCAGGCTGGTCTCAAATTCCTGACCTCAGGTGATCCACCCGCCTTGGCCTTCCAAAGTGCTGGGATTACAGGCGTGAGCCACTGTGCCCGGCCATATTTAAACATTTTAGGCCAGGCGTCGATCTTAAAGAAGGGAGATTATCTGGGTGAGCCTGATCTAGTCAATAAGCCCCTTAAAAGCAGAGTTGGCTGGGACGGTGGCTCATGCCTGTAATCCCTACACTTTGGGAGGCCGAGGCAGGCGGATCACCTGAGGTCAGGAGTTCGAGACCAGCCTGGCCAACATGATGAAACCCCTGTATCTACTAAAAATACAAAAAATTAGCCAGGTGTAGTGGTGCACACCTGTAATCCCAGTTACTCAGGAGGCTGGGGCAGGAGAATTGCTTGAACCTGGGAGGCAGAGATTGCAGTGAGCCGAGATTGCGCCATTGCACTCAGCCCAGGCAACAAGAGTGAAACTCCGTCTCAAAAAAAAAAAAAAAAAAAATTGCAGCGTTTTCTCCAGCTGGTCCCTAAAGTAAAAGTCAGAGATTCGAAGCAAGAAAGGATGTGACACATCTCTGCAGGCTTGAAGATGGAGGGCATTGAGACTGGCACCCGGCTGCGGCCAGCAAGGAAATGGGGACAGACTTCAGTCCTACAACCATAAGGAACTCGATTCTGCCAAAAACCTGAGCCTGGAAGCAGATTCTTCACCAGAGCCTCAAGAATCCAGTCCAGCTGCACCTTGATTTTGGACTTGTGAGACCCTAAGTAGAGAACGCAGTCAGGCCAGCCCAGACTTCCAGCCTACAGAACTGTGCACTAATCAATAGGTACTGAGTAAGCCACTAAGCTTGTGGTGATGTGTTATGCTGCAATAGAAACCAATATAAGCCCCATCTGGCCTCTAGTCATAATGTATAGACATTAAAAACACACCAGGTAATCATCCAAAAGGTGCAGAGACTACTCACGCTTTCTGCATTTTCAATTCCTGAACATGTGATGCTAGAGAGCAGAGACTGATGTATCTCTACATCAGAGACTGATGTATCCTGGTCCTTAGCACAGTGGGTAGCACAGAGTAGGTTCTCAATCTCGTTTAACAAAGTTTCAACTTTCTGGGCAGTCAGAACAACATGGCTTACAGTTTTGGAGCTGCCCGGCAGCCAGGTACAATTATCCGGGCAAAACCCAGCAAAGTCCTTTTTTTCCCCCACCTAGAGGAAACTCCAGGCACAGGAAGTGGTTCAGACAAAGCCGCCCAGCAACCAGGGTAGGTGTGTGTCCACATGCAAACGTGTCTTACTTTGTACAACACAGGACCATGTGCAGTGGCCCTGCCTCAGCCCACAGCAGCCTCCCAGGGCTTAGCTAACCAGCCAAACCCTGGCATTTTGCTTGTAATTGTACCTCCCAGTAAAAAGTCCTGGTTGGAGTGGTAAAAATAGCAACTGCAACTTCCTGCAACACAGATATACCAGTTGATGCATGAAAAGAAACCTGGTGATCCGACCTCACTCCAACTCAGCGAAATGCCTTCAAGCTGTGCTCAGAATGGCAGTGGGACAGGAGCCCAGCAAAGGCAGCCGACTCACCCCCCTGCCCCAGGAGAACCCATGCAAAACCAGCTCTAGAGTGAGATGCTTCCCTTACTCTCTTAATGAAACACCCAACTCTCAGAATCAGCAGGTGTCTAATAAATGCAAAAACTGCTTTCAGTGAGGCCCCTCCCCTCTCCCTTCTGCTCACTAGCTGCAGAGGTATAAAGGCAGCAGGCCTCCCTACCAAGCCCTTTGAGGGTCCCATTGTCCCCTTGGTTACCCTCTCCCTTCCCCTACCTACATCTGTCCCTGAGACTGTTCCAAGTAGGTCAGGCTGGCTGGGATCACAGGAGCCTCCTCTGGAGCTTGGTTCTGAGTCATCTCCAGGGCAGCAGGGGAATCATGGCCAAACCTGGATGTTGCTTCCTGAAGGGTGAGGAGAGCCTGGCCAAAACGTCCCCAGGTACCTAACCCCAGCAGTAATGAATTCCTCTGGGGCCCAGGCCATGGTCAGCAGTTCCCTGGCTCCTCTATCATGGGGCCTGATGCCTCCTGGGACCACACAGGCAAGTAAACAGGGTTGAGTCTGTGGTGGCCACTGCCCCTTTCTGGGTCTTTTTCTAGACCAGCTAGGGAACTCTCTCTGTCCTCCTGGCTCATTTCTTTATTCCTGCAGACAGGTGACAGATCACTGACTGGGTCAGCCCTCTGTGAAGAGCTCTCAAGCCCAGCCAGATGGCTCTCTCAGCCAGGTAAGGTCCCGTGCATCTCTGGGACAATAGGCAGACACCTCCCACCTAAGGCCAGCTCCACTGCACATGGGCAAAGTCACCCCAGCTCCTCCCCTGTATATGCTGGCTGTTTAGAAACACCTGAATTCATTCAAATGTTCCAGATACTTCCATTTCCCTAGTAAAAACCATGCCTCTTCATGTTTGCTGAGCTTCTCAGCATAAAATGAACTTTTAGGAACATTTTCCCATGTAAAAAATACAGCAGCCTAGTGGTGGGCAGGGGCGGGCAGGGATTAAACGGCCTCATTTCACAGATGAGTCCCCAGCTGAGGTCAAGAGACCAATAAGAGGCAGAACCATCACTCAATAAATTTTGATCTTCTGGAAAGACAAACGTGGACTACAATCAAAGGACAAAGCCTGAATAAACTTTTTTTTTTTTAATGGAACAATGAGATTCCACTGCCCCTGCACTCCCCCGCCCCCCTGCCTCCGCTGCCCCATCACATTAACTAAAACTAAAAATGTGGATAATACCAAAAATTTGGGGGCTGGGAGCAGTGGCTCACGCCTGTAATCCCAGCACTTTGGGAGGCCGAGGCAGGCAGATCACCTGAGGTCAGGAGTTTGAGACCAGCCTGACCAACATGGAGAAGCCCCGTCTCTACCAAAAATACAAAATTAGCTGGGCTTGGTGGTGCATGTGTGCAATCCCAGCTACTTGGGAGGCTGAGGCAGGAGAATCACTTAAACCCGGGAGGCGGAGGTTGCTGTGAGCCGAGATCACACCATTGCACTCCAGCCTGGGAGACAAAAGCGAAACTCCATCTCAAAAAAAAAAAAAAAAAAAAAAAAAAAATTTGGTGAGTCTGTAGAGAAATGGGCACTCAGGCACTATTATTAGTGGGACAGTAAACTGAGTAAGTCTTTGTAAAAGGCATTTGGCTTTGACAATGAAAATTTAACATCATCACACTTGCTCATAAAGATGCATGATCAAGGACACACAAGATTTCATTGATCGTACAGGGAGAATGAGGCATGACCTAAAGTCTCTCCTTAGGACACAATGAGAGGAAATGATGGTTTGGCTGCAGTGTGGAATATGACGACACTGTGAAAAAAAGCTCCACCACACACTAAGTGGTATAAGTTGTAGAGTATTGAGTATGATTCAAATTACATAAATGCAAAATCTACACATACAACGGAGGACTAGAAGGGTATGCACCCATCTGTGGACAGATACAAAGGAGAGGATGGACCCTCACACTGTGCTCCATCTTTTCCTATACTTTTCATTTATAAAGGAAATCCTAGCTGGGCGTGCTGGCTTGCACCTGTAATCCCAGCTACTTGGGAGGCTGAGGCAGGAAATCGCTTGAACCCAGGAAGTGGAGGTTGCAGTGAGCTGAGATCGCGCCACCGCACTCCAGCCTGGGCAATGAGAGGGAAACTAGATCTCAAGAAAAAAAAAAAGGAAATTCATTGATATATTATTTAAATCAGAGAAAAACAATAAAATGAAAGAGAACAACGTTATCCTTAGTCTCCCCCTGTACCAGAGGACTGCAGATAGTCAGGGTGTGGCGCCTCTCTGTGCCTCATGGTGTCTTCGTCCGCAGCCCACACAGGCCCAGTCTTTGCACAAGCTGTGCTCCCCACCTGGCAGGCCTTTCTCTGATCCTCCCACGGCTGGCTCAAATGTCACTACCCCAGAGAGGCCTTCCTTGACTCCTCTTTGGAGGGCATCCTCACTTGACCATCTTCCCACACCTCCCTGTCTACTTCCTCTGCAGCTTCATATTTTTGTCAGTCTGTTGTCTGCCTCCCTCAGCTGAATGTGGGATCAGGAGGCGGCCGGGGAGAACCTCGCCTTGTTCTCCACTGAATCCCAGAGCCTGGCAGAGAACAGATGGGGAAAAAAAAATTCCCTGGACACATTTGAAATGAGGAAACCAACAGTCCACTTCCTCACCTCATCAATGAGGAAACTGAGGCAGACTCTCAACATGCCCACTATTGAGACTCTAGCACTGTGCCATACCACCTGTCTGCCTCCCACATCAGACACTGAGCTCCCAAGCAGGTGCTCTTTGAACCTGACTTTCTTTCCTCAGCTTCTACTCCAGGGCGAGCCATTCAGAAAACTAAATAAATGTTTGTGGCATGAATGGAGCTGGATACCTTTCTCCCTCAGATTTCCAAGCCTGTGAACAACAGAGGCATTCACAGGTTAAGGGACTTGCTGCCAAGGTCTCACAAGCTCAGCTAGAGTGCAGAATATGAACTCTGGGCAATGGATGGAATCGCCATAGTTTTCTACAAAGAGAACTGCTTCATCTCTTGGCCCTCACTCCTCTCACAAATTGGCCTGGCCAACAGCAAACCTGGCTGGCAGCTTGTCCTGCGGTTTGAATGAGCAAAGCTTCTCCTTATCTCAATTAGGAAATTAATTATGCTCAGCCTAAATGGATCTGTGGTCAGCCTCTCCTTGGGGGCCCAATGGGAACAGGCAAAAATGTAAGCAAGGCTTTTTTGTCTCCATTCTTTCCTTGCATCCTACTCCTCACCACATGGCTGATGGTGGAAGGCTCCTCCTAGCAGAGGTGGGTGGGGAGTGGACACCTAAGGTGAATATGGCCCTTGGGCTGGTGGCAGCAGGCACAGCGCTCCCACGGCCTGCTCAGCTCTGCTTCCCCGTGGGAGGAGTCATCCAACTGGTCTTGCAGGCTGGTGTTCAGCCGCCTCCTCCTGCCCCACTGGGCTCCCTCAAGATCCCCTTTTTTTTTCTTGAGACAGAATCTTACTCTGTTGCCCAGACTGCAGTGCCATGGTGCAATCTCGGCTTACTGCAACCTCTGCCTCCAGGGTTCAAGTGATTCTCCTGCCTCAGCCTCCCAAGTAGCTAGAATTATAGGCACCTGCCACCACGTCCGGCTAATTTGCTCAAGATCCCCCTTGCTCCTCAGAGCTCGTTGTCCAACTCTCTGCTGGGAGGTGGCCCTGGCTCTGTGCCCAAGGGACATCCCACTAGGGAGGTCTCACCCTAGCCATTCCAGAGGGGGTCATCCTGGTGCTCCCATGAACTGCTGCCCAGCTCCCTGCCCACAACCAGAGCGGCAGCCTTGGGAAATGAGTAACCCATACACCACCTTCTTTTGAGCCCTCGCCTGCTCCCCTAAGCCCAGCCTGGTGCTCCCTGATGCAGTCTTCTGTCTCCACCACCCCTTCGCAGGAGGCCCGAAACTCTGAGGCAGTGGGCAAGGACAGGGAACTGACGGAGGCTCAAGAATAGCCCCGTCCCTTTGGAGTTACTGGGAAAATCTGAATCGAGTCTCCAGGAAACTAGGAGCTTGCTTACGTCACCCCTCTCATTCTACAGGTGAAAAAACTAGAGAAAGTAACTTGCCCAATTCCCACGGCACACATCCGAGGCAGAGCTGGAACTAGAACCCCATTCCTGACGACTTTTTTTTTTTTTTTTGAGACAGAATTTTGCACCTGTCGCCCAGGCTGGAGTGCAATGGTGCGATCTCGGCTCACAGCAACCTCCGCCTCCTGGGTTTAAGCGATTCTCCTGCCTCAGCCTCCCAAGTAGCTAGGATTACAGGCATGAGCCACCACGCCCAGCTAATTTTGTATTTTCAGTAGAGATGGGGTTTCTCCATGTTGGTCAGGCTGGTCTCAAACTCCTGACCTCAGGTGATCCGCCCGCCTCAGCCTCCCAAAGTGCTGGGATTACAGGCGTGAGTCACCGTGCCCGGTCCATTCCTGACTTCTAAATTGGCCCCTCTGTATTCTACCGGCTGCTCAAGCTCTTCCTGACCAGAAGGGCTAAGCAAGTAACTCAAGCCTTATAAAACAGCGGAATACCAGAGCTTGCAAGAACTTTTGAAATTCTATAGCAAAACATTTAATAGAAGTATTATACAGGAAAGCAAATTGAGGCTCACAGAGGTAAGGGAACCTGCAAGGCGTCACACAGCCAAGCAGGGGCCAAGCAGGACTCCCCTACTCCAACTCAAGTGCTCTTTCTGCCAACAGGTTCCAGATCTGAAGGTTCTAGCTACCAGATGGTGAAGACACAGAGTTGGCCTCAGACCTTGGTCACACTGAAACAAGACGTGGCCCAGGTGAGCCTCATACAGACTCTGTACCCAAGTCAGGGCACAGGAGACCACTGTGGGAGAAAAGTATGGCTGGGAAGATTTTTATGTATTTGCAGAAAATTTGGTGCAATTTCTCAATGAAATTGATTTCTGAGACCACAGAGCTGCCATTAAAGAAAGAAAGAAAAAAAAGGCCAGGCGCAGTGGCTCACACCTATAATCCCAGCACTTTGGGAGGCCAAGGCAGGTAGATCACGAGGTCAGGAGTTCAAGACCAGCCTGGTCAACATGGTGAAACCCCATCTCTACTAAAAATACAAAAATTAGCCGAGTGTGGTGGCGGGCGTCTGTAATCCCAGCTACTGGGGAAGCTGAGGCAGAAAACTGCTTGAACTCAGGAGGTGGAGCTTGCAGTGAGCTGAGATTGCACCACTGCACTCCAGCTTGGGCTACAGAGTAAGACTCTGTCTCAAAAAAAAAAAAAAAAAAAAAAAAGGCCAGGCACAGTGGCTCATGCCTGTAATCCCAGCACTTTGGGAGGCTGAGGTGGGCAGATCACCTGAGGTCAGGAGTTCAAGACCAGCCTGGACAACATGGAGAAATCCCATCTCTACAAAAATACAAAAATTAGCCAGGCATGGTGGTGTGTGCCTGTAATCCCAGCTACTCAGGAGGCTGAAGCAGGAGAATTGCTTGAATCCGGGAGGTGGAAGTTGCAGCGAGCCAAGATGACACCATTGCACTCCAGCCTGGGCGACAGAGCGAGACTCCTTCTTAAAAGAAAAAAAGGTCAATACATACACACGTATCCTTTATCATCCAACAAGGTGCTGGGGCAGGGCTTGGAAGGAAAGGTTTAGCAATAAGAAAGAGTGTCAAGAGAGGGACGGGGCAGGGGTAGGGGGAGGTGACTGGGGGCTCAGGGGAGGGCTGCAAATCAGCTGCAGAGCAAAAGCACCCAAGCTCAATTCTACACCCAGAGACCAAAACCAAAAAGGGAAAGGGGAGCCTGGCATGACTGACACCCATTTGGTGCCAGACCCCATTCTAGGGGATTCTGCATAATATGGTGGTTAACCTTCACCATATCCCTGAGAAAAGCTAACAAAGCTCAATGACGTTAAGGAACTTGATCACAGACCCACAGCATTTGAGCACCAGTCTGGTGCCAGAGCCCATGCTCTTTCCACTGCTCCTGGGTTAAAAGGACTTAACAGGGAGCCCTTCCTATCCCTAAACCCCCTCGCTTCCCCACCTAATCCCACAGCACCCCTTCCCCAGCTCCTAACAGCCCCAGAAGGACCTGGAGGCAGTATGGGATGATGATGCCCTGAAGATGACAGGTATCAGCTTTTGACACCCTTAGGCTGGTACGGCAATGAGGTGGTCCAGGAAAGGGGTTGGAACCTGCTGTAGGGGCTGGGCTGACTTCCATCAGCTGGGGATAGCTGCTGATTGATAAGTCCTGCTAGGATGCTGTGACTGAAAGCTGTGGATGCTTAAGTTCTCCCTCCTCCCTGCTCCCCTGCACCTCCCCTCTCTACCCACAGATTGTTCCAACTAAGTGTTTCCTGGTGGGGAAAATGCTTCAACAGCCTTGGCTGGCTGAGGCAATTAAATTATGAAATTTACCACATTAGATGAAAACCAGCATTTCAATCAACCAATTCATTTGTGTCTGGCCACTGTGTTTTCTTGTGCCAGCTCTGCCCACACTGGCCAGGCTACGCCTACACTGCCTGCTAGTACAGAGGGACTAGAGGCTCAGACAATGGGCTGGTCTTTGGGACCAGGGGCGTAGGTTCTTCCAGGATCCCCGGAGAAGAGAGGCTGCATCCAGAAGCCATCCAGCTTCCTGCAAATGCGCTGGACTGCTGACTGTGCGGCCAGACACGAGGGACGAGAGCAAACCTTCCACCACATCCCACTTGCATTCTCCATGGCCTCAACCTGTGCCTATCTTGAGGTTGGCAATGAATTGGCCTCTAGGAGAAGTGTGGGTGAGAGACAGGAAAAAGGTGGCTGCCCTACACCTGGAATCTGGGCTGTGACATGCCTTTCCCATCTTAGTCAAGGCATCCTCTCCCCAAGAAGCCTTGCCCACCTGTGTCTCCTCCGCTCCTCTTGCTACCTCTATCACTACAATGTGTCATGGTTCCTAATCCACGTGCCAGCACTCCCTTATGTAGGTGCTCACTAAAGGAAGAGTCTCCAGCACCTAACCCAGGGCCTGGCACACAGCAGGTGCCCACTCAGGTCTGTTCAAACAATGAATGAATGAATTAATCAATCAGTCACAAACCACCCACTAAGTAACACTCTCACTCATACTACCCTTCCCCCCTGCCCCCGCCCAAGTGATAGACGGACGAATCAAGCTTGCTTTTCACTGGGTAATTGTTCTCTTTTCTTCCTGCTCTCTTCTGCCCACACGGGGTGCCCGCAGATTTAAAACGCTATTAAGGGGCATCGGGCTGCAGAACCTGCTTCCGATGTGGAGCATACAGCTTGCCTTCAGCGCTTCTCTCCGCACCACACACATAAATCCAGCTGCAGCTCAAGACCCCAGGATGAAGGTGTCTTCCATTTCTGCTTCCCTTTTATCAACCTCCCTGGAGCCACTGCCTGACAAATGACTCAAAACTGAAATAGCTGCCGGGCCAGAAAAAGACTGACTCCGTCAACCTTCACAGGCACAGCTTGGGGACCCAAGGGCCTCCGGTCTTGGGACACCAAATGGACCCAGAGGTGGGGTAGACTGTGTCCTACTCTTCCCCAGACCCCCAGGCAAGCCTTCACCAACATGCCAGGAATCCTCACAGCTCAGATCAGCACACTGAGCATCAGTTCCTCCTATGAATGGGGAGATTGGGGCCCAGGGTCCCAAAGGGCTTGGCCCCATCACAGTCACTGGAATCTGCTCCAGGATACAGACCGTGGGATCCTGCCTCCTCTCCTGGTGCCACTGCTAACTTACTTCCCTTCCTCCCTCTATTGGGCCGACAGAGTGGAACCAGATGGTCCAGACACCTGGCATTCTCTGCCCTGACTACCGAGGAGAGTCAAAGCCCAGCCCGCCCTCCCCAAGGTCAAAGCCACCGGGATCCAGCAGGACCCAAGAGCGTCCAGATTAAATCTGCAGGGGCCTGGTTCCGCCCCCTCACCCACAGTTCGCGGGGTCAGGCCTCTAGAGAGATTTTTCTTTGTTCAAAGACAATGGGAATGCACTTTGGGGGCTTAGAGCAGCAACACAAAAAAGTATCTGGTATCTCCCGGGCACAAGCCCCCAAAAGAAAAGCTTCTAAAGCAACTACGAAAGAGACAGGGGGAGTGGGGGCGTAACATCGCGCGGTGGTGTCTCGGAGCCAGGGCAAGCGTGGGAATTAGAGTCAGGCTGGAGGGCTTGCTCTGGACCTGCCAGGCTGGCCGCCACCCAGGTGGACAGGTGGGTGTGCCTTCGAATGCGACCTTTCTCTGCCGCTGGACAGTTCTGCAAACCGAAACGAGGGACCCTGGCAGGGGGAACGTGAACGGCCCGGGGCTCCGCGGCCAGGCCCGCGCAGACCCTCCCCTTGTGAACCCCGGGTTCTCGCTCTGCGCCGGGCAGGCAGCCATCCGGCCTGGGTGTCCAAGGCGCGGGGCATCGCCGCTCGCGTCCTCAAAGACAAGCAGTCTCTCTGTCCAGGATCAATAGTAATTTTTTAAAAAGAGAGTCTGCGGACTCAATGAATCAACCACTCCCTGGGGAAAGAGTAGCGGCTCCCGCGCGCAACATCCATTTGCCAAACAATTCATTCCCTCGCGGAGAGCTCTCGGTGAATTCCCTCGCGGAGCCGCGGGGTGCCGGCCGGCCGCCGCTCCCCACCATTGTCCCAAGGCCCCCGCCCCAGCCGTGCAGGCTCCTCCCGGGACACACAGCCCCGTTGGGGCTCCGAGCGCTAGGTCCCGGCCCGGCCCGGGGGTGGCGAGTCCCCAGCGCAGGGAGCGGGGACGCGGGTGCAGCGGCCAGAGCACGGCGCCCCCGCCCGGCCTGGGTACTCACTGCCGGAGGCGCTCCCCGCCGCCGCCGCCTCAGAGACCACCCCTAGCCGCCCGCGCGAGCTCTGCAGGCCCCGCCGCGGCTCCCGTCGGCCGGCTCTCTACAGTCCAAAACGCTCCCGCTGCGGTATAGCCGAGGCGCCACCAACAAACTAGTTTCTCCGGCCTTCCCGCCCCGCCTCCCGGCCCGAAGCGCAGCAGCCAATCAGAGGCATCGCCTCTGTGACGGATGGGTAGCCGAACCCTTCAGTGCAGCCTCAGAGAAGAAAGGGGTGGGCCCCACGCCGCGCCGGCCCCGAGGGGGCAGGGGGGACCGGGGGCGTGGGGGGGCCGGGGGCGGGGAGGGGCGAGGAAAAGGACTTCGACCAGATTCTTAAAGAGACAGGCGCCTGCCCACCCCAGCGGCTCAAGTTTGGGAACAAAACGCGACGGTGTTCTAGAGCTTTCCGGAGGGAGCATTGTAGATTGCATATGCCTCTTTTGTGTTCGGTTCACAAGTGTTGTAGATCTCTTTAGACTCTGCAGAACCACACTTGCCCGAGTGTTAATGAAACCCTTTCTTTCACTCTGGGCTTGTTTGAATGTTTGGGACTTTCTGCAGCCCCAAACCCCACCTGTACTTGAAATCTGTATTTTTCGGGGTATTTCAGCTCCTCTCTCTGTGTTATTTCTCACTAAACTCCTTTTGTAAGCCAGCCTTTAAATGTTCATTCATTCATCCATCCATCCATCCAATAATTTCTTCCAGGAACGTTTCCTGGACGCCCACACCATGCACTCGTCTCGGAGGGGGAGAACGGTTTGTGATTCCTCGTCCTTTTCCCTTCTGACTACTCCTTCAGCTTGCTGTGTGTGTCCAATCTCATCCGTAAAGCGGCAGATAAAAACTCTTCATCGGATTATTTGGGGGATTAAAGGAGACAAACTCCCAGACAAAATGAGTGCACAATAAATGTCCTCTCTTTTCTCCCTCCCAGTGAAAATCAGTAATTCAAGTAGGTTGCTTAAGCATACAAAAGGTAAAGCATAGAAAGTGATAAGAAGGAAAGAGTCAAGCCTGGGGCGGGGAAATTCCCAGAAAGCAGAGGTCACCTTGAGGGAGGTGGGAGGTGCAGGGAAGGTTTAAGGAAGTGTACAAAGATTTGGGAGAGGGGATAGGATTGTGACTGGTGGAACCTGGGAAATAGAATCCCTGGGTAGAAAGCTGCTTAGACCGGACAGATATTCCAGGGTTAAAAGACTGGGAGATGATGAGAAGATACCACCAGGAAAGGTATTTTTGAGAAACAGTTTGATGTTCTGGATTTGAAACCCCGCCCTGCCCCTCAAGAGTTAGGTAGGACTGAAGCAGATGGCTCAGACTCTCTGGTGTCTGGTTCTTACTGGTGAAGAGGATTCTAAAACCTTTCTTGCAGTGGTATGGGAAAGATTAAGATAACATATGGAATAGGCCTGGCACGTAGTAAGTGCTCAATATAGATTACTTTTTGTGCTTCCATTTGGCCCAGATCTGCAGACACCAGGGTTCTGATACTTATGAACAGTATTGGCCAGAGGTAAGAAGCTTGCCAAGTGCACTGTTAAGGTGCCTTCAGAAGAGAAAAGGTAGTGAAAGGTGAAGCCAGCAGAACTTTCTGGGTCCAGGGGGACTTGGAGTACTTTTGTCTTACCAGAGGATTGTAAAACGCACCAATCAGCGCTCTGTACCTAGCTAGAGATTTGTAAAATGCACGAATCAGTGCTCTGTAGAAACGCACCAACCAGCACTCTGTGGCTAGCTAGAGGTTTGTAAAATGGACCAATCAGCACTCTGTAAAATAGACCAATCAGCAGGACATGGGCGGGGACAAATAAGGGAATAAAAGCTGGCCACACCCAGCCAGGAGCAGCAACTCACTCAGGTCCCGTTCCGCGCTGTGGGATCTTTGTTCTTTCCCTGTCCACAATAAATCTTTCTGCTGCTCACTCTTTTGGTCCTCACCACCTCAAAGAGCTGTAACACTCACTGTGAAAGTCTGCAGCTTCATTCCTGAAGTCAGTGAGACCGCGAACCTACCAGAAGGAACCAACTGTGACACATTAGCATCAAAGTAATTGCTTCATTAAGGAAATGACAGAGATCACATTTGTAGTTTATCATCCTGCCGATTTTCTAGCACTAGAGTGTTTATAGAATTGTTGGTTGAATGAAGCTCCACATGCAAAATTGATTCTTGGCAAGTTTATAACTGTTGCTTATTATTCTATGCAGGTTCGCTGTAAAATTATAAGTGCCAACCAAATAAAATCTGGTCCACATTATCATTTTTCCTCTCTTCAACTCCAAGGCTTAAATTAGGTACTAGAATATATTAAAATCAAATACAGTATAAGCAATGGGACAAAATCAGACCAAGAACACGTGTGGAGTTAATTGAATTTAGGTACAATTTGAAAGAAGATGAGAGGAGGAGAGGAAGTTTGCCTTGCCATCTGTTGCAGACCCTGGAGCATTACCGTCAACACAGCCCTTACCAGCCAGTGTTGTAATGGCCTGCTTACCTAGTCCACCTGCTGTGCAGGGAGTTCTGGGAGGGCAGGGACCATGAATTCGTCTCAGAACTCTTGGGGCTGCACCAAAGTTGTCTACACAGTTTTGAAATACTATGAATAAGTCTCATATCCGTTAGAATTAGTTTTTACTGCATATGACAGAAAACCTCAAATTAGCTGTGACTGAAACAAGATAGAAGTTTCTTGCTTATGCAAAAGAAATCTAAAGTCAAGCTATTCCTTGTTGGCCACTCCACAGTTGTCAGAAACACAGGATACTGTATTCTTATTCTTCATCTGTAATGCTTGGTTCCTGTTTACAAGGTTGCCCTGTAGTCCAAGATGGCTGCTAGGACTCCAACTCTAACATCTATATCCCAGACAGTAGGAAGGAAAAATGGTGGAAGAACATCAGATGTGTGTCTTCCAGCCTGATTAGCTCCATTTATGTAGACTGCAGAAGTCCCACATAACACTTTTGTTTATGGACAGAATTTAGTTTTCCTACCTGCAAGAGCAGCTGGGAAATGTAGACTTTTATGTTATTACATCGCCTCCTCAAAGCCAGGATTCTGTTAACAAGGAAGAGGGAAGAATAGTTGCCTGTTGTCCACCAACAGTCCTTACCAATACCTTCCTCCCAGCATTGCCATCTAGCTAGTATTCCTGGTGGCCCAGAATCTGAAGTCTCAGAAATGCTGGGATGATGTGTAGAATTCAATATATATTTGTTAATAGATGATCAAATTCTTGGTTTTGTTTTTTTTTAAGATGGAGTTTCGCTCTTGTTGCCCAGGCTGGAGTGCAATGGTGCGATCGCAGCTCACAGCAACCTCCACCTCCTGGGTTCAAGTGATTTTCTTGCCTCAGCCTCCCAAGTAGCTGGGATTACAGGCTTGCACCACCACGCCAAGCTAATTCTGTATTTTTAGTAGAGACAGGGTTTCTCCATATTGGTCAGGCTAGTCTCAAACTCCTGACCTCTGGTGATCCGCCCACCTTGGCCTCCGAAAGTGCTGGGATTACAGGCGTGAGCCACCTCGCCTGGCCTGTTGGTTTTCTTCCTACCTCCTCAGATGTTCTTTTCAGTCTCCTCTGATGATTCCTTCTTACTTCTCAGACTTGCAAATATTAGAGTGCCCAGGAAGCGAGTGTAGGGAGCATAGGGAGATAAGAAGACCTATTCCCTTCCCTACCTACACACGCTAAGTGATTTCATCCAGGCCCATGCCTTACGTTCATATAAGCACTGGCAACTGCCAACGCTGTGCTCCCACCCCGCCTTCTCCATGAACTCCAAGCCCATGGGTGCAGCTGCTTACTGGGTATCTCTATGTGCATGTCTAGGGCGCCTTACCCTCAATCTGTCTCCACTGAGCTCCTATGGCTGCTCTCCCTGTGGGCTTCCCCATCTCAGGAAAGGACAACTCAGTCTTTCGTTTTGTAAGATAAAACTTGGCATCATTCTCTCCTACCCCATGCATCAATCCATCAGGAAATCCCTGTTGAGTCTGAGTAGTAACTACTTCCACTGCCACCCCTAGGCTGGTCTAGAGATACTGTCATTGTCTCTCCTCTGTGACATTATAGCAGCCTCCAGACCATCTCCCTCTTTTACCCTGCTCCCATAGAATATGTTCTCAACACAGCAGCCAGGGAATCTTTTTGTAAGATAATCTCACTATGTCTGTCTACCCCTCGAAATCCACCAGTAGCTCCCACTTCACTCAGAGTGAAGGTCAAAGTCTTACCATTGGCCCATAAGCCTGCCCTGGTCTGGCCTGGGCCACCCTCACACGTCAACTCCCACCTCCCTGTTCCTGACCCTGACATGCTCTGCTGCAGACCTACTGATCCCTTTTCGAGATCTCAAACAGGCCAAGTCCACTCCTGCTCAGGGCCTTGCCCTTGTTGTTCTATAGGATTGCTCTCCCTCAGAGGGCCACTCGGTTCCCTCCCCTGATTCCTTCCAGTTTCTACTCACGTGTCACCTTGCCACCTAGGCCTTCCTGACCACCCTGAGCAGCCACATTCCCCACTCCTGGCAGTCCCTCACTCTAGTCCATATCTCCAAGGCACTTACTTCCACTTGAAAGTATATACACATACAGAGAGAGAGAGAGAGACAGAGAGAGAGGCAACCCCTGGCAGGGAGGAGCTGGCCTACATGCATAGCTAGGCCTTGGTGCTCTCCTGTTGAACATAAACAATGTCATAGACCATCAGCATCAGAAAAGAGCACTGTGGCCGGGCATGGTGGCTTACGCCTGTAATCCCAGCACTTTGGGAGGCCAAGGCAGGTGGATCATGAGGTCAGGAGTTCAAGACTAGCCTGGCCAACATGGTGAAACCCTATCTCTACTAAAAATAAAAAAATTAACCAGGCGTGGTGGCAGGTGCCTGTAATCCTAGCTACTCAGGAGGCTGAGGCAGGAGAATCACTTGAACCCATGAGGCGGAGGTTGCAGTGAGCCTAGACTGCGCCATTGCACTCCAGCCTGAATGACAAGAGAAAGACTCTATCTAAAAAAAAAAAAAAAAAAAAGAAAGAAAGAAAGAAAAGAGCACTCTGTGACCATGAGTGATCAAGACAAACAAGCCCACTTCATCATCATGTCCGAACACAGACAAAGCAGCAACATTGTCCAAGCCCCAAAGTGTCAAACATCCTCCTCTCCCGGCTGCTATGAATGACTGCTGCTTCTTGGTTAATTCTAGCGTTAACCTCACTCTAGTCAGCTGTCCTTTTGGATAAGATAACCTATCCCAGACTTATCCCTGCTTTCTGAGGGCAGTTGATGCAGAGCAAATCCCTACTTCCTTGGGTCCTCTCCAAAGCCACCCAACTGAAGCCCAAATTCTACTATAGGTTCTTCTTAACACTCCTGTACTGAGATGCCCCATGGTTACCCCATCGTGTGTGGTCTCCCTCGGAACAATAAGCTCAAGTTGTTCAACTGCAGGTGTTTCTGATGGAGGGCATTGACGATAAGATACACAGATATAAATTGTATTTGGGGGAGTGAGATTTGATTGGCTGTCTCCTCTTCCAAAATATAAGTCCCATGAGAGCAGGGCCTCATCTCCAGATCTGGAAGCTCTCCATACATATTTATCCAGTGAATTCAGAATAAACTCAATGTAGCTTCAGAGATAGTGTCCACCATCACAAAGTTAGGAAATTCTGATCCTGGTGTTGGATCTATTCAATAAAGTCTTCAATTTTTAATGTAGCACTCCAAAGATGGAACCCACTCAGGGCAAGGTAGTGGCAAAAAGTGGCTTTGTTAGCGTCAGTTCCCAAGGGAGGAGCCAGGTGTCGGTGGTTGCCTTCCTGGGGGAGCAGCCAGGATTAAGGTTACTGGTGAGTCACTGCTGGCCCTGGGCACACAAAGGAGCAGGAAGGCTGAGTCTGGCAGGGACAGCAACTGCGGGAGGCAGGAAGCTGTCGTGTTTTCACCTGGTGGCAGTGTGGGGACTGCCTGAGATAGAAGCCATCTTAAGGGAGAAGACCACCCCTCATATTGTCATGACCAATTTCTGCCTCCAAAGAAAGAATAAGTGAAAACTAAAAGGCAGAAATGAAATCCACAGGCAGAGAGCCTGGTGCCGTGCCCTGGGCCTGGTAGTTAAAGATCGACCTCTGACCTAAGCAGTTATGTTATCTATAGATTCCAGACATTGTATAGAAAAGCGTTGTGAAAATCCCTGTCCTGTTCTGTTCCGTTCTGATTACCGGTGCATGTAGCCCCCAGTCACGTACCCTCTGCTTGCTCAATTGATCACAACCCTGTCACGTGCACCCCCTTAGAGTTGTGAGCCCTCAAAAGGGACAGGAATTGCTCACTTGGGAGCTCAGCTTTTGAGACGCAAGTCTGCCGAAGTTCCTGGCTGAATAAAGCTCCTTCCTTCTTTGACCCGGTGTCTGAGAAGTTTTGTCTGTGGCTTGTCCTGCTACAATCTGACTCTCACTGCTTCTTCCATTTTTTTTTTTTTTTTTTTTTTGAGACAGAGTCTCACTCTATTGCCCAGGCTGGAGTGCAGTGGCGTGATCTCGGCTCACTGCAATCTCCACCTCCCAGGTTCTCCTGCCTCAGCCTCCCAAGCAATTCTCCTGCCTCAGCCTCCCGAGTAGTTAGGATTACAGGCGCATGCCACCACGCCTGGCTAATTTTTGTATTTTTAGTAAAAACAAGGTTTCACCATGTTGGCCAGGCTGGTCTCGAACTCCTAACCTCAAGTGATCTGCCTGCCTTAGCCTCCCAAAGTGCTGGGATTACAGGCATGAGTCACTGCACCCGGCCTACTCCTTCTATCTAAAGAAGCTGCAGTCACTCAGCAGTCTTCGTGAAGCCCCTTTCTCTAAATTATTTCCTCCCACACCCCTGTCAATGCCGTCATGAAGACCTTTGTCTGACATAGAAAACATTCTTGTAACAGCCCAGTATGTTCACCTTGCTTGCTGCCTAGACAGAGCCAATTTATCAAGACAGGGAAATTGCAATGGAAAAAGAGTAATTCATGCAGAGCCAGCTGTGCGGGAGACTGGAGTTTTATTATTACTCAAATCAATTTCCTTGAAAACTCAGGGATTAGAGTTTTTAAGGATAATTTGGTGGGTAGGGGGCCAGTGAATTGGGAGTGCCAATTGGTTGACTAGGGGATAAAATCATAGGGAGTCGAAGCTGTTCTCTTCTGCTGAGTCAGTTCCTGGTTGGGGGCCACAAAACTGGTTGGCAGGTCCAGGTGGGGGCATCCAGTTGTTAGAAATGCAAAAGCCTGAAAAGACATCTCAAAAAGCCAATCTTAGGTTCATAAGAGAGATGTCACCTTCGAGAGTAATTGAGGAAGTTGCAAATCTTATGACCTCTGGAATGATGGCTGTTAATATTTAGAATTCCAGCCCCTCTCATCTTGACTTGGTGGTGGCGTTTCATTTGTTTTACGAGAAGAGTTTAGCCTTTTGGGAAGGGCTAGTATTTAAACCATACACTAAATTCCTTCCCAAAGCTAGTTTGGCCTATGCCCAGGAATGAACAAGGACAGTTTACAGGTTAGAAGCAAGATGGGGTCAGTTAGGTCTGATGTCTTTCATTGTCATAATTTTCTTTCTTTCTTTCTTTTTTTTGGAGACGGAGTCTCGCTCTGTCGTCCAGGCTGGGGTGCAACGGCAGGATCTTGGCTCACTGCAACCTCTGCCTCCTGGGTTCAAGCGATTCTTTTGCCTCAGCCTCCCAAGTAGCTGAGATTACAGACATGTGCCACCATGCCTGGCTAATTTTTGCATTTTTAGTAGAGATGTGGTTTCACCATTTTGGCCAGGCCGGTCTTGAACTCTTGACCTCAGGTGATCCGCCTGCCTTGGCCTCCCAAAGTGCTGGGATTACAGGCATGAACCACCACGCCTGGCTGTCATAATTTTCTGCTATGATTTTTGCAAAGGTGGTTTCATGCTCATGCACTAGCGTGCTACGGTGGCATGGAAGAATGAAGGGTATGACCAGTCTGGTCTATAGGGCAGCAGGCATGTGCAGAAACACCAAGGGGAACTTTAGGTGTCCAAGGCCTGGCCAGAGATGCCAGTGACAGGGGAGCTACCAAAAAGGAGGAAGGGTGAGGCGCGGTGGCTCACGCCTGTAATGCCAGCATTTTGGGAGGCTGAGGCAGGCAGATTACCTGAGGTCAGGAGTTTGAGACCAACCTGACCAAGATGGTGAAATCCCGCCTCTACTAAAAATACAAAAATTAGCCAGGCATGGTGGCACGAACCTGTAATCTCGGCTACTCAGGAGGCTGAGGCAGGAGAATTGCTTGAACCAGGGCGGCGAAGATTGCAGTAAGCCGAGAGCACATCACTGGTCACTGCACTCCAGCCTGGGTGACAGAGCAAGACTCTGTCTCAAAATAAATAAATAAATAAATAAATAAATAATAAATAAAACCAAAAGTGGGGGAAGGAGCTGCAGGGAGGAAGATAAGTGGTGTCAGAACAAATGCCGCCATTTAGAAACACTGGCCCAGCCTGCCCTACTCCTTTCCTTCCCAGAAATGAGGAGGAAAAACACAACAGGGAACAATGGTTAACAAACAACGGTTGAAGATGCAAAACAGTTTGTATAGTGTGCTAACTTTTGGCCCCCAAGTCGGAGAATTCAGAAAATACTCTTGGAAATGCATGTATGTGAGTGAAGATTCCCTGGAGGACATTCAGGAAATAACCCAGCAGCCGCCTGTAAGTGGGGAGGGGCAATATGGGGCAGAGGTGGACTCCACAGGATACCTTGTTAGTTTCATTTCTGAGCCATGGGAATCCATTGTTTATTCAAAAAACAATTCAAAGTCTGGGCATAGTGTCTCACACCTGTAATCCCAGCACTTTGGGAGGCTGAGGTGGGCAGATCACGAGGTCAGGAGATCGAGACCATCCTGGCTAACATGGTGAAAACCCATCTCTGCTAAAAATACAAAAAATTAGCCGGCCGTGGTGGCAGGCGCCTGTAGTCCTGGCTACTCTGGAGGCTGAGGCAGGAGAATTAACCCAGGAGGCAGAGGTTGCAGTGAGTTGAGATTGTGCTACTGCACTCCAGCCTGGGCAACAGAGCAAGACTCCATCTCAATAATAATAATAATAATAATAATAATAATAATTTCAAAAACCAAGTTGGAAACTCAAAAAATCAATTAAAATGATATATTTCTATGCATGAATTAGAGGAAGAAGAAGGATAAAGGAGGCTTGTACTTTATCCATATCATCTGGAGTTTTAGAAAAATGTATTCGGGGTTTCTCTGTATAATCAAAAAATAATGTTCAGAAGGAAGGAACAAAGGAAGAGAGGGAGGGAGAGTGAGAGAGGAAAGAAATGCCATTTGGAGAAAGCCAGAACAACGTGAGTTTGCATCCTGGCTCTGTCACCTGGTGGGTGCCATGGGCAGCTGATTTGACCTCTCAAGGCCCCGATTTTCCCATCAGTAAAAGGGGAATAATAACAATTCCTACTTCATAAGGTTCTGAAAAGGTTAGATTTAAAAAATCATTCTGTGTAAGGTCGGGCGCGGTGGCTCACGCTTGTAATCCCAGCGCTTTGGGAGGCCGAGGCAGGCAGATCACCTGAGGTCAGGAGTTCTAGACCAGCCTGACCAACAGGCTGATCTAGTGAAACCCCATCTCTACTAAAAATACAAAAATTAGCTGGACGTGGTGGTGTGCACCTGTAATCCCAGCTACTTGGGAAGCTGAGGCCGGAGAATTGAACCCAGGAGGCAGAGGTTGCAGTGAGCCATTGCACTACATCCTGGGCAACAAGAGTGAAACTGTCTCAAAAAAAAAAAAAAAAAAAATTCTGTGTAGAGCACTATGGCAGAGACTGGGGGCTAATAAACCCTAGCTAGGAAGCATCCTAGCTGTGAGTACAGCTGAATGTTTGTAAGTTGCTGAGGAGAGTCCTTGATTACTTTTCCTAAGTGCTCTATTAATTGTAATTATTGTCTGTGAATGTCACTATTATTATCAATGTCATCTCTGATAACTCCCCAGCTGGAGGAGTAAGAACCTCTCACTTACCACCCCTGAAAATCTTATCGCATTAGGATTCTAATCCTTGGTAGTTGTTGATGGCAGAGGGGATGGCCTCTACCCCTTGGGGCCCCTCCCTGGCATCCATGAAAGCTGTGGAGATGTAGCTAGGACAGGACTGGAAAATTCCTGGGCTTGGTTCCAGAAAAGCTCCTCCAGAAAAATAGACAGTGAGCCCTGTGGAATTTGGTTCCATGTTCAAATGAGTCCATGCATACCCAATTGGGGATGTTATCTAGGGGTTGTTTAAAGACCACAGGCTTAGTTCATTAATGTGTTGATTTCAAAATGTCTATCAAGTACACAACATGTTCTAGGCACAATGCTGGGAGTTGAGTAGATCTAGAGAGAGAAGGGATACAAAGGTGAATAAATCCTAGTCCTTGTTCTTAAAAACAGCACAAATAACATCTAACGTTGCAAAAAAAAAAAAAAAAAAAAAAAAAGAAAAAAAGAAAAACAAAGAACATGCATAGAGAGTCAAATAAAACGCCATGGCAGAGTTGAAGAAGAAGAGATGAGATTTGGAGGTAACATTTGCACTGGGTCTTGCTGGGTGGGTAAAATTCAAAAGGGGTAGAAAAGCATCTCAAGGTGTAAATGAAGACACCTTACATGGGAAATTGCAGGGACAGATTCAAGAAAAGAAAAGGAGGCCCTGGGAGGAGTAATTGGGGGTATGGGGAGGGAAGACTCAAATAAACTGACTTCTGGCTAGCAGTCCTGCCAATTGTCCTGCTGCTAAGCCTCCTCAGGTCCATCATATACTGAAAACTCACCACAAGAAAAACGAGGCATATGAGTAAATTAACTGTTACTGCTTATTTATAAGAAGGATCGCCCACACAACAGTGAAAAGTAATCAGCTGTTTTTATGTGTCAACACAGATACATCTGGAAAACTCCTGTTGAGTGAGAAAAGCAATTGGCGAATGGATACATGAAGTACAACCATATTTATGTACATTATAACATCTTACAAACAATGCTATAAAGTATACACTATTTATAGATAATTGCAAATATTGTATAAATATAAAAACATCAGGTATGCATATACACTCAATATGCAACAGTTTAACAAAATATTTTGAGAACCTCGATAAGGCTGAAGATTTTCCAGGAAAATATAGGTTATTGAAACTGCCTCAAAGATGTAGAAAACACAAATAATTGCTCAAGCCCAGGAGTTTGAGACCAGCCTGGGCAACATGGCAAAACCACATCTCTACAAAAAATACAAAAATTAGCTGGGTGTGGTGGCAGGCATGTATAGTCCCAGCTACTTGGGAGGATGAGGTGGGAGGATTGCATGAGCCCAGGAGGCAGAGGTTACAGTGAGCCCGGATTGGACCATTGCACTCCAGCCTGGGCGACAGAGCTAACAGAGCAGGACCCTGTCTTTAAAAAAAAAAAAAAAGCATATTCCTAGGCTTCATCCCCTGCCAAGATCTGCAGGGGGAAGTGGGTCTGGGAGCCTAGAAGACAGACAGACAGGAGAGAGAGAGAGAGAGAGAGAGCGCGAGGGAGGGAGGGAGGGAGGGAAAGAACAAACAGTTCAAAGACAATAAAAAGGATTAATCTATCAGGATGACACAGTGATTCTAAATGTGAATGCACCAAAAAAGAGAAGTTCAAAATACATGAAGTAAATAGTATAAAGCTAAAAAGGAGAAATAGACAAATGCACAATCATAGTTGGGGACTTTAACGCCCTCCACTAGGCAACTGATAGTACTATTAGAAAACCAGAGAGGATATAGATCTGAAGAGCACAATCAATCCAAAGACTCTAATTGACATTTATCAAACACTCCTTCCAACAATAGAATATACATTTTTTCCCCAGGTGCCCATGAAGCATTCACCAAGGTGAATCATATCTTGGGCCATAAACCAAACTTCAACAAATGAAAAAAGAAAAAGACATTATAGAAAATGTGTTCTCTGACCATAATGCAATCGAACTAGAAAACAATTACAGAAAAACAAACAGAAAACCTCTAAACATGTAGGAATTAAACACACTTCTAAATAATCTATGGGTTAGAAAAGAAGTCTCAAAAGTAGAAATAATTAGCAAATACATACACAATTCCAGCAATACAACTTTCCTGACAATACAATATTGAAAGCCACGGAAGTTCAATTCGCTGTAAAATAATAGGTAGAGAAGCCAAGTTCTTAATAAGATGCTGTTTGTTTCAATACTGAAAAGAGGATTGATTTGGCGTGCACCAGCTGGCAAATGTCCCACACTTTCTCTCTCACGTGAGAAGATTGGACCTTCAGGAAACCTACACATGGCTGAGCTGACAGCGTCCCTACACCCTCTCCTTCCAATATAGTTTCTTTCTAACTTTCCTCCAAGTTTGTTTGAGTTGTTTTCAGATGTATGCCTGAGTTTGAGAACATTTCTGTTTTGTTTGTTTGTTTTCTACACAAGACATGTTTCAGAATTGTTGCTAAATGGAACTTCTTCATGACATTTGTATGAGAGTGGATCATGAATAATAAATAATGTACACTGCTGACTATTAAAAATTACGTAGAACAGAATGAAAACAAAAATACAGCCTATCATAATACGTAGGATACAGGTAAAGCAGTGTTTAGTGGGAAATTGATAGCACTAAATGCTTACATTAGAAAAAAGAAGGCCGGGCGTGGCGGCTCACACCTGTAATCCCAGCACTTTAGGAGGCCGAGGTGGATGGATCACAAAGTCAAGAGATCGAGACCACCCTGGCCAACATGGTGAAACCCTGTCTCTACTAAAAATACAAAAATTAGCTGGGTGTGGTGGCATGTGCCTATAGTCCCAGCTACTCAGGAGGCTAAGGCAGGAGAATTGCTTGAGCCCAGGAGGCGGAGGCTGCAGTGAGAGAAGAGTGTGCCACTACTCCAGCCTGGGTGAGAGAGGGCTAAAAAAAAAAAAATACTGATTCTTAGGAAAAACATCAATAAAATTGATAAACTTCTAGTGAGACTGACAAAAACAAAAGAAGACACAAATTACCAACAAAAATAATTAAATAGGGGGTATTGCTACAGATCCTGTAGAGTTTTTTTTTAAACAGAGATAATAAAGGCATTCTATAAACACCTTGATACAGTTTGGCTGTGTTCCCACCCAAATCTCATCTTGAATTGTAGCTCCCATAATCCCCACATGTCATGGGAGGGACCCAGTGGGAGGTAATTGAATCATGGGGGTGGGTTTTCCTGTGCTGTTCTCATGAGATCTGACGGTTTTATAAAGGGTAGTTCCCTTGCACAGGCTCTTTTGCCTGCCACCATGTAAGATGTGCCTTTGCTCTTCCTCTGCCTTCTGCAATGATTATGAGGCCTCCCCAGCCATATGGAACTGTGAGTGCCATAAACCTCTTTTTCTTTTTCGTTTTTGTTGTTGTTGTTGTTGTTTCTGCTGCTGCTGCTGTTGTTGTTTTTTGAGACGGAGTTTCACTCTTGTACCCCAGGCTGGAGTGCAATGGCATAATCTCAGCTCATAGAAACCTCCATCTCAAGCAATTCTTCTGCCTCAGCCTCCTGAGTAGCTGGGATTACAGGCACACACCACCATGCCTGGCTAAGTCTTGTATTTTTGGTAGAGATGAGATTTCACATGTTGGCCAGCCTGGTCTTGAACTCCTGACCTCAAGTGATCTACCCGCCTCGGCCTCCCAAAATGCTAGGATTATAGGTGTGAGCCACCATGTCCAGCCCAAACCTCTTTTTCTTTATAAATTACCCAGTCTTAGGTATGTCCTTATAGCAGTGTGAGAATGGACTAATACACAACTTCACAGTGATAAATTTGACAATTTTATGAAATGGACCAATCCTTCAAAAACCACAAACTATCAAGACTCAATCAAAATGAAACAGAAAATCTGACTAGTCCCATAACCACTGAAGGAATTGAATTAACAAATTCAAAGCTCTCCCTGCAAAAATATCCAGGCCTAGATAGTCTCACTGGAAAACTGCCAAACATTTAAAGAATAATGAATGCCAATTTTACACAATTTCTTCCAGAAAATAGAAGGCATAGGACTATTTCCAAAGTTATTTTATGAGGCTAGTATTATCCTGCTATTGTTTGAATGGTTGTCCTCTCCAAAATTTATGTTAAAATGTAATTGCTGGGCCAGGCACAGTGGCTCATGCCTGTAATCCCAGGGCTTTAGGAGGTCGAGGCGGGCAGATCACCTGAGGTCGAGAGTTCAAGACCAGCCTGACCAACATGGAGAAACTCCATCTCTACTAAAAATACAAAAAATTAACTGCGCTTTGTGGCAGGTGCTTGTAATCCTAGCTACTTGGGAGACTGAGGCAAGAGAATCGCTTGAACCTGGGAGGCCAGAAGTTGCAGTGAGCCGAGATAGTGCAATTGCACTCCAGCCTGGGCAACAACAGCAAAACTCCGTAACAAACAAACAAACAAACAAACAAACAAACAAAATTAGCTGGCCGTGGTGGCTCCTGTAATCCCAGCTACTCGGGAGGCTGAAGCAGGAGAATCGCTTGAACCCAGGAGGTGGAGGTTGTGGTGAGCCAAGATCACACCATTGCACTCCAGCCTGGGCAACAAGAGCAAAACTCCTTCTCAAAAAAAAAAAAAAAAAGTAATTGCTATTAAAATATTAATAGAATTGGGATCTTTAAGAGGTAATTAGGCCTTGTGGGCTCTGCCCCTATGAATGGATTAATGCCATTATAGCGGGAGTGGGTTTGTTATCCTGGAGTGAGTGGGTTCATTATAAAAAGGTAAGTTTGGCCCCTTTTCTCTCCCTCACCCTCTCATCTTCTGCCATGTCTACATTTAAGCCTGTGACACATTTTGATTTTTTATTAATATTATTTTTAATTAACAAATCATAATTGTACACATTTATGGAGTACAATGTGATGTAGACATAAAACTGTAATTTTTAAAAAATTAGGCAAAAATTTTCAGGATTTAGCGCTAGGCAAACAGTGTTTAGATTTGATACCAAAAGCATGATTCATAAAATAAAAAATTGATAAATCAGACTTCATCAAAATTAAATTTTTTTGGCCAGACGCGGTGGCTCACACCTGTAATCCCAGCACTTTGGGAGGCTGAGGTGGATGGATCATGAGGTCAGGAGTTCAAGACCAACCTGGCCAACATGGTGAAACCCTGCCTCTACTAAAATACAAAAAAATCAGTTGGGCATAGTGGCGGGTGCCTGTAATCCCAGCTACTCAGGAGGCTGAGGCAGGAGAACTGAATTGCTTCAACCCTGGAGGCAGAGGTTGCAGTGAGCTGAGATCTCACCACTGCACTACAGCCTGGGTGACAGAGTGAGACTCCGTCTCAAAAAAAAAATTAAATTTTTTTTTGCTGTGTGGATGTCCACGTGAAGAGGATGAAGACAAATTATACACTAGGAGAAAATATCTGCAAACCACATATTCAGCAAAGGATTAGTATCTGGAATATACAGTGATCCTTACTTATCCTTGGTTTCACTTTCTGTGGTTTCAGGTATCTGCTCTCAGTTGCTATCTGAAAATATTAAACAGAAAATTCCAGAAATAAACAATTCATAAGTTTTAAATTGTGCACCATCCTGAGTAACATGATGAAATCTTATGCCAGTCCTCTCCCCCTTACTGGGATGGGAGTCATATTCCTTTGCCTGGGATATCCACATTGTCCACACTAGCTACCTAGAAGTCACTTAGTAGCCACCTCAGTTATCAGATTGATTGTCCCAATATCACAGTGCCTGTGTTCAAGTAACCCTTATTTTATTTAATAATACTTTACTAATAATAACTTAATTATTGGCTGGCCGCGATGGCTCATGCCTATAATCCCAGCACTTTGGGAGGCTGAGGTGGGTGGATCACGTGAGGTCAGGAGTTCAAGAGCAGTCTGGCCAACATGGAGAAACTCTGTCTCTACTAAAAATACAAAAATTAACTGGGCGTGGTGGCGGGTGCCTGTAGTCCCAGCTACCTGGGAGGCTGAAGCAGGAGAATCTCTTGAACCCGGGAGGCAGAGGCTGCAGTAAGTTTAGATCGTGCCACTGCACTCCAGCCTGGGCAACTGAGTGAGACTCTGTCTCAAAAAAAACCCAAAAAACTTATTAGATATAGTTGTTAATCTCTTACTGTGCCTAATTTATAAATTACACTTTATCCTGGGTGTGTATGTGAAGGAAAAAACAAAGTATATACAGAGTTCAGCACTATCTACTTTTCAGGCATTCACTGGGGGGTCTTGGAATGTGTCTCCCGAGGATAAAGGGGGAATACTGTTTAAAAAACTCTCAAAACTCAATAGTAACAACAACAACAACAACAACAAAACTATCCAATTAGAAAATGCGCAAAAGACATGAACAGAAATATTACTGAAAAGGATACAGGATGACGAAATAGGCATATGAAAGATATTCAACATTATTAGCCGTGAGGGAAATGCAAGTTAAAATCATAATGAGATGCGCTGTAGAGTCATCCCTCCATATCCATGAGGAGTCAGTTCCGGCACCCCTCTTCCCCCATAGACAACAAACTCCACAGATGCTCACGTCCCTGATGTAAAATGGCATACTCTTTGCATATAACCTGTGTAGTCCTCCTGTATACTTTAAATCATCTCTAGGTTACTTCTAATACCTAATACAGGCCAGGTGCAGCGGCTCATGCTTATAATCCCAGTGCTTTGGGAGGCTGAGGTGGGAGGATTGCTTGAAGCCAGGGGTTGAGACCAGCCTGGGCAATAGTGAAACCCTGTCTTTACAAAAAAAAAAATTAATTAGCTGGGCATGGTAGTGCATGCCTGTAGTCCTAGCTGCTTGGGAGACTGAGGCAGGAGGATTGCTTGAGCCCAGGGTTCAAGGCTGCAGTGAACTGAAATCATGGCATTGCACTCCAGCTTGGGCAACAGAGTAAAGACTGTCTCTTTAAAAAAAAAAAAAAAGTTAAGATAACCTTAATACAATGTAAATGCTAGGTAAACAGTTGTCATACTGTATTGTTTAGGAAATAAGGACAAGAATTTTTTTTTTTTTTTTTTTTTTTTACATATTCAGTACAGACACAACCACCGTCTTTGAAATAAAATATATTTTTGATCCTCAGTTGGCTGAATGCATGAACATGGAACCCATGGATATGGAGGACCGACTGTGTATCTATTAGAATGGCTACAGTTGAAAATGACAACATCAAATGCTAGCAAGGAAATAGCGAAACTGAATTACTCATGCATTTACTAGCAGAAATATAAAATGATGTCACAACTCTGGAAA
Organism: Papio anubis; assembly: GCF_008728515.1. Classification (NCBI taxonomy): domain Eukaryota; kingdom Metazoa; phylum Chordata; class Mammalia; order Primates; family Cercopithecidae; genus Papio; species Papio anubis. The sequence goes on along the minus strand of NC_044982.1, from coordinate 103,294,522 downwards.
ACAACTTTGCACTTTCTTATAAAATGATATATGCACTCACCACACAACCCAGCAGTTGTACTGTTGGGCATTTATCCTGGAGAAATAAAAACTTCTTTTTTTATTTTGTTTTTATTTTTTTTTAATTGAGATAGAGTCTCACTCTGTTGCCCAGGCTGGAATGCAGCGGTGTGATCTTGGCTCACTACAACCTCCGCCTCCCAGGTTCAAGCGATTTTCCTGCCTCAGCTTCCAGGGTAGCAGGGATTATAAGCAGCCTGTCATCATGACCAACTAATTTTTTTGTCTATATATATGTATATATACATATATGTGTGTGTGTATATATATATTTTGATACAGAGTTTCTCTCTTGTTGCCCAGACTGGAGTGCAATGGCGCGATCTCGGCTCACCACAACCTCCACCTCCCAGGTTCGAGTGATTCTTCTGCTTCAGCCTCCCAAGTAGCTGGGATTACAGGCATGCACCACCATGCCCAGCTAATTTTGTATTTTTAGTAGAGATAGGGTTTCTCCATGTTGGTCAGGCTGGTCTCGAACTCCCAACCTCACATGTTATGCATACCTTGGCTTCCTATAGTGCTGAGATTATAGGCATCAGCCACTGTGGGCCCGGCCTGTATTTTTGTATAGATGGGGTTTCACCATGTTAGCCAGGCTGGTCTCGAACTCTGGACCTCAGGCGATTCACCTGCCTTGGCTTCCCAAAATGCTGGGATTACAGGCGTGAGCCAGCGCGCCCAGCTTGAGCCACTGCACCTAGCCCCAGCTAATTTTTGTATGTTTAGTAGAGATGGGATTTCACCATGTTGGCCAGGCTGGTCTCGAGCTCCTGATCTCAAGTTATGCTTCTCAAAGTGCTAGGATTACAGGCTTGAGCCACAGTGCCCAGCAGTATACTACAGTTTTGCAAACTGTTACCCTTGGGGACAACTGGACGAAGTTTACAAAGAGCCTCTCTGTATTGTTTCCTACAATTGCATGTGTGTATCTGCAATGATCTCAACAAAAATTTCAATTAAAAAAATTATCAAAAACTTACTGACCCTCTCATTGTCCCTCCCCGCATGAAAGGATCTGAGTTAAAATGTTTTAAGGAACAGATAATTTTCCATGTTATTTAAAGTGGTTCAGCACATATGAAGAGACGGGAAACCATTTCATTTATTTTACTCAGATAATGTCAATACCAAAAAGCACACATGGAACCCCAGTGTGGAAAGACTTTAAAAGATGAGCTGTTGCTGGTGGAAACAGAGTGGGGAGCTTGTAGTCACTCACTTTCCTTCCCCTCTTCCCACCCTTTGCATCACAAACCCCTTCCTGCCTACTCCCCACCCACAACTACATTTTGGGTTTCTGTGGAAACTAAGGGCTGTGCAACTTGCTTTTTGAAAATTACCTCTATTGCACAGTCCTAATTATTGAGAATTATTGCCATAAAAAAATCCCAAACAAAACACTAGCAAATTGAATTCAATTTAAAACAATTATCTACTATCACCATGAAGAGTTTGTCTCAAGAGGGTTAAAATGGCATAAAAATGGAAAATACGTTACCGTGATACGGCATATCAGTAGGTTCAATAAGAACCTACTGATATGTTTAAGAGATACTAAAAAAAGAGATATAATGAGATTAATACCCATTTCATTCTTTTTTTTCTTTCTTTTTTTTTCTTCTAGATTCTTCGTTCAGGCTGGAGAGCAGTGACATGATCTTGGCTCACTGCAACCTCTGCCTCCCAGGTTCAAGCAATTCTCCTGCCTCAACCTCCCGAGTAGCTGGGATTACAGGTGCCCGACACCACGCCCGGCTAATTGTTGTATTTTTAGTAAAGACAGGGTTTCCCCATATTGGCCAGGCTGCTCTAGAATTCCTGACCTCAAATGATCTGCCTGCCTCCGCCTCCCAAAGTGCTGGGATTATAGGCGTGAGCCACCATGCCCTGTCCTGATTTAAAAAAAAAAAAAAAAAAAAAATTCTTATTTACTAAAAGTAGAAAGAAACATTTTTAACCTGATAGATTATGGGGCAAGGAAACATTCCTATATCTGCATGATGTGATCTGAAGTTTAGGAAGCTTCATCTTCTGGAGGGGAGTGGAAGACTAGAGGGACAAAGACTCCAGGTGGACAGACTAATCAATCGTAGACAACCGCACTGGTCCAGGCAAGCAAAATAAGAGTCGGAACAGCAGTGCTTGCTGGGGTTGAGGTGGTTCTCCCAAGAGGTACCTGAGATTGGCTTGAGGGATGAGGGTGAAGGAGAAATTGAAATTGGCTCAGGCTGGGCGTGGTGGCTCATGCCTGTAATCCCAGCACTTTTGGAGGCTGAGGCTGACAGATCACTTAAGTCAGGAGTCCAGGACCAGCCTGGCCAACATGGTGAAACCCCGTCTCTACTAAAAATATAAAAGTTAGCTGGGCATGGTGGTGCGTGTCTGTAGTCCCAGCTGCTTGGGAGGCTGAGGCAGGAGAATCCCCTGGGAGGCAGAGGTTGCAGTGGACCGAGATTGTGCCACTGCACTCCAGTCTGGTCAACAGAATGAGACTCTGTCTAAAAACAAAAGAGAAAGGAGAAGACAAAAGAATGACAAGAAGTCCTCAAAGAACCTAAAACATTTTTTGGTATTTGTGCAGGTACATCATGTTCTTTCAAAATCGTTTAATTTCTATTACTTCACTTAATCCTCACCCTGTGAGGCTTCCACAAGGTTGCAAACATGAAGGCCCATCTTGGTAGCTGTGCCAGGGCATGTAAGGCCTCAAAAGGTGATGGGCACGCCTCATTTTAGAGGCTGCACTTCCCTACAAAGCACATGAAAATATACCACCTGCCATACTGAATATAATTCATACAGAACCAGGTGAGAGCTGAGTTGAGCTACAATTGACTAGCTGCCTAGTGCTACATTTAAACATGTATTCAAATTAATTTCTGAGTTGCCTTTTATACTTCAGAACCCATTCATTCTTCCTGGAATCTAACATTTCTAGCAATCCCTTTAAAAGCTTCCCAACCAGGTCATACCGCAGTAGCTCATGACTGTAATCCCAGCACTTTGGGAGGCCCATGCTGGAGGACCACTTGAGCCCAGGAGTTCGAGAGCAGCTTGGGCAGCATAGCAAGAGCCTATCTCTACAAAGAATGTTTTTAAAGTTAGCTGGGTGTTGTGCTTGCTTGTAGTCTCAGCTATTTGGGAGGCTGAGGCGGGAGGATTGCTTGAGCCCAGGAGTTTGAGGCTGCAGTGAGCCATGATCGCACCACTGCACTTCAGCTTGGGTGACAGGGGGTTGCTTTTTTTTAAATTTTAATTTTTAAAATTGAACCCAACAACCTTGTGGATACAATGCCCTGAACTCTACCATGCCAATCCAGGCTCCTTTTTTTTTTTTTTGAGATAGAGTCTTGCTGTGTCACCCAGGCTGTAGTGTAGTGGCACGATCTCTGCTTACTGCAAACTTCACCTCCTGGGTTCAAGCGATTCTCCCACCTCAGCCTCCCCAGTAGCTGGGATTACAGGTGCTTGACATCATGCCCGGCTAATGTTTGTATTTTTGTAAAGACAGGGTTTCACCATTTTGGCCAGTCTGGTCTCAAACTCCTGACCTCAGGTGATCCGCCCACCTCAGCCTCCCAAAATGCTGGGATTATTGGGTCACTGCGCCTGGCCCAATACAAGCTTCTGAAGTCCTGAAGATCCTTGCAAAGTGTGACAAGCAACGTGGGACCAATGGTTGGAATACCAAACTTAGAACACTTATGTGAGACAAAGAAAATGGGGTGTGGGCAAAATGAGTGGCAGGCAGGAGGCAAGCTGCCAAGGCTCTGGGCAGGAGAGTGGGTGACGGTGCTCAAATAGCTCCCACCCAACTCAGGGAGAATTTATTTCTAATTCCTCCAAAAACATACAGTTTTCTCCTCTTGTAGCTGAGAAAAACTCTACTGGGTCTTGCCCCTTTTGACTGACAAACTATAGAGCAGATTCTCTGACCACCAGGTCTAAGTGGAAGGAAGGGAGAGCACAGGTTTCCCATTCTGTGCGTCTCTGGCTCCACTATCAAGTTGAGAATGCTTCTTAACTCTTCTGTCAGATTCTGGTTGTCATGTGCAATTTGACTGTCTAATCCCACTCATAAAACTCTGGGCTTTTCCCCATGAGGCCTTCAAAAGCAGTCTTGTGGCATTTATTTCTGTTTCTTTTTTTTTTTTAGATGGAGTCTCACTCTGTCGCCCAGGCTGGAGTGCAGTGGCACGATCTCGGCTCACTGAAAGTTCCACCTCCCGGGTTCACGCCATTCTCCTGCCTCAGCCTCCAGAGTAGCTGGGACTACAGGGGCCCGCCACCTCGCCTGGCTAATTTTTTGAATTTTTAGTGGAGACAGGGTTTCACCGTGTTAGCCACGGTGGTCTCAATCTCCTGACCTCGTGATCCGCCTGCCTTGGCCTCCCAAAATGCTGGGATTACAGGCGTGAGCCACCACGCCCAGCCATTTATTTCTATTTCTATTTATTATTTTTCTTTCAATGTACATAACAGGTCTGATCACACTTCCAATCACACCTTTCAGGGAGGACAACTGGTTTATTTAGGTGGATTTGGACATGGGTAGAGGGAAATGTACAGTACAGATGAGCTCTAGAGCCCATTTCTCTTGCTCTCTGCAATGTAGGTATTTTTGTTTTTGTTTTTGTTTTTCAATGATCAGCCTTGAGTGACTCAATGTACACCTGTGGGTTCCAGATTCAGGAAATGTTTGATGTTTTTTCATACTGTTGCAAATGGTATTTAGTTTGAAATTTCATATTCTATTAGTTTGTTGCTCCCGTATAGAAATACAACTGATTTTTGAACTTTTATTTCCAGATTCCCTGATAAATTCATTTATTAATACTAATGGTTAATCTATAGGTTCTAAAGTTTCTTTCGAATTTTCTGTGAATCTTAGCAGTTTTATTTATTTCTTTCCAATCATTATGGTTTTTGTTTTGTTTTGTTTTGTTTTGTTTTTTGTTTTTTTGAGTCTGAGTCTTACTCTGTTGGCCAGGCTGAAACACTGTGGAGCGATCTCGGTTCACTGCAACCTCTGCCTCCTGGGTTCAAGCCATTCTCCTGCCTCAGTCTCTCAATAGCTGGGATTATAGGTGCGTGCCACCATGCCCAGCTAATTTTTGTATTTTTAGTACAGACAGGGTTTCACCATGCTGGCCAGGCTGGTCTGGAACTCCTGACCTCAGGTGATCCACCACCTTGGCCTCCCAAAGTTCTGGGATTGCAGGTGTGAGCCAATGCGCCTGGCCCATTATGGTTCTTATCTTTTCTCTTGCCTTCTTGCACCGCCTCTGACCTCTGGTACACTGTTGATAAAAACAGTGCTCACTTGTCTTGTTCCTGACCCCGGGGGAAGAACACTCACTGTTTCACATTTAAGTGTGCTGTTAGGTGTAGATTTAGTAGGTTCTCTCTATCAGACCCCTCCCATGCATCATTCTGAATTCTCTGCCTCACATCTTGGTCTAGCTGGTGCTGCTAGAAGCGTCTTTTCACAGGCTTTGATCACCATCCCAGACACACTTTGACAGCACCTCTCTTCATGCCACACTGTGTGATTCTTCCCTCATGCCCAGAGGGTTTCTGTGCCCACACTGAGGTGGGAGACACAGTGGGTCTGCAGTGAGTGTCCCTAACAGTGTAGCCTTAGGGCCAAGCTTTGACTGGTAAAGATGGGAGCCAGTTGATCAATTCTTCCCAATTTCTCCCCTCCCAGACAGACTGTGCTGAGAAGCTGATGGTCCCACCTGACTGTGTGTTAACAGGCAGGGGCCAGCTGGCAGTGCCTCCCTCATCACTCTCCCTCCTTCCCTACCACTCACACCAAGCTCCTTGGGATTGCCTCAGGTTCGGTTGTCTGGGAAGCTCTGACCAAGATATTTAATAACAGGTGTAACCCTGGAAAGCAGACCCTTAAACAAGAATTTTGGAGTAGACCTTAAGGTCATCTCAAGGACCCCATTATCAGTGATTGGGAGGGGAATATGGTATTACCTGGTATGCAGTGCCATCACAATTATTAAGCTTTTGGCCTGCGGTGAATTCAGATAAGGTACAGGTGGAAAGTGAGGCATTCGCTTATGCAGTGGCTGTGGCCCTCGTACGCCATGCAGCAATGAGAGGCATGAGGATTGTGGTGCACACTTGTTATTGTTAATGGTAGGCTCAGCACAGCCAATTGTCAACTCCAGGTGCACTCTGAAAGTGACAAATGAGAGATCTACCTCCTAATGTTGCTGAGAACTGTGCTGAAAGTCAGTACCATCGATTTTTGTTTCGTGTATCTGGGAGCTATGTTATGAGATGTGTGCACAGTTAAGATTGTTCTTTTTTTTATTGATGAATCAACCTTTCTATTGGAATGAAATGTCTTTCTTGATCTTTAGGAATAGTCTTTCTCTTGAAGTTTATCTTGCCGGCTATTTTAATAGTCATGCTAGCTTTCTTATGTTTAGAGTTTGTACGATTGATCTTTCTTTTTTTTTTGAGACGGAGTGTTGCTCTATTGCCAGGCTGGAGTGCAGTGGCATGATCTCAGCTCACTGCAACCACCACCTCCCAGATTCAAGTGATTCTCCTGCCTCAGCCTCCCAAGTAGTTGGTTCCACAGGCACCTGCCACCACACCCGGCTAATTTTTGTATTTTTAGTAGAGATGGAGTTTCACCATGTTGGCCAGGGTGGTCTCCATCTCTTGACCTCATGATCCACCCTGCATGGTAGATCTTACAAAGTGTCTTTATGATTAAAGTGTGTTTCTTGCTGGTCATGGTGGCTCACACCTGTAATCCCAGCACTTTGGGAAGCCAAAGCAGGCAGATCACTTGATTTTGGGAGTTCGAGACCAGCCTGGCCAACATGGTGAAACCCTGTCTCCACTAAAATACCAAAAAAAAAAAAAAAAAAAAAAATTAGCTGTGCATGGTGGCGTACGCCTGTAGTCCCAGCTACTCTGGAGGCTGAGACAGGAGAATCGCTTGAATCTGGGAGGCAGAGGTTGCAGTGAGCTGAGATCGTGCCACTGTACTCCAGCCTGGGTGACAGAGTGAGACTCCATCTCAAAAAAAAAAAAATAATAATAATAGTAATAATTAGCTGGTGTGGTGGCATGCACGTGCCAGTATCCCAACTACTGGGGAGGCTGAGGCAGGAGAATGGCTTGAACCCGGAAGGCAGAGGTTGCAGTGAGCCACTGCACTCCAGCCTGGATGACAGAGCAAGACTCTGTCTCAAAAATAAATAAATAAATAAATAAATAAAATAAAATGTGTTTCTTATAAAGAATATATACAGTAGTTGGGTCTTGCTTTTTTTATTGAGTCTGCCAATTTCCACCTTTTAACTGAGATATTTAGATAAGCATTTAAAAATCGATTGTGTTTTACTCTTTCATTGTTTATTTCAAAAGATAAAATATGTTTCTATATTTATATTTTCCCCTTCTTACACCAAAAGGAACATGCTTGGCTTTCCCCGCCCCTGAACAATACTTCATGAAGATCAACTCCTAGAAGTTCACAGGCATCTTCCCTGTTTCTTTTTATAATTACAGAACTCTCCATTGCTTTGGGTTGAATGTTTAGTCAACCTATTCCTACTGACATTTGGTTCCAGTCTTTTGCTATTACAAATACAGTTGCAATGAATACTGTTGTGTATATGTCTTTTCCATAGTTTGTCAATGTGTCTTTTGCATAGATTTGTGGACATGGGCTTGCTGGTCAGAGAACAAATGCCTATGTAATTCTGCTCCATATTGCTCAATCCCCCTTCTTAGGGATTGCACTCTTTCGCATTTGGTAGGTGGGGCTTCTCCCATGGAAGTCTCTGTGTCAGGGTGACCCAGAGGGCTGCTGTCCATTATCCTGGGCCCCTAAAGGCTAGAACACAGAATTCTTTCCCCAGGAACATTCAGTTTCTTGAAGAAGAGGTTATCTGATCATTCATCTGGAGGGAATATACATTGTTCCCAGGTGTTTGTGTTTCCACAGGTGCATGTGAAATGGGTGGATTGGAAGGTTGGTGGTGAGTCCGCTTGTTCCATGTGGACATCCTCCATAATTTTCTATTTCAGCTCGCATTTCACTCCCACTGGGCATTTCTGAATCCCAAGTCTCTCTAAGTTTGTGCAAGACTTGCTGACATCCTTCCTGGGTGTTACGCTGAACACCTTACTCTTGGCTGGGACTTCTTCAGTCCACCCAGTAGTTACTCTTCTCCAGGCGCTCCTCATCTTGCAGAGCTTTGCTGAAATCTCTTGTGTGTGATTCACCTCCTATTTCTTCTACCATTGAAGGTTTATGCCTTTTAAATTAATTCAGTAGCATTTTATGAGTTTGAGATTGGGGAGAAGATAAATTTGTGGTGTTTTTCCAACATTTTGATCCAGATGAGCACCAAAAATGTGTAGAAGGAGGCATTGAAGCAGCTAGAGTATGAGGTTGGAAAAGGAAAGGGCTTTCTAATAAGGGCTACTCTGGAACATTTATTTGGCCCTACTTCATGGCTTCTGAGAAACACAAGGGAAGGATCTGAATTATTTTGAAGTTGCTTTTTCTTTTCTTTTCTTTTCCTTTCCTTGCTTTTTTCCTTCCTTCCTTTCTTTTTTTTTTTTTTTTGCGACAGTCTCACTCCGTTGCCCAGGCTAGAGTGCAGTGGCATGATCTCGGCTCACTGCAACCTCTGCCTCTTAGGTTCAAGTGAATCTCCTGCCTCAGCCTGCCCAGTAGCTGGGACTTACAGGTGTGCGCCACCACTCTCAGCTAATTTTTATATTTTTTGGTAGAGTTGGAGTTTCCCTGTGTTGGCCAGGGTGGTCTCGAACTCCTGGTTTCCAGTGATCCACTCACCTTGGCCTCCCAAAGTGCTGGTGTGACAGGCGTGAGCCCCTGCACCTGGCCTGAAGTCACTTTTAGTTGTGACATGCGTGTTTCTCTGACTGGACCACATGGCTTCTTGATACTTAAATGATCAACAAGTTAATTTGGAAAACAGAGCAAATACTATGCTTAAAATATGGTACGTGCTAAGATATTAGATTCAGCCACCCTACTTTCTGACATACATATGAGGCTTTAATTTTATTATCAAGCAAAAAATAAAAACAAAAAACACAACCCCAAACAACAATAACAAAGCAAGACATCTGCAGAATTGTGTTATGCTCAATTTGTGGGGGCCCTTGCATATGCCCGACATTGTCTTAGATGCCTTTTTCCTTGTAAGACTGAAATATAAAATGAGTATTTGTCCCTATAAATGGTACAAGTCTCACTTGCACAATGATCTAACTCCTATATATCCAGGGTCATAATACCTTGTATCAGACAAGGGGTTAAGACAGGAACAAGTCAACCCTGTTGTCAGGGAATGCACAGTTTAGTGGAGGAGGTAGAGGAGGTGGACCAGCTAAGAGACAGTTACAAAATGATGTCATGCTTGCTGTTATAGCGGAGTGTTCAGATGAGTCAAGGATTTAATTATCATAGCTGACAATGTACATTTTTATACATGCTCACTTTGACAGTGCATATATTAAAACCGAAGCATTACAGAGACAATTGGCTTGGTCCCTGAACCGAGATGACTTAGAGACTCATGAGACACTTACATTTTTGTAGATAGCCTGTTGTCGTGGAAACATGTCTAGACTTGGTTCCCAAAGGCCTAGGTTTGATTCCCATTCCTACTTTTTATTTCTATTCAGGAAGTTCCTTAACCCTCTCTATGACTCAGTTTCTTCATTTGTAAAAGCATGGTGTCCAGGAGCCACGGCTCATGCCTGAGATCTTCGGGAGGCTGAGGCAGGAGTTCGAGACCAGCCTATACAACATGTCGAAACCCTGTCTCTGCTAAAAATAAAAGAAAAATAGCCAGGCGTGGTGGCACACGCCTGCAGTCCCAGCTACTTGAGAGGCTGAGGCAGGAGAATGCCCTGTACCCGGGAGGCGGAGCTTGCAGGAGCTGAGATCACGCCACTGCGCTCCAGCCTGGGTGACAGAGCGAGACTCCCTCCCGTCTGAAAACAAACAAGCAAAGCATGGGGAGAGATGAAATGATCGTTTAGGCTCTTCCCTTCCATGTCAAACTTCCCATGGGGTGAATTCCAATCATTCTTTGAGGTGGAGCTAATAGCCTGGCGAGGCTATCACCGATTCTGTTACAGAGTTGGGCTAGATGCATCAAAATAACCAACTGGGGTCTTTGTAGGTGTCAGTGTTAGATCCGTGAAGTACCTTTGCGGGGAACAAACTTGACAAGTTTAAGGACAATGGAGTTACTTGCTCTTTATTTCTGGAATCAGAGATGTGGCCTCCTTGTAAAATGCTGTCTGAAACATACATACAGAGCTGTCTTTTCAACAGGGTGAACAGAGCTAAGACAGTGGACACTCTGAAATATTCACAGGCCAGTTCAGGTTACCAGCCCCTGCTTAGGCTGGAGAATCTGCTCAGGGACGGTTAAAACAGCCTACCCACTGGCAATTTGTTAATAGAGTCCCAAGAAGTCTAGAGAGAACCTGGTGCTCAGTAAGATTTAGTCACTTGAAAGATAAAATGTTTGTTTTGGTTTAAGAGACATTTTTGAAGATTGAACATCTACCTTTTCCAGGTTCATGTGTGGGTCTATGAGAAGCCAGGTCTATCTCATTTCAAAGTGTATGCTTTTAACCACTCCTCAGGACTCCAGTAGTGCAGGAGCTGGACGATGCTTTCAGTGTGGCTTTACTTATTTATTATGTTATTGTATTATTTTTGTTTGAGACAGGGTCTCACTTTGTCACCCAGGCTAGAGTGCGGTGGCCAAACACAGGTCACTGCAGCCTCGACCACGTGGGCTCAGGTGATCCTCCCACTTCAGCCTCCCAAGTACCTGGGACTGCGGGCGGGTGCCACCATCCCCGGCTAATTTTTGTGTTTTTGTAGAGATGGAGTTCTGCCATGTTGTCAAGGTTGGTCTCAAACATCTGGGCTCAAGTGATCCACCCGCCTTAGCCTGCCAAAGTGCTGGGGTTTACAGGTGTGAGCCACAGTGCCCGGCCTTATTTATCATTTTAAATTGTGACAAAATACATATAACATAAAATTCACCATCTTGACCTTTTCTTTTTTTTTTTTTTTTTGAGATGGAGTCTTGTTCCATCGTGCAGCCTGGAGTGCAGTGGTGTGATCTCAGCTCACTGCAACCTCCACCTCCCAAGTTCAAGCAATTCTTCTGCCTCAGCCTCCTGAGTAGCTGGGACTACAGGTGCATATCGCCACACCCGGCTAATTTTTATATTTTTAGTAGATATAGGGTTTCACCTTGTTGGTCAGCCTGGTCTGGAACTCCTGACCTCAGGTGATCCACCCACCTCGACCTCCCAAAGTGCTGGGATTACAGGCAGAAGCCACCACACCAGCCCATCTTGACCATTTTAAAGCATATAGTTCAATGGTAGTAAGTAGATTCACATCGTTGTGCAACCATCACCAACATCCATCTCCAGAACTCTTCATCTTGCAAAATTGAAACTCTGTACCTATTAACCAACAACCCCTCATTCCCCTCTCCCCACAGCCCATGGTCACTGCCCTTCTACTTTCTGTCTCTGTGAGTTTGACTAGTCTCGGTACCTCATCTAAGTGGAATCATACAGCATTTTTCCTTTTTTATCTGACATATTTTATTTAGCATCATGTCCTCAAGACTCATCAATGTTGTAGCACGTGTCTGAATTTCCTTCCTTTTTAAAGTTGAAAAAGTGTTATGAACTGAATGTTTGTGTGCCCCCCAAATTCATATATTGAAACCCTAACCCCCAATATGGTCGTATTTGGAGTAAGAAAGTAACTAGGGTTAAATGAGGTCAAATTCAAAAACATAAGAATTCATGTTCTTATAAGAAGAGCAGCCGGGTGCAGTGGCTCATGCCTATAATCCCAGCACTTTGGGAGGCTGAGGTGGGCAGATCACCTGAGGTTGGGAGTTCGAGACCATCCTGACCAACATAGAGAAACCCCATCTTTAGTAAAAATACAAAATTAGCCAGGCCAGGTGGTGCATGCCTGTAATCCCAGCTACCTGAAGGGGTAGAAATCGCTTGAACCCAGGAAGCGGAGTTTGCAGTGAGCTGAGATCATGCCATTGCACTTCAACTGGGCAACAAAAGTGAAACTCCGTCTCCAAAAAAAAAAAAAGAGCACTAGAGAGCTAGCCCTTTTCTCTCCATGTGAAGGCACTAAGGAAGGGCTTTGTAAGGACAGAGCAAGAGGCAGCCATTTGCAAGCCAGGAGGAGAGCGCTGACCAGATACCGAATCAGCCAGAAACTTGATCTTGGACATCTAGCCTCCAGAAATGTAAGAAAAAATATTTGTGTTGTTTAAGCCACCCAGTCTGTAGATTTTTTTGGTCTTTTTTTTTTTTTTTTTTTTTTTTTTGACAGGCTCTCATTCAGTTGTTCAGGCTGGAGTGCAGTGGTGCAATCTTAGTTCACTGCAACCTCTGCCTCCTCGACTCCACTATCCTCCCACTTCAGCCTCCTGAGTAGCTGGGACTACAGGCATGCACCGCTATGCCCAGCTAATTTTTTGTATTTTTCCTAGAGACGGGGTTTTACTATGGTGCCCAGACTGGCCTAGAACTCCTGGGATCAAATAATCCACCTGCCTTGGCCTTCCAAAGCTCTGGGATTATAGGCATGGGCCACCATGCCTGACCTGCAGTCTGTAGTATTTTTTGTTATGGAAGCCTGAGCGGCCTAATACAATAATGTTCCAATCTCTGTCGTTTTCTGTTTTTTTTTCTTTTTTTCCTCTTTTTTTTTTTTTTTGAAAGGGAGTTTCACTCTGTCGCCTAGGCTGGAGTGCAATGGCACAATCTCGGCTCACTGCAACCTCCGCCTCCCAGGTTCAAACAATTCTCCTGCCTCAGCCTTCTGAGTAGCTGGAATTACAGGTGCCTGCCACCACTCCTGGCCACTTTTTGTATTTTTCATAGATACGGGGGTCTTGCCATGTTGGCCAGGCTGGTCTCGAACTCCTGACATCAGGTGATCTGCCTGCCTTGGCCTTCCAAAGTTCTGGGATTACAGGCGTGAGCCACTGCACCTGGCCTTTTTGTTTTGTTTTGTTTTGTTTGGATAGGAGCCATCCTAATGGGAGTGAGGTGTGGGCTTAAGAAATAGAAACCATGGTAGTTCCTAACCTTATCCAGAGCAGAGAATCCAAGAATCTGGTGAAAACTCTGCACCTTCTCCCTAGAGAAATGCCCATAAATATACCATTTTGCATAACATTTAAGTAAATTTCTCTAAGGCATCATAAACCTCAAATTATAAATCCTCAATCTACTGACCTAAGGACACTAACAAAGTGTCCTTAGGTCAGTAAAATATACTCAGCACTTTTGAAGTATTGCACTGGTAGCCAGGCACAGTGGCTCACACCTGTAATGCCAGCACGTGGGAGGTTGAGGCAGGTGGATCACTTGAGGTGAGGAGTTTGAGACCAGCCTGGCCAACAGGGCAAAACCCTGTCTCTACTAAAAATACAAAAATTAGCCTGGCATGATAGCATGTGCCTGTCATCCCAGGTACTCGGGAGGCTGAGGCAGGAGAATCGCTTGAATCTGGGAGATGGAAGTTGCAGTGAGCCGAGATTGTGCCACTGCACTTCAGCCTGGGTGACAGAGGCAGAGTCCGTCTCAAAAAAAGAAAAAAAAAAAAAGAATTGCACTGGTAGTTGTCTTCTCTATTTCTTCCATATACTTATTGGGCATTTATTATCTAGCAAGTGCTGTGCTAAATACTCAATTATATTATTATATGTATAATATTATGTATACTTATTTATATTGCATATTGCATTTTATACAATAAAAATGTATTATATATAATTATTATATACTGTATTTTTCTACCTTAAAACAACTCTGTGGAATAAAGCTAGTTTACCACTTTGCAGATGAAGAAACAGAGGCTGATGGAGGTTGGTCATCTGCTCAAGGTTCCCATTGCAGTCCCCGGAGGAACTGGGATTCTTTGAGCTTAAAGATGTTAGTATAATTGAGGAAATGTACAGACACTGTGAGAAGGCAGCACCCATGGCAGATGCCTCAGGCTAGTGAGCACCCTCTAATGTTTCCTGGGAGGGGGCAATTATTTGCAATAGTTGACTCCGTCCAAGTTTATCAAGAGATGTCCAGTTGCTGACCTTCAGATACTTTCTAGAATTCCTGGGGTTACTAAAGCTTCCTAATGCTTTGATGACAACCTCTCTTTTAGGAGTCCAAGGGATAGCACTGTGTTTCAATGATGAGGTCAACAGAGAAAGACTAACCAGAACAAAATCAGAATGTCCTGTTTTATGAAGATAAATCAGACAGAGAAGTGGGAAATTAAAAAATATATATATCATGGAACTTCCTATTTTCACTTCTGCTACCATAACTACCATTCAAGGACCAATAGCACTTGAAGTCAAGCATGCATAGTATCTGTTCAATCTGCTAAAAAATACTAAAAAATAAAGGAAGTGCCATAGCCTAGCCAGCGCTACTCATTTTCTTTTGCCTTTTTTTTTTTTTTGAGACAGAGTTTTGCTCTTGTTGCCCAGGCTGTAGTGCAATGACATGATCTCAGCTCACCACAACTTCTGCCTCCTGGGTTCAAGCGATTCTTCTGCCTCAGCCTCCCTAGTAGCTGTGATTACACGCATGAGCCACCACGCCTGGCTAATTTTGTATTTTTAGTAGAGACGGGGTTTCTCCATGTTGGTCAGGCTGGTCTCGAACTCCCAACCTCAGGTGATCCACCTGCCTTGGTCTCCCAAAGTGCTGGGATTACAGGAGTGAGCCACCGCCCCCAGCCTCTTTTGCATTTCTGTAAATGGTAGCCATTACTGAGCCATGTTATCACCTACTGGAAAGGGATATTCCTTGGCCCTGGACTCAGAGTGAGAGTCGTGGCGACTCCTTACGGGTCTGCAACAAGCTCAATTCTTGCCTCCTCAGGAGAAAGAATTTAACCAAAGGGCATAAGGCAGAGTGAGAGACAGGCAAGTTTTAGAGCAGGAGTGAAAGTTTATTAAAAAGTTTTACAGCAGGAACGAAAGGAAGTAAAGTACACTTGGAAGAGGGCCAAGCGGGAGACCTGAGAGAGTCAAAGTGCACTGCTTGACCTTTGACTTGGGGTTTTATACAATGGCACACTTCCGGGGTCTGCATCTCTTCTCTCTTGATTCTTCCTTGGGATGGGCTGTCTGGGTGCACAGTGGCCTGCCAGCACTTGGGAGGGGCCGCATGCACAGTATGTTTAACTGGAGTGTGTGCATGTTCACTTGAGGGCCTTCTCCCCTTACCAGTGTTCCTAGAGGAAGGTCATATACTGGTTAAACTCTGTCATTTTGCCCCTTAGTGTACATGCTTGAGCCCACTCACCCAACTCTAGAGATCTCACCCGGAAGCTGCTGATCGCCAGTTCCAGGTGTTTCTCTCTATCAGGAGACTGCCTTTCCCAGGCACCAGCTGTGACCAATTCTTAGGTTGGTGCAAAAGTAATTGCAGTCTTTGTCATTAAAAACAATAAAAAAAACCCGCAATTACTTTTGCACCGACCTAAATATTATTTTAGGGAGACAGTGTAACAACTGCTTTACCATCACCTGATGGTTGCCTGACATTCCTGGTGATTGGGAGGGGTCCTCTCCTGCCCTGCTCATGGCTGGCTAGCTACCTACTGTAACAAGAGCAGGGCTGTCAAGCAGATTTTTGGCTTCCCAGACGGGGCCCATGGATTTTGTGAATGCAGCCACTGTTTATTGATGTAATTGCTCTACCCTATAGGGCTGGAGTTGTGCTTGGCCACAGAATGCCAGATGGCCGTTAGGTACCAGCTGCTTCCACCCAAGAACACTGTCACTCACAGAATGCAGCTGCACAGATACCAAGATGGAAGCCCCAAGAGTTATCATGGATGTTAGAAAATCTTACCACCACTTCAAATCATAAGACTAGCTAACATATATTGAATGCTTATGACACATCAGGCACTGGGCTAAGCACTTCATGTGGATTATTAGTTCCTTAAATCCTTCCAACAAGCTATCATTTGACTTTCCAGGGACTCTTCTAAGAATAAACCTATCCTTGAACTACAGCACTGTTTTATGAATTGCGGGACTGTTTGCTTCCAACCCAACTCCTAAGCTCTCTTGGAGAATCCTTGAAGAGCTCTAATGAATGCTGTCCCCTAAGTGCCCTCACACTACACACTCCTTGTCAGCTTTACAGGACATGGAGATCCTGGGAGCCTTACCTCATTCTCTGTTGAAGAGAAGATAAAATATAGTTTTTTGTTTATTGCCTGTGTGATGCTAGATCAGCTTGTGCCTTAAACTTGGTATTGAAGGGGTGATCTAGAGAGAAACTGCCCAAAGAATGAAAATTATTTACTAATAAGTATGAATTGTCTGCATGCAAAGGATGCATTTTATTGGAAAAATTTATCATGTCAACATATTTTTACCATATTATCTTGGCTATATTATAACAGCATAATGGGAAGTTATTGACAGGAAGGAATCTATGTTTGCAATAAGCCATCATGGACCATGGAATTAGTGTGCCACTGAAAAAGGCTGTATTTATGATTACTGTAGGCAACTTGAGAAAAACCCTTGAGGGAACTTATGGCCAGGTGCAATGGCTCACACCTGTAATCCCAGCACTTTGGGAGGATGAGGTGGTTGATTCCTTGAGTCCAGGACACCAGTCTGGGCAACATGGCAAAACCCCATCTCTGTGAAAAATACAAAAATTAGCCGGGTGTGGTGGTGCGTGCTTGTAGTCCTAGCTACTCAGGAAGCTGAAGTGGGGGGATCACCTGAGCCCAGAGAGGTCAAGGCTGCAGTGAGTCATGTTTGCACTACTGCATTCCAGCCTGGATGACAGAGCAAGACCCTGTCTCAAAAAGAGAAGTGATCTAGATTTTTTTTTTTTAAAACATACTGATAGTACAGAAACATTCCTGGGGAATAATTTGACTGTAAGAGACATTTTCAAAAAAAACCAAGAGAGTTTTGATCCTATCTCAAACCTTCCCTTTAATGATTGAGGCTTTACATCAGTTATTTACAAGAAACCTGGAATGCCAGACAATAAAATTTGTAATAATGGTGCAATTACAGAATTTGTGTCTAAAGGCTTTATGAGTCGTTATCAGCACAGCTTATTACTCAGTGGTCTAAGAGAACGGCCACAAAGTTGCTGCAAGTATCTCATCCCTCAGCACACCACAGGAACTGCCTGTGTAGAAGTACTAATCAGTCAGCATCTCTGGACTTGCTTCAGTCATTTCTGATCAGATTTAACTTGCTATCTCTAAGACAAACAAGAGTATATTTGGGTTATTTATTTGCATCTATTCAGTTTTTATCATGAGATTTTTTTTTTTTGGACACACAGTCTCACTCTGTCACCCAGGCTGGAGTGCAGTGGTGCAAGCTTGGCTCACTGCACCCTCTGCCTCTTGGGTTCGAGAGATTCTCCTGCCTCAGCCTCCCGAGTAGCTGGGACTACAGGCACCCACCGCCTTGCCCAGCTAATTTTTGTATTTTTAGTAGAGATGGGGTTTCACCGTGTTGGCCAGGCTGGTCTAGAACTCCTGACCTCAAGAAATTTGCCCACCTCGGCCTCCCAAAGTGCTGGGATTACAGGCATAAGCTGCCTGGCCCTATTTGGCTGCTCCTGGATAGCCCTTTTGCACGGGGCTGGATTCCCTCAACTCACTTTTCCATGCACAGCTGGAGTAGGGACAATCAAATTATTTACTTTATAAATTATGCCATTATTACTTCTAAGAGTACTGGTGTCCATTACATCCTTTTCAAAGACTTTCACTGGTCAGTTGAGATATCTGGCTTTTTAAGATCCAGATGTTTTTCTTTATCGTTACCCCACTGTTTTTTGATAGATATACCTGAAAATATAAAAGATTAACATGGTCCAGGGAAGCCAGTATTTATGGAGTAACTATTTAAAGATAACTGGAGCGGACACTTGTTACTCTAGAAATTTCCCTGTATCTTCTGTTCCCATCCATATGGCTACTTTAGGAGCTGCCATCTTGGTTCAATGCCAGTCTGCCATTGGGCACAGTTGATTGGACCAAATTTAGCTTGCAACTCAAGCTAGGCCAATCAAAGTTATTTCACAGAGAACTGGAATTGGAAAACAGATTTTTTTCTTTCTGGAAGCTTGATTGACAGGTGTCAAATATGCAAGTTGTCGGCAGTTCTGTGGTTTAGGGAGTACAGGGCTTGGTCCGTAGCCAGAAGAAAAAGAGAAGCCAACACAACAAAGAGGGTAGAGGCTGGAGACAGAGGGTATTTTTTTCCTAGGGTTGCTGTAACAAATTACCACAAACTGGGTGGCTTACAATGACAGAAATTTAGGCTGGATGCAGTGGCTCACCCCTGTAGTCCCAGCACTTTGGGAGCCTGAGGTGGGCAGATCATGAGGTCAGGAGTTCAAGACTAGCCTGACCAATATGGTGAAACCCCATCTCTACTAAAAATACAAAAATTAGCCGGGTGTGGTGATGTGCATCTGTAATCCCAGCTACTCGGGAGGCTGAGGCAGGAGAATCGCTTGAACCTGGGAGGCAGAGGTTGCAGTGAGCCAAGATTGCGCCACTGCCACTGCACTCCAGCCTGGGCGACAGAGCAAGACTCCATCTCAAAAAAAAAAAAAAAAAAAAAGAAATCTATGTCACAATGTTATACACCCTTATCTAAACCAATTACCAACAAAGGGTTTGGGAACCCATGATTGGCTTGGACCTATGAGGGCTGTGATCAACCCCTCGTGAAACACAAAGCTGAGCACAAGAGGGCAGATGCTGTTCTGAATCGAAAGAGGAAAGGAGGGTAGGTGAGAAACGCATGTTAAGTAGGCAACCAGCAGTGTCACTGACACATGGCCGACTTAACGTTTTCAAAATTCTAAATGACTCCAGGCACTTTTCACCAGATTTTTTTAGCTTACCTCTAAACAGCCATCCATGTACTGTAGGCAAATTTTGGCAGGAAGTGCCAGAAGGTAGCATCCCGCCGCGTTCTAATCTGTTTACTGTGCCTCTGACATCAGTAACAAAGGGTAAAAATCAGTGCAGTCAGCTCTCCTAATGGCTGTATGACTTTGGAAGTGGCTGTTTGGAAAGTGGTTTTAAGAGACCTGTAAAAGGACAGACATGCTTCATGGTTGTGGCTCCCAGGTAACAACACTGAAGGACTCAACAGCTGGATTCCTGGCCAGTGCCCCTCAGATGGCCTCCAGGTAGGTGCCATAGCAAAGAATCCCATTTTTTTTTCAGCTAGGAAAAGGGAACAAAGGTGTGGTTCCGATCAGGGTGGTTGGTCTAAATCCATAAAAATCATCTGTTAAACAACTACTAAATGCAAAGATCGACCAAATTGACCGGTTCTGTGTGGGCAGTCTCCATACAGCTGCTATAGGCTTTAAATAAGCCACCATATAGTATGGCGGCTCATACTATCAACTCAAGATAGTTGACCTTGTAGGTCAACTGTGGAAAGCCATGGAACCCTGGCAGCAGGAACTATTTCTCTTTGGGACCAGGTTCTTGGAGGGAGAGACTAGGCTTAGCTTTCCTGTAACTTGTAGGGTTGAGTCAGGGGCATCTGGCCTGAGGCAGAGACAGTCACTTGTGGGGACGGTGGGGAGCCAGTCCTAGTCCCCTCACCCCCACCCTGGAGAGTTATCGCCACAGAGGAAGGAGGAAGGAGGTGTTTCTGTTTGTCATCTCATGACGTCATCACAGCAGCCAATGATGTGGGCATGGCTGGGAGTGGTGGCCGATGCCTATAATCCCAGCACCTTGGGAGGCTGAGGCAGGTGGATCACTTGAGGTCAGGAGTTTGAGACCAGCCTGGCCAACAAGGTGAAACTCCGACTCTACTAAAAATACAAAAATTAGCTGGGCATGGTGGTGCCTGTCTGTAATCCCAGCTACTCAGGAGGCTGACACACTAGAATCATTTAAACCCAGGAGGTGGAGCTTGCAGTGAGCCGAAATTGTGCCACTGCACCCCAGCCTGGGTGACAGTGAGACTCTATCTCAAAAAAAAAAAAAAAAAAAAAAAAGGATGTGGGCATTAGCACTCCCAAGTTACATTTAAGGAACCTGCGGTTCAGAGAGGATGAGTTGGTTTCCAGGTCACACAGCCAGTTAATGGATTCAGAGCCCACATGAGGTCCTGAGGGATTGGGACACTGGAGATAAACACATGATGGAGGACAGAAATTCAGGGGAGACCTGGAATGGTACTCGAGATGGGACTCTCTGAAACAGGAGATAGCTTGGGGACATAGGAGTTGTCCAGAGAGGACTGAGCGGCAGGACAGGAGGTGAACGTGCATCCTCCTATGGCTACCGGTGGAAAATCATATGTATGGGACGCCCAGGGTTCAGCTCTCTCCAGGGAGGTGGAGCTGGCTAGCATGGCAGTTTGTGGGAACAGTTTCTAGGAGGCAGGAAAGCACCAGGGGCTGCGGGGAGTGGGGCCAAGGGTTGCTGCTGTTACTTGTGGATGCATTACTGGGAGGGCCAGGGGGAGTCCTGGCTGAGAGGAAGTCAGACCTGATCAGGGAGGTAAAAGCATGGATCAGATTCAAGTAATAGTGAAGAAAGGATGGAATGGGAAAGGAACAGCAAGCTGAAGGCCCTGGAGGAGCAAGAGGAGAAGGCTGGACCTGAGGGTGGAGGCTTCTAGAGCACCTTATTACACAGGGCTGCTGGGGGCCCTGAGGATGCCAGACAAGAGAGGACCTGGCTAGCTGGCAGAGGGATGATGCCACCTGTGTGTTTCATCTGAAGAGAGCTTATGACCTGGAGGCTGTGTGTGTCCTGAGGGTAGAGAGGAGGAAAGATGGAAGATGGGGGTCTAGAGGGTTAGAGTAGAAAAAGTGAGGATGTGAGATGCTGGAGGAAAAGTCTCCCGAAGTTCATTCTGACAGCCCTAGCCCTGTCCTCTGAACTCGTCTCCCTCCCCATTCCCTTCCCAATCTCCCTGGCACAGCCTTTTTTGGGACTACCAGCAACCCCTAAAGGGAAGGCCCCAACCCTTTCCTCAATTGGGGACCTCAGGGAGAGCTGGCAGGGCCCTGGGGCCCAGAGGGCTGGCTTCCTTCTTGTCAGAGGCAAAACAAAGGCACCTCCAGGGCTCAATGAAAACTCAGTTTCTTTTCTGGCTGTGGCCAAGGGACACCTTTAATTGCAAAATTTAAGACCAGCCCTTGTTGGAAATTGCGACAAGGCCAGACCATATGGGAATGTTTCCCCATGGAAAGGAGCATCTGTTCTCTATAAGAAATGCAAATGACATGTAATTGCACCTTCAGAGGGCTCTGCTTTCTGTCCCCAGCACAGTGCCCACAGGCGGGGGAATCTGACCGTGGATTAAAGTCCTCAGCCCTCCACCCACAAGACAGAGAATCCACGCTGAATCCACACTGCACGATTCTCAGACTGAGGGGCCCAGAGCAGCCAGCGCCCTCTGCTGACATTTTCAGCCTTGTACTCAGGGTCCACAAGGGGTTGATGGAGGCACAGACCACATTCCTATTCTGTTCCAGGCTTTGTGCAGTGTCGTTGTTTCCTTTAATGTGGGAGAAAACCCCAATGAGATCTCTTGCTTTGCGGACAAGGTAACCGAGGCTCAGAGGATTTATGTAGTTGGTCTGACATGTCATCTGGCACAGGGTGGGACTGGGTTTCCAGCCAGGAAAAGCCCCTCACGTGTCTTCTAACATTTACTGAGTGCCTAGGTCATTTCTTTAGCAAATGTTCTCTTATTCTGTCTCCTGTCTGCAAACGCCTGTACTCTCTGTCTCTCTCTCTTTGTCCCTCCTCTCTCCGGGAATGGCTGAATAAGGGTCTTCATAAGAAAGGATCATTTCTTCAAAATTAATGCCGCCTTTGCTTAAAATGTGTTAGAAATGTGTTACAGCAAAAAGCACTTACAATAGCACTGGTAAAATGAAAATGTACATTAAAAAAATTAGGCTGGGCGTGGTGGCTCATGCCTGTAATCCCAGCACTTTGGGAGGCGGGAGGATTATGTGAGCTCAGGATTTTGACACCAGCCTGGGTAACATAGTGAAACTGTGTCTTTGCAAAAAACACAAAAATTAGCCAGTGTGTTGTCCCAGCTGCTTGGGAGGCTTAGGTGGGAGGATTTCCGGAGCCTGGGAGATCAAGGCTGCAGTGAGTTGAGGTTTCATTACTGCACTACAGCCTGGGTGACAGAGAGACACCCTGTCTCAAAAAAACCCAAAAAAACAAACACACAAAACAATCACCAAGCCATTTAGAGGAACCAGTCATTCTCTGCAGGAAGTAAAGGAACTAAAGGAACTAAGAGTTACCTCATCACCACTGCCACCACCGTCACCACCATCATCATCAGAATGGTGGTGATGCGGTGAGGTTTCATGGCACTGCTCTCCACGGCTTGTGAGGAGCTCTGTGGAGCAGCTAACCCAGGTGAGAACACAAGTCATGGGCCCTGGAGTCAGCCCTTGTGGGAAGTGGCTTCCTTCTCTGTGATCTCCTTTCTATCTGTGAAATGGGGATCACAGTTCCTACATTATAGGTTTGTTCTGAGAGTTCACGTGCTAATGTTTTTAGAAGAGTGCCTGGCCTGTAATAAGTGTTTAATACACACTAGCTGTTATTACTTTTCAAGATCTTGCAGGAGACTCTGCGTGGTGATTTGAGAACTTCCTGGAGTCCTGGGGTGAGACATGGTGACTGCTCTGGCTTCTTCCACCACAGATACCAGGGTTTTTACCTTTTGTACACATCAGGAGGCTTTAAGACATTTGAAAAACTGCCTTAGATTATAGGGGTCATTTAATCTCCTTGAGCTCCATGAGAGCAGGGAATGTCACTTACAGCATCCTTAGTGTGCAGAGAGTTCCTGGCATAGAGTAGATGCTTGATAAATCCACACCAGATTGAATGGTGCCTCCTTTTTCTTTTCTTTTTTCTTTTTTTGATTTCCAGAGATATGATCTTGGTTCGCTGCAACCTCCACCTCCCGTGTTCAAGTGATTCTCCTGCCTCAGCCTCCTGAGTAGCTGGGATTACAGGCATGCACTACCGTATCAGGCTAATTTTTATATTTTTAGTACAGACAGGGTTTTGCCATGTTGGCCAGGCTGGTCTCGAACTCCTGACCTCAAGTGATCCACCTGCCTCGGCTTCCCAAAGTGCTGGGATTATAGGCATAAGCCACCACACCTGGCATCCTTTTTCTTTTCTATAAAATGTAAAAAGAATGCCTATGAGTAACCTTTTTAAGGGAGATGTTCTTCCAGGAAAGTGCCTTGTTCACACACTCTGGGCCACGTGCAGGGGCTCTGGATGTGGTCTGACTCCTCCGCTATTTAGTGCCAACCTCAGGGCACACTGCCTGACCGAGGCGGAGGAGAATAAGCCCTGGCTGTGTCTATGAAGCTAGAGGGAGTGGGAGACGGAACAGGAAGGTGAAGGAGGAGGGTGGCCAGCATCCTCATGGGGTGGGGGCAGGTGGGTGGAAAGGCTGGGAGAGCTGGTGTCTACCAGAGCCTGCCACATGGCACCTGGGCCTGGTGCTCAGGGAGAAGTCCTCTGGCACCTCTGTGGGTGGTTGGGGGCTTGCTAATGTCCAAGATGGGCTTTGGTATAGCTGCTGTAAGCCTGTGGGCATTCTCCTCCCAGTTAGAAAGGAGAGGGGCTGCTCCTGTCTGCTCATGCCAGGGGAAGCTGTTGGTTAGCTGCAAAATGAGAACATGCTCAAGACTGGCCTCTGCAGCGGCTGTGCTCCCACTTCTCCAGCTCTGACCCACTTGCCATATGTTCTGGGAGGAAAAATCACATCACTGAGGTTATTGTCCAATGAACTGGTGACCCTGCCCTGGAGCCCTGCCAGAGCTGAAAGACTTTGTTTTTCAAATATCATTTCCCGGAGAAAGGTTATGGGGGAGGTGGGGCTTGTGGCAGGGTGGAGGGTTTTGTTGGATAAGTAGACCTCTCTTCTTGTTTGTCCTGAGCAAGAAAGAGTATTTCTGTCTTACAGATGAGACCAGACATCTGAGGCTCAGAGAATGACTTCTCCAAGGCCACACAGCTAGGAATTTGGACTGAGTCTGTCTGGGATATTTTTTCTTTTCTTTTCTTTCTTTCTTTTTTGTTTTTGAGATGGAATCTCTCTGTGTTGCCCAGGCTGGAGTGTAGTGGCGTGATCTCGGCTTACTGCAGACTCCACCTGCAGGGCTCAAATGATTCTCATGCCTCAGCTTCCTGAGTAGCTGGGACTACAGGCACGCGCCACCATGCCCAGCTAACTTTTTTTGTATTTTACTAGAGACGGGGTTTCACCATGTTGCCAGGGTGGTCTTGAACTCCTGAGCTCAAGAGATTCGTCCGCCTTGGCCTCCCAAAGTGCTGGGATTACAGGCATGAGCCACTGTGCCTGGCCAGGATATTTTTTCTGAACACAACATTGCTCTGCAAACTGTCAACTCTGCACGTCTGTATCCTGTTTCTCAGGCCCTACCTTCATGGATGAAAACCTCCCAGAGAGGGAGTGTGGAAGAGCCCACCCCCTACAGCACTCAGGGTTACTCTGTAGATGCCTTGAGCAGCCTCATCACGTGAGTTCTCAGCCCCAAACTTCCCCAGCCCCTGGATCTCGTCTCTCCATCTGTCGGTGATTGCAAAATGAGGTCACACTTACCCTTGTGCCCAAATTGCAGATTCCGAGCCACTCATCCCCCGAGACACAAGAACGTTAGCCTTCAAGGGTCTTCACTCATTCATGAGAGATCTCAGAGGGAGCCTCACACATAACCCCTCTGTCAGTTGCAACCCCAGACAATGTCCACCCCTTTTTCCTTTCTGGTTCTCGTTTCCACCTGTGCACTAGTCATGGTTTTCTTGTCATTATCACCACAAAAGGGGCTACCTGAAGAATGATGTGCTGCCAACATCTGGGCCATTCAGCTTGTCCAGTGTTCGAAGGCCCTCACTCACTGGCAGAATCTCCAAAGGACTCTCATAAAGGCAGCTCAAACTTCCACCTTGAAGGTCTTAGAACTTGTCCAGGCCGAGTGTGGTGGCTCATGCCTGTAATCCCAGCATTTTGGGAGGCCGAGGCAGGCAGATCACCTAAGGTCAGGGGTTGGAGACCAGCCTGGTCAACATGGTGAAACCCCGTCTCTTCTAAAAATACAAAAATTAGCCAGGCGTGGTGGCGCATGCCTGTAATCTCAGCTACTCGGGAGGCTGAGGCAGGAGAATCGCTTGAACTGGGAGGCGGAGGTTGCAGTGAGCCAAGATCATGTCATTGCATTTCAGCCTGGGTGACAGAGCCAGACTCTGTCTCAAAAAAAAAAAAAAAAAAATCATACATCGCTACTACATGCAAATCTGTTTAGTCATATAGTTTATACAGCTAGCACTGGATTTATATAGGATGGACATTAAAACCATGCACTAAGTAGAAATTGCAAGGATACTTTTTCATAAATTATAAACATTTACGTATTATGCTCATTAAAGCCATGTATAAAAAGAGAAATGTAAAATGAAGACATAAAAATAACTATAAAAATAAGTTTAAGAAATAACTATATTGGACCAGGCACAGTGGCTCATGTCTGGAATCCCAGTACTTTGGAAGGCCAAGGTGGGCAGATCACTAGGTCAGGAGTTCGAGACCAGCCTGGCCAATACGGTGACACCCCGTCTCTACTAAAATTACAAAAATTAGCTGGGCATGGTGGCGCACACCTGTAGTTCCCAGCTACTCGGGAGGCTGAGACAGAAGAATCACTTGAACCTGGGAGGCAGAGGTTGCAGTCAGCTGAGATCGTGCCACTGCACTCCAGCCTGGGAAGCAGAGCAAGACTCCATCTCAAAAAAAAAAAAAACAAAACCAAAAAAACAAAAAAAAGAAATAACTATATTGGCTGGGTATGGTGGCTCATGCCTGTAATCCCAGCACTTTGGGAGGCCTACGCGGGCAGATTACCTGAGGTCAGTTGTTCGAGACCAGCCTGGCTAATACGGTGAAACCCTGTTTCTACTAAAAAATTAAAAAAAATTAGCCCAGCATGGTGGCACGTGCCTGTAATCCCAGCCACTCAGGAGGCTGAGGCAGGAGAATCGCTTAAACCCAGGAGGCGGAGGTTGCAGTGAGCCGAGATCACACCATTGCACTCCAGCTTGGGCAACAAGACAGAAACTCTGTCTCAAGAAAAAAAGATATAACTATAAGAAATAAGTTCTTGGCTGGGTGCAGTGGCTCGGGCCTATAATCCTAGCACTTTAGGAGGCCAAGGCAGGTGGATTACAAGAGAAGGAGTTCGGGACCAGTGTGGCCAGTATGGTGAAATCCCGTCTGTTCTGGAAATACAAAAATTAGCTGGGTGTGATGGCAGGCACCTGTAGTCCCAGCTACTTGGGAGGTTGAGGCAGGAGAACTGCTTGAATCTAGGAGGTGGAGGTTGCAGTGAGCCGAGAGGGCGCCTCCAACCTGGGCAACAGAATGAGGCTCTGTCTCAAAAAAAAAAAAAAAGAAAAAAAAGAAATAAGTCCTTATCTTTTCTTCCTCCACTCCAGTGAATTTTCTCCCCTCCTCACCCTCAGGGTACCTGCATCTCATTTTATTTATTTTTTATTATTACTATCATTTTCGAGACAGAGTCTCACTCTGTTGCCCAGGCTGGAGTGCAGAGTGATCTCGGCTCACTGCAACGTCCACTTCCGAGTTCAAGCGAATCTCCTGCCTCTGCCTCCACAGTAGCTGGGATTACAGGCATGTGCCACCACACTCAGCTAAATTTTTTTTTGTGTTTTTAGTAGAGACGGGGTTTCACCATGTTGGCCAGGCTGGCCTTGAACTCCTTACCTCAGGTGTTCTGCCCACCTTGGCCTCCCAAAGTGCTAGGATTCCAGGCATGAGCCACTGCGCCTGGCCTGCATCTCATTTTAGAAACCGGACTCTTCTGTCAACATCTGCATACTTGCCAGCTGCCTATTTTACACATGCAGTTTCACTTAAGCTTCATTGCCACCCTGGGTGTTTCTACCTTTGCTTTCCATATTAGATCAGAAAACAGACTGAGCCAGGCTACATGACTCATTCAGGACACACAGTGAGGAAGTTAGGAGCTTGATGTTGACTCCTGTATTCGTTTGCTCAGGCTGCCAACACAGACTGTGGGCTTCAACAATGGAAGCTTATTTTCTCACAGTTCTGGAGGCTGGAATTCCAAGATCAAGGTGTTGGCATGTCTGGTTTCTTCTGGGGACTCTCTCCTTGGCTTGCAGATGGCTGCCTACTCATGGGGTCCTCACACAGTCTTTTCTCTGTGCAGACACATCCCTGGTGTGTCTCCCTTTTCTTAGGAATAGCAGTTCTGTTGGATTAGTGCAGTGCTCTGTGACCTCATTCGAACTTATTACCTCCTTAAACACCCTAACTTCAAGTACAGTCACGTTCAGAGACACTGGGGGATAGGGCTCCAGCGTATAAATTTTGGGGGGAATTCGACTCATAAGGGCTCCCAGGCCTATGTCCTCTAATCACTGGGCTGCTCTACTTGACTGGCCTGCATGTGTGATCTGAGGGCACCCATCACAAAGGTAAGTGCCCTTGTGGCCTTCCAGGGGACAGCCCCAGCAGAATCTTCACATTCCTGTAAGATCCCTTTATCCCCTGCTTCCAGGATGCTGATCCCCCCATCCTTCTGCCTGGAATATCCTCTTCTCTCCTCTCATCTGCTCCCTTGCCACCTTTCCCACCTCCCCACTGGTCTAAGTCCTCTCTGTCTTCTCTATTCTTTGAGCAGACTCCAATGTCATCTCCTCCATGAAGCCCTGGCTGCCACTCACAGAGAAGCAGGCTGAGTCCTGCACCAGGGTGCCTGACTGGGGAGGAGAGTGGCCTAAAAACATTTGCTCTTTGTTTGCAGGCCCCATGGGCCCAGGAGGCTGGATCTGTTCAGGTAAGCTCCTTCTAATTTGCACCAACACTCATAAGGGGTAGGATGACCCGGGAGCATTGCTAGAAGTTATTTTTCTCCTTTGTTCATTTCCATAAAATTTTATGGTACCTCTCATATACTATTCTGTGTTATTGGTATTTTTGTATGTGAATTGTCTTCTTATCTAGAAGGTGAGTTCTGAGAGTGCAGGGATCCTATCTTCATTCATTCATTCTTTCTTTCCTGCACTCACTCCATAAAGACCCTTGAGACTCCATTGTGTTCGTTCAATTAAAGCTTGCTGAAAGAATACCTGAGTGAAACGTCCCCTGCGCAGGTTGCCCGTGCTCATCCTGTATCTTCCCCACTCAATCGTCCCTGCTCTTTTATCCAGTTTCCAGAATCAGACCCCCCACACACTGGCTTTTAGAGCTAGGGTCAGGTGTGGGTGGCCAAGCAGCATCTGATATGAGCAAAGGTGGCCCTGCTCTTCTCTGACCTCTCTACAGGCCCCAAGTGTATTCTATGCCAAAGCCACTCCCAACCCCATTCTCTGCGAGCGTTCCCTCCCCAGCTGCACAGTGCCCTCCCAACTCCTAGGATAGTTCACGAGGCCCTGGTAGTGCAGATGGAGCACAGCGGGCAAGGCTGGGTAGTTTCTGTCCTCAGAGGGAGGACAAAAACCTGTGGAGCAGGAGGCGTCCCTTAAAGGAGGCAGGCAGAGAGGTGGGCCCTTGTCTTGGGGCGGGATCCTAGCAGGGAGCAGATACACCTCAGCTTCTACTGGGGAGCTGCCAGGAAACAATTGTCAGTCTGCACACTCCCAGTTGGCAGCTTCTGGAACACAGAGTAGAGAAGCCTGAAAAAACTGAACAAGGAGAGCAATTGATTTCGTTCACGTTATCGCAATAGGAAGAACGCCCCAGACCTGAAGTTTAGAGTAATGGAAGGCAGGTTTTTTTTTCAAGCAAACTTTTCATTGAATGTTAACAATGTTTTACATGCATATGACCACTACCACAATGAAAATACAGAACATTTCTGTTGCTCCCCAGAGTTCTCTTGCGCCCCATTCCATTTGACACCCCAGCCAATGGCCCAAGGTAAGCATTCATCTTCTTCTGTCATGATTATTTTTTTCTACTGTTTTATATAAATCGAATTATAGGGTTTATATGTACTCTTGATATCTGGCTTTTTTTTTTTGGAGACAAAGTCTTGCTGTGTCTCCCAGGTTGGAGTGCAGTGGCATGATCTCGGCTCACTGCAAACTCCGCCTCCCAGTTCAAGCGATTCTCCTGCCTCAGCCTCCTGAGTAGCTGGGATTATAGGTGCCCGCCACGTTGCCCAGCTAATTTCTGTATTATTAGTAGAGACGGGGTTTCACCATGTTGGCCAGGCTGGTCTCAAACTCCTGACCTCAGGTGATCCACCCACCTTGGTCTCATAAAGTGCGGAAGTTATAGGCATGAGCCACCGCACCCAGCATGATTATGGTTTTAAAATACAGAGTGACTTATGATTTATGCCGATTCTCTGGTGGCTGGGGAACCAAATAGTCTCAGAAAATACTTGGGTCAGTGGGAGCACTGGGATGACTGGAGCTGAGGAAGGGTTTGAGGTGTGAAACATCATTTATGGGAGGCTGTTGTTATGGGACTAGTCTCCTGCACTAGGCCCCAGCAGGCCAGGCACCAGCATGGAGTCAGTTGTGCTAAGTGCCGTGTCATCAAACTGAACTTTGAAATGGGCCAGTTCCCCTAAAACATTCCATTTAATCTGCATCAACCTGAGTAATAAGGAAGTCCCCTCTGCTTTAACCCTATATGGAAAGTAACTTTGACATGATCAATCCGTGTTTTGTTCTGTTTCTGCTTTCTGCAGCCCTTCTCTGTCTGCAAAGCCAACCTCCTCTGCTCAGCTCACTTTAAGGATGAGGTGTTGCTCACTTCTAGAATTGCAAATAAAAGCCAGTTAGATCTTTAAGTTTGTGCTTCTGTCTTTTGACAAAGGTTCACAACTTCTCCAGCCCTCCACGAAGAAGCTGGAGGGAGTAGGGTGCACAGGCTCTTTGAAGATGCTGAGTGAGGTCCCAGGGCACCCACAGGAGCAGCCACCTCAGCCCAGGGACACAGGTACTCTGAGCCCCTTTGCTCATGGGGGAAAGGGCGGGGGAGGCATGCTATCCCGCCCTCCGCCCCATCCCCAAAAAGTTGCTTTGTCTTCAGAGGACCAGGAGTCCTGATTGGGCAGCCTCTGCCAGGAATGAAATGCATGTCCTTCGCACTTCCACTCTCGTTCTATTTTCAGGTTGATTTATAACTAAAATGTGAAATAAGTCATAGGAAAGCATTTAGCATTGTCTGACACTTCCTCAGTACACTCAGTCTCCTCTCTCCTCCAACAGAATCTCTGCCCGGCCAGGCAGCAGGCGCTGACTCTCACGCTGTCCGGCTCAAAGAGCTGTTTTCCCCAGGTACTTGCAGCAGCAGCTGGCCTGGGACCCGCCCCCGGGCAAAGTCCGCTCCGGAGCCTGTCACTCCTGGGCGCGGGCCACCCAGCCCCTGGCGCCCTGGCGCCCTGGCGCTCAGCGCTCCCTGGGCGCGCCCTCTGGCGGCAAGAGCCCTGAACATTCGCAAGCGGCGAAGGCTGGGGAGTGTTATTCTGGGCACCCATCGACCGAATCGCTGGGCAGGGCCGCAAGGTGACTTGCTAACGCAATTAGACCAGAAAGGAGCGCTCGTCTAACTGGGGAGAGAGGGGAGAGAAGCATGTTCACATTTTGTAAAATGCAAGTGGCACCTCTCCCCATTTTCCTCAAAATTTTATTCTGAAAAACTTTAAAGCACTTAAAAGTTCAAAGGCTTTTACTGTGCACATACATTTATCAGCTAGATTCCGTTATTCATATTTTACTGTATTGGTTTCATTGCATATCTGTCCATCTGTTCATCCTTCTTTCCATCCTTCAAACTTTCTTATTTTTTCTTTTTCTTGTTCTCTTTCTAATTTTTTTTTTTTTTTTTTTTTTTTTTTGGTGACAGAGTCTCGCTTTGTCGCCTAGGCTGGAGTGCAGTGGCGCAATCTCCGCTCACTGTAAGCTCCGTCTCCAGGGTTCGTGCCATTCTCCTGCCTCAGCTTCCCGAGTAGCTGGGACTACAGGCACCCACCACCATGCCTGGCTAATATTTTGTATTTTAGTAGAGACAGGGTTTCACCATGTTAGCCAGGATGGGCTTGATCTCCTGACCTCATGATCCACCCACCTCGGCCTCCCAAAGTGCTGGGATTACAGGTGTGAGCCACCGTGCCCAGCCTCTGTTCAATTTTTAATAGAGACGAGGTGTTGCTATATTGACCAGGCTGGTCTCGAACTGGCTTCAAGTGATCCTTCTGCCTCCGGCCTCCCACAGTGCTGGGATTACAGGTCTGAACCACTGTGCCTGGCCCCGTCTTATTTTTAGGCTGCATTTCAAAGTAAATTGCAGACATTAGAACACTTCCCGCTAAATATCAGCCTTCAACTTTTAAAGAAATGGAAGAGATAGCTAAAATTTATTTTGTTATAGAATTCTTTTTTCACATTGTGTTCTTAAAATCATTTGAAGCAGGTTTTTTTGCTTTTTCTTTTATTAAAAAATTTTTTTTTTGAGAGAGATTCTTGCTCTGTCACCCCGGGCTGGACTGCAGTGGTGGAATCTCAGCTCACTGCAACCTCTGCCTCCCGGGTTCAAGCTATTCTCCTGCCTCAGCCTCCCTTGTAGCTGGGACCACAGGTGCGAACCACCACGCACCAGCTAATTTTTATAATAATTTTTTTATTTTTAGTAAAGATGGGATTTCACTATGTTGGCCAGGCTGGTCTCAAACTCGTGGCCTCAAGTAATTCACCCACCTTGGCCTCTAAAGTGCTGGGATTACAGGCGTGAGCTACCACGCCCAGCAGCTTTGTCCATTTTCTTTTCTTTCTTTCTTTTTCTTCTTCTTCTTCTTCTTCTTCTTCTTCTTTTTTTTTTTTTTTTTTGAGACAGGGTCTCACTCCGTCGCCCAGGCTGGAGTGCAGTGGCACAATCTCAGCTCATTGCAACCCCCACTTCTCAGGTTCAAGCTATTCTCCTACCTCAGCCTCCCAAGTAGTTGGGATTACAGATCTGTGCCACCTCGCCCTGCTAATTTTTGTATTTTTAGTAGAGACGGGGTTTCACCATGTTGGCCAGGCTGGTCTTGAACTCCCAGCCTCAAGTAATCTACTCACCTAGGCCTCCCAAAGTGCCGGAATTACAGTTGTGAGCCACCGCACTCAGTCTGCTTTGTCCATTTTCTAATGGAGGTATTGTGTTTTTATTATTGAGTTGTTTCAGTGTGGGTATTAGTAAGGAGATATGGGGTTGGCTGAATTAGTTCACCATCTGAGCTGTCTGGAGATAGATGGATCAGAGAGCACTGTCTCTCCTCTTAAAAAATCAAAATTTTAAGGTATTATACAATCTCAGGTAGGTCAAAATTCAAGTAAGCCAATTTGGAGTAGGATGCTCCACGGCTCACTAGCCCTGTGGAGAAAGGCTCTCTGGCTGTGTAGTCTTGAATAATACTTAACTTTTCTGAGTCTCAGTTTCTGGTCCATTTTATAGGCGCATGTGCTCTTTCTGTGAGTCTAAGAAGGTAAGGGCAGCAGCTCGCCCTTGCTGAGCACCTTCCCTGTGCCAGGGGCTGGAGCAGGTGCTGCACGGGGGAGGCATGCTATCCCGCCCCCCTCCCTCAGAATCAACAGGAGCCATTGCTCTTCTTTTTCACATCTGGAGGCTCAGCTCCAGCTCTCAGGGACCGCAGGTTCAGGTCTCATGAAGGAAATTCACACTGGCATCATGAGAATAACCAAAACAACTTCAGATTCATGATGGATGAAGGGCAGGACGACTGGAACGGAATGGGATTCAATCAGATCACTGTTTCCACTCTTAAGTGAGGAGTGCATAGGGAAATGTACAGGTGTTTTCTCTGCTCCCTACAGACTGTTTCTACTGTTTCTTGTCAATCCGGCCTGGGTTTAACTCAGCAGTTAGTTCATTCATCTATTCGTCCATTCTCAAACATTTATGGAGCATTTCCTTTGTGCCAGTGTTGTTTCAGCCACTGGGGGTTCAAACCCTAGGTCAGTCCCAATATCCTCACCATCAAGGAACAGAGAAGACATCACAAGGGAGGCAAAATTTTTTACCTATACCCTCTTACGGTGTTGTGGCTGGGCCTGAGGATTAAAGTGATACAAGACAGATTTACAGGAGAAAAGCAAACAAATTTACTTCATAAAAATTTTGTGTGACATGGGAGCCCTCATGAGGAAATGAATACCCAAATAATTGACAAAACCTAAGGCAAGCAATTGTGGAAAAGTTACTAAAGTATGTGTGGGGGCTGATTGGGCGCGGGGCTCGCCTGTAATCCCAGCACTTTGGGAGGCTGAGGCCAGCAGATCACCTGAAGACAGGAGTTCAAGACCAGCCTGGCCAACATGGTGAAACTCCGTCTCTACTATAAATACCAAAAATTAGTTGGGCATAGTGTCGGGCGCCTGTAATCCCAGCTACTCAGTAGGCTGAGGCAGGAGAATTGCTTGAACCCGGGAGGTAGAGGTATTGCTTGAACCCAGAGAGAGACTCCGACTCAAAAAAAAAAAAAAAAAAAAAGAAATATGTGAGGAGGCTCAAGAAAGATAAAAATGTTAACAAGACTTACTTTTATATGATTATCTTGGTCTCAACTTCCCATCTTTGATAATAAGAACAAACGTTCCTTCTGGCACAGGGAGGACCTCTTCGGTAAGGAGGTGTTATCTCCTTCTTTCAGGAAGAAAAGGGGAGGGTCAGAATGCCCTTCTTGATTTTTTTTTTTTTTTTTTTTGAGACGGAGTCTCGCTCTGTCGCCCAGGCTGGAGTGCAGTGGCGCGATCTCGGCACTCGGCACCAGGATGGTCTCGATCTCCTGACCTCGTGATCCGCCCGTCTCGGCCTCCCAAAGTGCTGGGATTACAGGCTTGAGCCACCGCGCCCAGCCATTGCATATATTTTTTAAAGTGCCTATAGCTCAAAATAATCCTTATGCCAGAGCAGCATATGTTGAGGTGGCATATTCTGTCGGCCTTCAACGTGCAAGCAGATATTTGTATATTTGAGTACTCTGTGAAGCTGGATTTTAAAAGCTGTCCCCGTATCTTCAATATCTGGCCAGATATTAAAAGTCACTATGAGATGGGCTCTTTTGTTTTCTGAAGAGCCACTTGTGTAGCTCCTATCAATATGCAAGGGGAGGAATGGTAGATAATCCTGTCCTCGGAGCAGAGGCCAACAGGATGCTTTATCTGGCTCGCCAAGGCTGCTTCTCCTCTCCAAGTGTAAGAGGATGTGGCTGCAGGAGATGGCAGGAGTTGGAGAATGCATCAACTTGCATTAGAAGTCTAGAGGCCTTGTGGAAGGAAAAGGACTGATATTCCAACCCCTGTCTGGAATTAAAAGATCAGGAAGCCTATAGGAGTATAGAACAAGTGGTCCTCAGCAAGGCCCTATGAGAGGAAAGGACGCCAAGGGCCTTGGAGTGCAAATTCACTGTGAGGGAAGGTGAGACGGTGACCCTTGGATTTGTGAGAAGACGTGGAGCTGGCCCTGAATGTGGCTGTGGTTGTGGATCCAGGCATGTCCTGTGCTTTAGGCAGTTTGTGCCTATAAACTAGGAAGAATAACTTGAAGTTCCAGTGTAGAACACTACTCTTGATTGTACAGATCTGGGCCAGCAAGGGTCTTAGCTGGAAGGACGCAAGGAGCTATGGTGGGACAGTGTTCAGAGTGATGGTACAGAAGCTACTATGTGAATCGGCCAGTTGAACTTATCCGTTTGCGTCTCTTCTCTTTCTTTCCTCTCTTTTTCTTTTTCCTTCTTCTACTTTCCTCTCTCTCCATCTGGTATTGGAAGGTAGAATTTGATCCCTTTGGACTCAGTAAGCCCTTAAGGTTTTGCACAATTTAAGCAGGAAATAGGGAAGGAGGTGGGCAAGACTCAAGATGATCTGTTGGACTTCCTGCTAATATAATTAGGTGGATTCTCAAGTAGTTCATTAACGAAATGCAAAAGAAATAGAATTCTTGTTCTCATCCTGTATGAATAGATCTTGTTGAAAAACCAGGTCAGCATCTGATCAGGCATCTAGATGCAATCACCAACTTATAACAAATACAGGGGACAAAAGAAAGTTTGAATGACATCATAGGGATACAATCAGCAAAATCCAGATTGTGGCAAAATCTATATGAGAAATGATCTGATTTCTTCATCACATAAACTGTTAAAAAAGGAGAGGGGACCAAAGAAGTGAACAGTCTCTAGAACGAAAACTGTAAAACACTGATGGAAGAAATTGCAGAGAACACAAAAAAAATGGAAAGATATTATATGTTCGTGAATTGGAAGGGTTAATATTGTTATAATGTTCCTACTATGTAAAGCAATCTACAGATTCAATGTAATCCCTGTCGAAATATCAATGACATTCTTAAAAGAAATAGAAAAACACATCCTAAAATTCATACGAACCACAAAAGGGCCTGAATAGCCAAAGCAATTCTGAGCTAAAAGAACAAAGCAGGGCCAGGCGCGGTGGCTAACACCTGTGATTCCAGCACTTTGGGAGACCAAGGCAGGTGGATCATTTGAGACCAGGAGACCAGCCTGGCCAACATGGAGAAACCCCATCTCTACTAAAATACAAAAATTACCGGGAGTGGTGGTGTACGCCTGGGGTACGAGCTACTCTGGAGGCTGAGGCAGGAGAATCACTCGAACCAAGGAGGCAGAGGTTGTAGTGAACCAAGATCACGCCACTGCACTCCAGCCTGGGTGACAGAGCCAGACTCTGTCTCAACAACAACAACAACAAAAAAGAACAAAGCTAGATTTCAAAGTACATTACGAATCTGTAGTAACAGATGTAAAACATGCAGTAAAACAGCATGACACTGGCATAAAAATAGAGAAAGTAAAGAATCCAGAAATAAATCCTGAAGCCAACTCATTTTTGACAAAGGTGCCAAGAACACCCATTGGGGAAAGGACAATCTGTTCAATAAATGATGCTGGGAAAACTGGGCATCTGTATGCAGAATACTGGAACTAGATCCCGATCTCTCACTGTCTACAAAAATCAAATCAGAGTGCATTAAAGACTTACATGTAAGACCTGAAACTATGAAACTATTAGGCAAAAACATTGGGGAAATGCTCCAGGACATTGGTCTGGATAAAGATTTCTTGAGTAAGACCTCACAAACACAGGAAACCAAAGCAAAAATGGACAAATGGGATCACATCAAACATAAAAGCTTCTGCACAGCAAAGGAAACAATCAGCAAAGCGAAGAGACAACCTACAAAATGGGAGAATATATTTGCAAATTGTTCATCTGACAACGAATTAATAATCAGAATATAAGGAACTCAAACGACTCATATATTATTTTATATATTATTTATATATTAATTGCTTAGTACAATTTCTCAAATCAGTGGCGTTTATAGTGTATGTAGATGTACCATAATGAAATAGGGGTAGAAAGGACTAGGCGAGGTTAATGAAATGACAATGTCGCAAATTTCTCACATTTTATGTGAGACCACTAAAATTGTAAATTGGTGTGACTCAAAAGCCAATAGAGGAGTTAAAATAGAATACTAAAAAAGTTTGATTAACCCAAAGGACAGTAGAAAAGCAGGAACAGAGGATCAAAAAAGATACAGGACAAATAGAAAACAAATAATAAAATGATAGACCAACATATCAACATTTGTATTAAATGTAAAAGGACAAAACATACCAACTAAAAGACAGAGATTATCAGACTGAATAAAACAGCAATTCCCATCCTCATGCTCTATAAAAGTGTGTCTATAAGGACACACTTTTAATATAAAGACACAGATAGTTTAAAAGTAAAAGAATGGAAAGTACATTCCATGAAAATAGTAAGTATAAGAAAGCTGGTGTGGTTATAACAGTATTAGACAAAATAGACTTCAAGGCAAGGAGTATTATGAGATACAACACAGATTATTTTATAATAATAAAAGAACCAAATCAGCAGGAACATACATCCCTTCTATATGCATATGTGACAGAACTTCCAAATGTATGAAACACAAACTGAGAAAATTAAAGGGACAACTAGGCAAGTCAAAGATCCTAGCTGAATGTTTTTAACATCCCTTTTTCAGTAATTAATAGAACAACTAGACAAAGGTATCTGTAAGAATACAGAATATGTAAATACTATTAATTGCCTGGACCTAATTGCCATTTATAGGAGATTACACCCAAGAACAGAATACACATTCTTTTCAAATGCGCCTGGAATATTTACCAACTTAGACCATATGCTGGATGATAAAATAAGTCTTAATAAAATTCAAAAGATGAGGGAAAAAAAAAAAAAAAAAAAAGCTCAGCAGTGCAGGCTGCTCGGCTGATATTTAAACAGCTCCCTGGGTCATGATCCCAGAGCTACTGTGGGAGAGCTCTATGACTGGAAATGGACATTTACAAGTCAGCAGATGATTCCGGCAGCATTTTGCATAGGAGATGAATGGACATCTGGATTCACAGAAGCTGGATTTGAAATAAATCCTCTGTGTCGTCCAGCCTGTCTGTTTCAGTCCCTGAGAATATTTCTGGTCACCTATTTATCACTGATTTGAGAACAAAAGGGGATTAAACTGGCCTGACCCTTGAATTTTCAGCTCCAGACTTTCTGGTTCTTTAGCATCTGGGAAGAATATTAACTACTCATAATAGAATGAATCACGTTGAGATACAATATTAAATAATACGTTTTATTAAAGGAGCACACTGGGTTGTAAAATGTGACACTGAGTATTTCTCTACAAGCAGACTTGAAATCTTGGGACTCTTTCTAAACATGTAAAGCCTGTGATGGGTGCTCCAGATGATAACTAGTTCTATTTCTCCTGGAGTAGTACCTTTCCAACCCAATCCTAACCCATTTTTCTTATTTTTCTGTGCTTTAATATTATT
Source organism: Papio anubis (assembly GCF_008728515.1). Lineage (NCBI taxonomy): Eukaryota > Metazoa > Chordata > Mammalia > Primates > Cercopithecidae > Papio > Papio anubis. The sequence continues at coordinate 103,256,359 of NC_044982.1, read as the reverse complement.
CCCATAATGTGATCATATTATCATCAGAGTAACTATGAATAATGCTTTGGCTATTTTAATAATGAAGCTTCTCAATATGATTGATGCTGTGGAAACTGACCATTAAGGTTACTGGAAATGCATAGAAACAGCTCCTTAGACTAACTGTAAAGAGGAATTTTATTCCAACACGTGAGCATCACATTCTGTCTTTCTGCTCCAAGTCTCTCATTCTCCATCTAATCCACTTCCACCTGCACTGAATATAGACTCCTCAGTTATTGTGAAAATGTGGGAAAGTGTTAGCATGGGAAAGTGAAAGTTCAAAGATAATCTCCTACCTGGGATCAGGCTGTCTAGTACATGAAGAGTTTAAAAAGGTGGGAAACAAAAGGGGAGTCTGGATGTCTAATAATTTTTTTTTTTGTGAAAAGCTTTGAAATTTTCCCATGGTGAGTGCAGGATAACCTCAGAATGTCAGCTCAGCTGTTCAGTCCTGGACCTCTTCTCTTAAAGATGCATTACCTGTAAAGTGACCCCATGGATGCCTTGTGTTTGATTCTTTATTATCCCAGGGCACTGGTATCTGAGGGGTACCTGTCCTTTCCATACCCTGTCTAAATCTTACTCACAGTCATTTGCAATAGCTATCATACATATCATATCACCAGATCTAGGAAGGTTTCCACATAGGAACGCCATTTATATTGTGGTGGCTAATGTATTATAAGGGTTATCTTAATTATTCATTTTTTCGCTCAGACACTTTAGTATTGCATAGACCCTACCATTATTGCCATATTAACACAGGTCTTCAATAATAGGTCCCTGTTGTTAGGCTCAGGGCCAGGTATTTTACTCAGGTTGATGAGGTGGCATTATTCTCATTTTACACACGAGCAAACAGAGATCCAGTGAATTTAAGTGATTTGCCAAAATGCACATAGTAAATTACCAGGTGATCCAGACCTCTGGCTCTTTCTACCACACCATGCTGCCTCAACGTGGTAAAATGGGGGTTTGTAAGTTTGTTGATTACACAAGTCAGTTGATTTGACCTTTCATTAATTATGAGTCGTTAACTCCCATCTGGCAATTCAAGCCACAAAATGTTCCAAGATAGGAGGGGAATTTGTAGTGTCTTTCATTTCTGGCATTTGTACATTCGATCATTGTTGATGTGCTCAGTTTCATTAATCCCTTTGTTACAAATACAGTACACCTTACTCAGCCCATGAACTCCTGCCACCCTGGATAACTATTTTGATTCACTGGGCCCACTAGGATGTTCCAGAATGACACCCCTTATCCCAGGATCCTTAATTTAATCACATCTACAAATATCTTTTGCCATATAAGATAACACATGCACAGGTTTGGGATGTTAGGCTGTGGTTATGTTTTTGAGGGTCATTATCCTGCCTACCGAAACTACCCTGCCATCGTGGCCAAGCCAGAACTCTATTTTTCATCCTCTCTGCTTAGCACAAGGCTGAGCATGAAGTAGGTTCTTTTTCTTTTTCTTTTTCTTTTTTTTTTTTTTTTTTTGAGACAGAGTCTCGCTCTGTCACTCAGGCTGGAGTGCAGTGGTGCGATCTCAGTTCACTGTAACCTCTCTGCCTCCTGGGTTCCAGCGATTCTCCTGCCTCAGCCTCCCGAGCAGGTGGGATTTCGGGCACATGCCACCACGTTTGGCTAATTTTTGTATTTTTAGTAGAGATGGGGTTTCACCATGTTGGACAGGCTGGTCTCTGACCTCAGGTGATCCACCCGCCTTGGCCTCCCAAAGTGCTGGAATTACAGGCGTGAGCCACTGCACCCGGCCGAAGTAGGTTCTCAAGAGGGCTTGCTGAACTGAAGGGAATTCCCAGAGCTTGAACATCCTTCTCAGAAGCTTTGCTATTAGCACCAGGTGGCGATCCTTGGTGCTCACCGTAGGTCACAGCCGAGCCCCTCTGGCAGACTATGTAGTGGAGTGGAGCGGGTGCCTCCAAGGAGTCCTTCCCCTGTTGGGGTGGTGGTGAGGACAGTGTTGTAGACTGACTGACCTCCTCCATACTTTCTGTTTCTTTTCCAAGGCTAATCACTTCCATTAAAATCCACCACGTGCTTTCAGTGTATCAGATATATATTTGGTTTTATGCTGTGCATGTCTTCAAAAATGGAGAGGAGACACATGCTGAACAACTCTGAACCAGTAATACGGATTTACATTCACACGGTGTGCAGGAAATAGAGTTCTAGGGAATTCAGGCTGATTTAGTGTAGCCCTAGAGAATAGACACATTCCAGAAATATTCCCTCTCCGCTGGCCTCCTCCCGGCTCTCTGAACTGCCTTAGCATCAATTCACAACACAGAGGGTGGCGTGGCCGGTTGGTTGATTTCCCCGAGGGCTGGGTGGGCAAGAGCAGGTGTTGGCCTGCACCCGGACAGAGGGTGGAGCCCTCCTGGGCCCCTCCTCTTCCCCCTCCCTGTCCCTGAACCAGTGTCCCTGGGAGGCCCATCCCTTTGTCTAGGCCTTTCTGGGCCTTATATTCTGGATTTCTGGGGACAAGGTCTCACTCCGTCGCCCAGGCTGCAGTGTGGCAGCGCAATCTCAGCTCACTGCATCTTCCGCCTCTCAGATTCAAGCGATTCTCCTGCCTCAACCTCCAGAGTAGCTGGGGTTACAGGCACCGGCCACCACGCCTGTAAGTTCCAGGTAACTTGTATTTTTAGTAGAGATGGGGTTTCTCCATGTTGGCCAGGCTGGTCTTGAACTCCTGACCTCAAGTGATCCGCATTACAGGCATGAGCCGCTGCTCCCTGCCCAGCCCAACCTTCCTTGATAAGGGCTGACGAAATGCTGAAATGGAAGCTACATTTAGTAATTTGGGGGTGATTGATTAATATTCATGAAAATGTTTGCACACAATGCCAAATTAATGTTTTTAAAAAGAGACTTAGGTACGAAGTAAATATTTTGACAGAGACGTGAAAATAACTATGAAGGCCACTCCATCTGCTCCTTGTTTATTGCCTGAATATTTACATCACTGCATTGGAAACTCCACTGATTCAAGAATTAACGTACAGAAAAAGATTCTGTCTCCTTGTTCTGTGAGTTGGGGGTAAGGAGATAAAACACAAGTGAGTGCACACAACCCCTAGAGATTTTCCCCCTTCCTTTTCTCCCCCAGGACTAACATCACCCCCATTCCCCCAAGATAAGAAACTCTAAGAACGTGTTGCTGTTGTTACTGTCAGGTGCTGATGTGGTTATGGTTGTATGGGGAAGGGAATGGCTGCTATTGAGAATCCTCCAGTAGGGATTAATATAGAGTAGGAAAGACACAACAGAGGGAAGATCCTGTTTGTACTGAAGGAATTCTATTTTTATTTATTTATATTTTCTCATTTAGCTTTTTTATTCTGCATTTATTTATTTATTTGAGATGGAGTCTCGCACTGTTGCCTGGGCTGGAGTGCGTGATCTCGGCTCACTGCAACCTCTGCCTCCTGGGTTCAAGCAATTCTTCTGCCTCAGCCTCCTGAGTAGCTGGGATTACAGGCGTGCACCACCATGCCTGGCTAATTTTTGTATTTTTTTGTAGAGACAGGGTTTCACTGTGTTGGTCAGGCTGGTCTTGAACTCCTGACCTCAAGTGATCCGCCCACCTCAGCCTCCCAAAGTTCTTTAGTTTAATTTGATCCCATCTGTCAATGTTTGCTTTTGTTGCCATTGCTTTTGGTGTCCTTGTCATAAAATCTTTGCTAGGGCCTATGTCCTGAATGGTGTTGCCTAGGTTGTCTTCCAGGGCTTTCATAGTTTTGGGTTATACATTTAAGTCTTTAATCCTGAGTTAATTTTTGTATATATGGTGTAAGGAAGGGATGCAGTTTTAATCTTCTGCATATAGCTAGCCAGTTATCCCAGCACCATTTTTTGAATAGGGAATCATTTCTCCACTGCTTGTTTTTGTCATGTTTGTTGAATATTAGATAGTTGTAGGTGTACAGTTTTATTTCTGGGTTCTCTATTCTGTTCCACTGGTCTATGTGTTATGTGTCTGTTTTTGTACCTGTACTGAAGGAATTTTAGATCTGTAGTGCTCTGAAAGAAAACCCACAGGACTTTTTTGGAATGTCAGTGCAATATACATATGAGAGGGTGGGTAGTCAGAGGAGGCTTCCTGCAACAGGGTGGTTTTGAGGCCAACTTGGGAATGTTGACAAGAGTGAAGAGTCTGGCTTAAAATTTCCAAGCACACTGAATTAGGGGAGGCTCCCCCCACCCTCATACTCTTCTGGTTCTTGTGCTTGGTCTCTCCACTGGCTCTCACTGTCAGATCTCAGCTCAAGCACAACCTCCTCTCTGAAGCCTCCTGATGTCTTTGGGCCAACTGACAGGTCTCCTCTCTGCATTGTATATACAGATCTACAAACACGTATCTGTAATTCTGAACTCCAAAAAATTGTGAAAACTGAAAGCTTTTTCTTTCTGGTGCTAAATCTCATTTGGTGGCAAATCCTGCCTGAGACAGCACAAGGCTGTTGCCTGTCTTTATTTCACTTTACTGCTGGTACATTTTGCTGCAGAAATGTGGATGTGATTGATTATGGGTGACATCCTAGATAGTTCCTAAAATCTGACAAATTCAGAATCCCCAAACTCATCTGGCCTAAGCGTTTTGATGAAGGGCTTGTGGGCCTGTGTCTCTGTTGTAACAATTGCTGGGAGGATTTCTGTATTTGGTTGACTAGTTTGTCTCCCAAGGAGTCTTTGACTGTAGGACAAGGAGTTTGCATTTTCATTTTTATGTACCACAAGCCCCAGGTAGGTCATGCCCCTAAGTGTGATAAATCTTGGTTGACAGATTGTAATTGGAGATATTCACCAAGGGTCTCCCTCTTTCACCTGCACCACCTGGCAGTCAATGTTCAGGAAGGTTGGCAGGGCAGAGCAGCAGGGGGTGGCTTTGGCCTGCAGACACCCCAGGGCTCGACCGGTTGGACCTAGCAGCGCTCTTCCCCGGGATCATGGCCTGAAATGAGCAGGGAGGGGGACTTGGTGGTGGATGGGAGTGTGGATTGATAAGCACTCTGAGGATAAGATGCTCCTGACCCACTCTGCCCAGACTCAACACCCCATATGTCCTCTGGAACTTGGATAAAGTGAGGGTGGGAGATCCTGCATTTATTTATATTAGCTTCTGCTACCCAGTGCAATGGGTAAACTCCTCACAGAAAATAAAGAAAATCTGGCGGGGTGAGGTAGCTCACACCTGTAATCCCAGCAATTTGGAAGGCTGAGGTGAGTCGATCACCTGAGGTCAGGAGTTCGAGACCAGCCTGGCCAACATAGGGTAATCCCATCTCTACTAAAAATACAAAAATTAGTTGGGCATGGTGGCGGGCACCTGTAATCCCAACTACTTGGGAGGTTGAGGCAGGAGAATCATTTGAACCTAGGAGGCGGAGGTTGCAGTGAGCCAAGACCGTTCCATTGCACTCTAGACTGGGTAACAAGAGCAATACTCCATCTCAAAAAAAAAAAAAAAAAAAAAAGAAAATGAAGAAAATTGACTTGTTTCACATTCAAATGTGTGAGCTAGAAGTCACACAAGGTCAGAAAAATGAATAAAATGATCAAGGAGGACTTCATTTATTTTTAATCCTTAGGCATCTTACTCTCCTATTGATCAGGTGTTGGTTTGTCTTTGTTGTTATATGTGACAATCAAGGGACCCAGCCATTCCTGCGTTTTTTAGAAGTAAGCATGAGGTGGCCGGGCGCGCTGGCTCACGCCTGTAATCCCAGCACTTTGGGAGGCCGAGGCGGGCGGATCACGAGGTCAGGAGACCATCCTGGCTAACACGGTGAAACCCTGTCTGTATTAAAAATACAAAAAATTAGCAGGGCGTGGTGGCGGGCGCTTGTAGTCCCAGCTTCTCGGGAGGCTGAGGCAGGAGAATGGCGTGAACCTGGGAGGCGGAGCTTGCAGTGAGCTGAGATCGCGTCACGGCACTCCAGCCTGGGCGACAGAGCGAGACTCCGAGCCTCCCCCCACCCCACAAAAAGAAGTAAGCATGAGGTAGTGAAGCCAAGCGTCCCAAAAGTGAGAGGGACTGCCAGTGCTCGAAGTGATCTATTTTTGAGGGTGGGAAGGAACCAGCCTGGAGGAAGTTGATTGAAGTAGATTCTGGTGGGCAGATCCCTAGGACATTGAAAGAGAGCACCAGATAGCTACCAAAAACAAAACAAAAAAGCAAAACAAACAAAAAACCTAACCATTCCCTCCCATCCGAAGTCTTGGGATTTGGAGGATGCAGGATAATCAATGTCCCACTAGGTGGCACTGATGATCCACATTTGGGATATCCGGAGTCTGTCTCTATGGCAACAAGTTTACAAATTTATAGGGAGAATTGACTTTGTCCTCTGGGGTGTGTGTGTCTGTGTGTATGAAGGAGTTTTTGAGTGTTCAGAAAAGTCTGCTCTGTGCAGAAGGGACCACTGATATGCAACTGTCAGATAGAAAATCAAGGAAATATTATCATAGTGAGCACGGCAATAAGGAACGAGAGAGGAGAAATCACTCCTCCCAATGCAGTAACAAACTACCTTGCCGCTTGGACTCTAATGTTCTCTAATGCATGCGGTTAGGAAGCAGGGCTCCGAGGCATGCTGGGATCCTGGGGCTGGGCTGCAGGCTGGATTTGCTTTTGTGCAGGCCATTACTGCAGGAGCTCAGCCTGCAGGGAGCTGGGGTTGCTTGAACTATGGATGTTTTAGGGATGCGATGATGGAAAATATTACAAATGCCCAGATATCTAGTTCTTTTTTTGAGACGGAGTTTCGCTCTTTTTGCCCAAGCTGGAGTGCAATGCCGCGATCTCGGCTCACCTCAACCTCCGCCTCCCGAGTTCAAGCGATTCTCCTGCCTTAGCTGGGATTACAGGCATGCACCACCACTCCCGGCTAATTTTTTGTATTTAGTAGAGACGGGGTTTCACCATGTTGGTCAGGCTGGTCTCAGACTCCTGACCTCAGGTGATCCACCCACCTTGGCCTCCTAAAGTGCTAGGATTACAGGCATGAGCCACTGCACCTGGCCCCAGACATCTAGTTCTGCATGCTACTATATGTCTAGACAGTTACAGTCCATCTCTCTTGGGTGTGGGTTTCCTATGCCGTCTGTACAAAATGTGTTTTTCGGCCGCAGCCTCCCAAGTAGCTGGGATTACAGGTGCCTGCCACCATGCCTGGCTAATTTTTGTATTTTTAGTAGAGATGGGGTTTCACCATATTGGCCAGACTGGTCTCGAACTCCTGACCTCAGGTAATCTGCCTGCCTTGGCCTCTCAAAGTGCTGGGATTACAGGCATGAGCCATCGCACCTGGCCAAGATTTTATTTTATTTATTTAATTTTGAGATGGAGTTTCGCTCTTGTCACCCAGGCTGGAGTGCGATGGCACGATCTTGGTTCACTGCAACCTCCGCCTCTTGGGTTCCAGCAACTCTCCTGCCTTAGCCTCCCCAGTAGCTAGGACTACAGGCGTGCACCACCATGCCCAGCTAATTTTTGCATTTTTAGTAGAGATGGGGTTTCACCATGTTGGCCAAGCTGGTCTCGAACTCCTGACTTCAGGTGATCCACCTGCCTCAGCCTCCCAAAGTGCTGGGATTACAGGTGTGAGCCACTGCACCCGGCCAATTTTATTATTTTAAAATGATGAGATAATTGAAAATAAAAACATTTCTCCAGAAACAAGATTATTGAAATATAAAATTTTCCCCAAAATTGTTGAAACTTGGCATCTCTAAAAATACATACAATGTTTGATATGGTTTAGATCTGTGTCCCTGCTCAAATCTCATGTCAGATAGTAATCCCCAATGTTGGAGGTGGGGCCTGGTGGGAGGTGATTGGATCATGGGGCAGATTTCTCATGAATGGTTTAGCACCATCCTTTTGATGCCGTTTTCGTGATAGTGAGTGAATTCTCACCAGATCTGGTCATTTAAAAGTGTGTAGCACCTCCCTCTTTCCTCTCTTGCTTCTGCTCCTACCATGTGAGACAACTCGCGCTCTCTCCTCCTTTGCCTTCCGCCGTGATTGAAAGTTTTCTGAGGCTTCCCCAGAAGCAGAAGCTGCTATGCTTCCTGTACAGCGTGCAGAACTGTGAGACAATTAAACCTCTTTTCTTTATAAATTACCCAGTCTCAGGTATTTCTTTATACCACTGTGAGAACGGACTAACACAATGTTGATGATGTAATTTTTTTTTTCAAATTCCTGATTCTGAAAAATTAAGAAAAATAGAAACAAATAATTGTTTGGAAAATTGCATGAGTCTATCCTGGGTTTTGCCTTTTTTTACCCTTATACCTTACATTTCTTTCAGTTAGAAAGTTGGGAACCAAGAAAGACACCATCAACCCCACATATAAGTGGCTATAAAAGAAGTCATGAATGGCAGATGGACATGGGCACTTGTAATAACACATGATGTAAAAAATTCAAATTATGTTACTGCAGAACATTTCACACATCAGTGAACAAATGAAATATTAACAAGTAGACATTTGACTCTTCCTTCCACATCCCTAGAAAGTTTGCATATTCGAATTGACCCCAGAACTTTAAAAAAATTAACATATTCTCATTAGGAAAGTGAGACATCACTTTATATTTATTTGGTTGTCAGGGAAGGCTTCTCCCCTTCCTTGTTCTAAGCTAAGAATTTAACTATTTCTATGGCCACTTAACTTCTGACACAGCAGAGGCCACATATAGAAATAAGTGTAGAAGTCTGGGCGTGATGGCTCACACCTGTAATCCCCACACTTTGGGAGGCTGAGTCGGGTGGATCACCTGAGGTCAGGAGTTTGAGACCAGCTTGGCCTACATGGTGAAAGCCCATCTCTACTAAAAATGCAAAAATTGGCCAGGTGTGGCAGTGGGCACCTGTAATCCCAGCTCCTTGGGAGGCTGAGGCAGGAGAATCGCTTGAAACCAGGAGGTGAAGGTTGCAGCGAGCCGATATCGCACCACTGCACTCCAGCTTGGGTGACAAAAGTGAAACTCCATCTCAAAAAAAAAAAAAAAAAAAAAAAAAAAAAGGGAATAAGTGTAGAGACAGGGCAGAGGGTTGGGAGCTGTTTTGCACTGGGACTTCCCTGTGCATCTTAGGTCTGCAATTTTTAGGATGCCCTGAATTGATCTGCATGAAGGTAATTTGACTCTAGATTACTACACACTCAAACCTCAGGCATATTTAAGCCATGTATTTTTTTTCTCATTAGAATTCTGATAGTTAGAATTTATTTTCCCCATTGAGATTCACTCCTGAATGTTAGTTCTGACAGTTCCCACTCTAACCTGGGAAGAACTAGAGCCACTGCTTGGCTTTGTCACTAATTAAATTAGTGATCCTGAATATGTCAATCGGCCTGATTTGATCATTCCACAATCTATACATATTTCAAAACATCACACTGTACTCCATACAGATATGTTATTATTTGTCAATTAAGTGAAAACGAAGAAAATAAACTAGTGGCCATGGGAAACAGTATTTCTTCTTTTTTTTTTTTTAGACAGTGACAGTCTCCCTCTGTCACCCAGGCTGGAGTGCTGTGGCATGATCTTGGCTCACTGCAACCTCTGCCTCCTGGGTTCAAGTGATTCTCATGTCTCAGCCTCCTGAGTAGCTGGGGTTACAGGTGTGCACCACCACACCCAGCTAATTTTTTGTATTTTTAGTACAGTCGGGGTTTCTCCATGTTGGCCAAGCTGGTCTCAAACTCCTGATCTCTAGTGATTCACCTGCCTGGGCCTCCCAAAGTGAGACACCACACCCAACCCAGGGAACCAGTATCCCTCCCCTCCCCCCCCCTTCCCCTCCCCTCCCCTCTCCTCTTCCTTATTTTCTTTTCTAAAACGCTGGGATTACAGGCGTGACCCACCGGGCCTGGTCGGGAACCAGTATTTCTGATGATCATTTTTTCTCATTTGTAAGACTGAAATTAGTAACAGTAGCCCTTTCGCTTCAGGAGAGTGAGTTGATACATTTGTCCTCTGTCTGCTGAACCGGTGGGTCCCACCCTGGGCTGCTGTCCTGCTTCCCCTTCCTGCAGACTGTGCTCACAGCAGGTGGAGAAAGAGCTTACATTTCTTATCGACAGCTCTTACTCAGGGAGCTCGCAGCAGTGGTGCGTGTATGCGTGCACACGTCCCTCGTGGCCGAGTCCTTTCCTCCGAACCCAGCAGAAGATCTGAACAGGTCTGAACCCCCAGGTCTCACCTCAAGGTGAGACAGGTTCGTGTCTTTTTCAACAGAGCCTCCGGACTCTGAGCACATCACGGTCGGCGGCGCCTGGGGTTTAAGCCCCCAATATTCAGTGACATTCTCAGCTGACCTCTAGGGGGCAGCATCGCCCAGCCCAACTCCTCCTGCGGCCTCCTCGGGTGTGGCCCAAACCCTTAGTGCCATTCTGCAGGGCATGGTGAGCCTTGAACAAATTGCAGCTCCCACAATGGCTATGATCCCTAACTAGTTTCCTTCTTTGCCCTCTGTGGCAGCCACATGTCAGAAACGCCTGTCGACATCTGAGCCAAGGGATTTTTTTGCCTTATAGAACTTCTTAGCACTTAACATCTGAAAATCTTGCTTGACATTTGGCTTATCCTGACTTTCATTGCAGTTTTTGCTTTTACTATAGTTAATGTCTATATTTAGTTTTAAGTTCCTGGAGAGAAGGAATGTGTTTTTATTTTTTATTTTTCTTTGACTCATGATCATCTCTGCTAGCTACCTCTGCACCCCCAAACAGCAGTTAACTTGGAATTAGATACAGAACAGGGTCTCAGTTGAGTGTTGGTGGATGATAGTGTGATGGGTGCAGGGGGTAGATATGTAGAAACTGTAGGTGAGACTCAGAGCCACTCTGTGCCTAGGAATTTCAGGGTATAGCCATATACCGTCCCTAAACCCACTGCAGGACTATATTCCCAAAAGCCCTGTTGTTCTGATCCACTCCCCAACCCGATTCCTCATCTTGCTGTTTCCTTATCAAATGGAGACAGTACTAACATTAATATTTACCTCATTGCCCACAACATTTGAAAAGTATATGCTTTTCTATAACTTCCTTAGGGGCTGAAGGATGAAAAGAATAGTCAAACACAGCAGCTAGGAATTTAAGGCCCAAGAGAGATCCGATGTCTTTTTCTAAAGCCTTTTGCCTCAGGGATGACCAGGTTGATGGGGCTCACTGGCTATGAACACAGTGTGGCTCTAGGAGAAGCCTGCTGGGAACTTCTCTGCATCACTAATAGTGCCTGTCGCCCTAAGGGACCTGTGGGGCAGTGGCTGATGAGGACAGGAGTGAGGATGCTGGGGGCAGCACATTGCCCTTCCACCTCTGGACTTTTGATCATGGTTCTTTGGCCTTACATTTGTGCAGCCACTTGTGATTTTCAAACATTGTCAGGTCTCTGTTTGCATTAGGTGTTACAGGGCCTGTTGTGGCAGCCAGTACATCTGATACAGGGATTTTCCTAGAGTCACAGGGCTTACTAATGGAGGAATCAGTACTAGATTGAGTCTCTGGACATCTTCTTCTGTGCCGTTTCTTTAAATTTTTTTTTTTTTTTTTTGAGACGGGGTCCCACTCTGTGGCCCAGGCTGAAGTGCAGTGGTATAATCACGGCTCACTGTAGCCTCAAACTCTTGGGTATAAGCGATCCTCCTGCCTCAGCCTGCTGAGTAGCTGGGAATATAGGCACTTGCCACCACATCCAGCTAATTTTTTGAAAACTTTTTTTTCCTTTCTTTTATAGAGACGAGGTCTTGCTATGTTTCCCAGGCTGATCTTGAACTCCTGGCCTCAAGTAATCCTCCTGCCTTGGCCTCCCAAAGTGCTGGGATTACAGGCGTGAGCCACCGTGCCCATACGCTGTTTCTTGTAAGTTTCACTGCCTACTCAGAAACGTCGCCTCTCTGCAGGGCAGGAGGCAGAGTGAGTGGGGTGCCTTGGGAATGCTGGCAGTGCCTTGCCTTTTTCCTGCATTCCTGTCACTCACGGGAGTGGCTGGTCACGTCATCATTTCATGGCTTCTGAGTTGGATTAAGTTACTCAATGTGTAGCCCCTGGACGGCAACGGTGGCATCACCTGGAGTGTTAGAGATGTAGATTCACAGTCCCACCCCAGGTCTGTATCAGGCTCCACGGCTCTTGCATTCACAGTGTTAGATCTTTTTTTTTTTTCCATTAAATCTTTACTGCTGCCATATAAGGTACATTTTCAATTTATTTTTTATAATGTTTGTAGAGGGGAGGGATAGCATTAGGAGACATACCTAATGTAAATGATGAGTTAATGGGTGCAGCACACCAACATGGCACATGTATACGGTGTTAGATCTTTTCAGGGTATTGTCATTCCGTCATAAGACCTCTGTGGTCAGAGCTGCCCCTGCTGAGTGAACTGTCATCAAGGTGTGCATGTTGGGGGCTGAGTGGCTCTCGCTTCCCAGGATTGGACGATATATTCAGACCCCAGGTGGACAGCCCCGTGTGCTGAGTTCAGGGGTCAGATTGGCTGCCTGATGACTCTCACAAGGGCCTGTTTAAGACTCATGGGGCAGACTTCAGGCCAGGTGGGCTGTGAAACCCCATGGAGCCCACAGCCCTGAGGGCCCTGTGTCTATGGCCTCTACCTCATTCACAGGCCACCTTCAATCTTTTGTTCTCCTGCTGACCCTGTGTTCTAGGTGGACAATTTTTGCACAGTGCTGGACCATGCCAGACACTACTGAAAGTCTAAGCATGTTCCCCAATATGAACAGAAAGCAGCTCACTTTATTAACAACATAAATCTAAGAGCAGTTTCATCTTCAAACTTAACTCCCAACCACCAAAGCCCTGGCTTTTTATAAAATGTTCTTGAGACGTGCCAGGAGATCCTCAACCATTGGGAGGACATCCTCCTGTGAGCATGTGAAGTCCACGAGTGGAAGGCATCATCTTAGCAGAAGTGGTGTCAGCTTGAACCTAGCCAATTCAGCTGAAAGCAACATCCATACCAAAGGATGGCAAGTGAAAGATTTGTTCAAGGCCGGGCACGGTGGCTCACGCCTGTAATCCCAGCACTTTGGACGCTGAGGCAGGGAGATCACCTGAGGTCAAGAGTTCAAGACCAGCCTGGCCAACATGGTGAAACCCTGTTTCTGCTAAAAATACAAAAATTAGCCAGGCATGGTGGTGGGGGCTTGTAATCCCAGTTACTCAGGAGACTGAGGCAGGAGAATGGCTTGAACCAGGGAGGTGGAGGTTGCAGTGAGCTGAGATTGTGCCACTGCACTCCAGCCTGGGCGACAGAGCAAGACTCCATCTCAAAATAAATAAATAAATAAATAAAAAATAAAAAAATAGAAAAGAAAAGAAAAAAGATAGTTCATTCACCCAACTTATTCAAGACTGTTATGCTGGGCAAGGACAGGAGGAGGCTGGGGTTCAAAATCCTCTTTGGAAGCACAAGAGTTGAGCTTGACCACAAGCAGCAGGCTTCTCTCTATGTTGGCCACCCCCTGACTGTGGCTCAGCTAAGTGAAATGTGTTCTCACCCCAGTCTGGACAATCAGGAGAACTTTGGAAATACTGATGCTCAGCCCCCACACTGATTTCATATGCCTGGGTTGAGCCCAGGTGAAGCTGAGATGCACCCCCAGCGGAGAAGCCTTATGGTAGGTCACTGGCTGATGAATGAAATTGAGTAGCCATCCTTGGAAAATATGCTGAGTTCTGGGCCTCGTCAGAGAAGATTCTGATTGAGTAGATTAGGGGTCAGGCCAGGGACCTGAATTTTAAAAACCCGTCTCAGGTGTGTCTGACAATTGTTCTGGGCTGGGAACTGCTGGTCTAGATGATGTTTGCACTATTGAGTGAATGCTCACATTTTCCAAAGTGTATGTTTAATATTAAACCAGTGGTTTTCATTCTGGCTGCATATTATGATCACCGGGGGAGCTTTAATAAAAAATACTGTTACCTGGGTCCCACCGCAGTCCAATTAAATCAGAGTCTTGGGGGCGGGGGGTGCTCCAGCACAAATATTTTTAAAAGCTCCCCAGTTGAATCTAATGTGCAATTAGGGTTGAGAACCTTTATATTAAACCTTGAAAGAACAAACAGAATTTACGCCTGAACTACATTTGGAGTTTGCTTTTGATTATGGTCCGCTTTTAGTTTTTTCATAGACCTAATTTGTTATTAAGAATGTAAATTATTCATTATGGTCTGATTGGTGTAAATCATATTGGATTTGTGACTTCCTTTGATCTGAATGCTAGACTTCCATAAATACAGTTGAAGACAGCTCTAGACTTTTGTCTCTGACTTTTTGATAGCTGTATCAATCTGCTGGCTCACTGGGCTCGTGAAAGAACCAAACCTTCAGGTCTCTTTCCCATGTGCTGCCATTGACGTGGCTTCCTGTGTCAGGAATTTTTGCTAGTGATCCTTTTGCTTACTGTGGTCAGGAATGGAATGGACCTAGGTCCTGGAGAGGTGACGGGGTGACCCTTTAGGGTAGGTGAGTAACAAAAGGGCGCCCCTTCCCCTGGGCTAAGCAGCACATGCTTTGCTGTCAGAGAACGGCTGGATTTCAGACCTGCTCACTCTGTCCACCACGCACTGCTGCATTGGGCGTGAATGGCACAACCCCACGTGGCAGGAGTGAGAAGGGAGCCCCACTTGAACCACATGGGACAGGGATGGTGGAGAGTGGCTCCCCAAAGGGAGATTGAGGTGCTATTCCCAGACATGGCGAAATGGATATCGTGTAGGCCAAACCAGCCCTGGCCTTAGACTTGGGCAAGACAGGCTCCTTCTCAGGTGCTTCTTCAGGGTATTGTCATTCCATCATAAGACCTGTGTCCAGTGTCTTACCCCGTCATAAGACCTGTGTCTTCACATGCACACGTGTGTTTACTGCAGCACGATTTACAATAGCAAGGACTTGGAACCAACCCAAATGCCCATCAATGATAGACTGGATAAAGAAAATGTGGCACATATACATTTTGGAATACTATGCAGCCATAAAGAAGGATGAGTTCATGTCCTTTACAGGGAAATGGATGAAGCTGGAAGCCATCATTCTCAGCAAACTAAAACAGGAGCAGAAAACCAAACACCGCATGTGCTCACTCATAAGTGGGAGTTGACCAATGAGAACACATGGCCATAGGGAGGGGAGCACCACACACCAGTGCCTGTCAGGGAGCGGGGAGTAAGGGGAGGGAGAGTATTAGGACAAATACCTAATGCATGTGGGGCTTAAAACCTAGATGATGGATTGATAGGTACAGCAAACCACCATGGCACAGGTATCCCTATGTAACAAACCTGCACATTCTGCACATGTATCCCAGAACTTAAAGTAAAATTAAAAAAAAAAAAAAAAAAGCCTGTGTCTTCTTCAGTCAAACATCTCTGCACAGGGTGGGGCCAAGCAACTGTGCCCATACAAGCCTGAGCTGCACCACTCTGTGCCTGAAATCCCAGCCTAAGCCCACGTGGGTCTTTTCCCTGCACTGCTGTGAGAACTTTGCTTTATCTCATGTCTAAGATAAACACCCAGGATATGTCTTGTAGAGATGTACTCAGTCTCAGAAATGCTTGTGCCTACTCAAAGGGGATGTGTTGGAAGGAGACCTGGGGGGTGTCTGATTGACTGTTGATTACCTACCCCGTGCTTACCATATATTTATGCCATTTTAGTCCTTAAAACAATGGTTCTCAAAGCATGGTAACCAGACTTGCAGCATCAGCGCTACCTGGGAACTTATTAGAAATGCAGACGTGGGAGGATCACTTGGGGTCAGGAGTTCAAGACCAGCCTGGCCAACATGGCAAAACCCCATCTCTACTAAAAATACAAAAATTAGCTGGGCATGGTGGCACGTGCCTGTAGTCCCAGCTACTCAGGAGGCCGAGGCAGGAGAATCACTTGAACCCGGAAGGCGGAGGTTGCAGCGAGCCGAGATTCCACCATTGCACTCCAACCTGGGCAACACAGCCAGACTCTGTCTCAAAAAAAAAAAAAAAAAAAAAAAAAGAAAGAAAAAGAAATGCAGTTGCTTGGGACCACCTGGGACCTGATGAATCAGAGACTCTGGGGGAGGGATGGGGGTAGAAATCTAAGTTTTAACCCTTTAGATTATTCTGGGACTTGTTCAAGTTTGAAAACTGCTGCCTTAAAACATTCTCAGTCCTTAACATAATCCCCTGCGTGTTATCCCCACCATTCTGATAACAATCCCCAGGAGATGTCTAAGCTGCCCCAAGCAGAAAGTGGCACCTCCGTGCTGAAATGCAAACCCAAGTCCACCTAGCCTCAAAGTCCTCAGAGCTTTTTTCCACGTCCACCCTGCCTGCAAAGAAAATCTAGAAGCTAGTTTTGTTCCTGGCTCCTCCTCCCACTCTCCTTCTTTTAAGGTAGTCCACTACCTTCTCTTTCTCACTGTCTCCGATCGTGACTCTCCCACACCTGCTTTCAAAGCTTTGTCTGTGAACTAATTAGAGGTTTGAAAAGCTGGTATCAGAAGTGCCCAGTATCATTTTTATGAGCCTTCATGAATAAGAAAACAATGCCAACAAGTCAACATTGCATGCAAATGGCAGTAAAATCCCACTCAATGGCTCCCTAGCCTTGATTTTGCAGAGTGAAATCGAAGCAAGTTTTGTTAGGCCTGCTGATTTTAAAGGAGGAGGACCCTGTGCATCCAGAGAACCCACTGAGGATGTAGGCTGCATCGTCACTCACTCTGGAAGGAAGTTAACGAAAGTACTTACACCTTTAACCTCCAGCGAGTTCCTCCCCAGGCTGTGGAGGGGAGCTCCTTAGCCTACAGTGACCTGGAATATCTGCTTCCAACCTTGCAGAAATGCTGAGATCCACAAGATGGCAGCAGCCGCTCAAGCTTCGCACAGGGTCCCTGCTACTTTTGTAATTCCCAAATTAAAAACCAAACCAAACCAAACATATAGCTGCAATCTGGAAGACGCCAGATTCATTCATTCTAGGCCTGCCCCTTTTACATCCAGAACTGTTCAGAACAGAATCAATGTGAGCAAGCTGCTTATAAAGGTTTTAGAGAAAAGGAATCTCAATTGTTGACTCAGTTGATTAATTTATTTACTTATTTTTCCATCCTCCCAACTTTTCACTCTGAAAAGTTTCAAACCCATAGAAAAGCCGGAAGATGAACACCTTCTTGGTCTTCACTGGGATTCATAAAATTATCACATTTAGCCACATTTATTTCATCTTTCTCTCTCTTTTTCTGGATGAAAGCTTTGAAATTTGCAGACACCCTGATACTTTACCTCTCAATAATTCAACATGTCTCCTAAGAATAAAGACGTTTCTTTATGTAACCACAACATCATCATATCCAAGAAGTTTAACACTGATGCATTACTTAATTTATAATCATATTTAAATTGCCCCAATGGTCCCAGCAATGTTCTTTACAATAATTTTATTTCTTTTCTTTCTTTTTTTTTTTTTTTTTTTGAGATGGAGTCTCACCCTGGCGCCCAGGCTGGAGTGCAGTGGTGTGATCTCAGCTCACCGCAGCCTCCGCCTCCCAAGTAGCAGGGATTTCAGGTGCATGCAACCACGCCTGGCTGATTTTTTTGTATTTTTAGTAGAGACGGGGTTTCACCATATCGGCTAGGCTGGTCTCGGACTCCTGACCTCCAATGATCCACCTGCCTCAGCCTCCCAAAGTGCCGGGATTACAGGTGTGAGCCACATCGCCCGGCCTACAGTAATTTTCAATCCCCTGCTACAGAGTCCATTTGAGAATCACACCCTCATGTAGTTGTCATGTCACCTTTTTTGTAGAGCTCTCCTCCTCTTGATCTTTCAGGACATTGACATTTCTCAAAAGTCTGGTTCGTGTGTTTTGTAGACTGCCCGGCACTCTGGATTTGTCTTACTGTTTCTGGATTATTAATCCAGGTTAAGTATCTTGGCAAGAATTCTACCTGGGCAATCTGCCATCCTTGTTGCATCACTTCAGGTGGCACATGATGTCATGTGGTCCCATTACTGACGATGCTGAATTTGAACACCTAGCTAAGGTATCAGACCTCGGGCAGAGAACTCATTCTTGGCCTGCACCTGCAGCAATCCTGAATGGCCACCCCAGCTCCTCTCTTGACTTGCTGGTCTGTACTCTCCCCGCAGCAGCCAGAGAGGCTCTGAAAGTGTCAGTTGGATGAGGCCATGCCTTTGCTCAGAACCTTCCTGTGGCTTCCCACCGTTCCCAGAATAGCTTCCAAACTCCTCGCCATGCCTTCACAGCCCTGCATGGTCTGGCTGCTGTCTACCTTCTTTTTCAACATTAAAATTTAAAAAAAATTTAAAATAAAAAAATTTAAATTGGCATAATAATTGTACATATTTATGAGGTTCATAGTGAAGCTGCAATACACATAATGTATAGTGATCAGGGTAATTAGCACACTCATCATCTCAAACATTTATCACTTCTTTGTGTTGGGAACATACAACATCCTCCTTCTCATTATCTGAAACTATTAATATCTAATATCTTATTGTTAACTGTGGTCATCCTACAGTGCTATAGAACACTGCAACTTATTCTTCTTACCTAGGTGTGATTTTGTATCCTGTAACAAATCACTCCCTATTCCTCCTTGCCCGCTATACTTCCCAGCCTTTAGTATCTTCTGTTTTACTTTTTACTTCTATGAGAGCAACTGTTTCTAGCTTCCATATGAATGAGAACATGTGGTGTTTAACTTCCTGTTCCTGGCTTATTTTATTTAACATAATGTCCTCCAGTTCCATCCATGTTGCTGTGAAAACAGGATTTCATTCTTTTTTATGGCTGGATAGTATTCCATTGTGCATATACACTACATTTTCTTCATTCATCTTTGTTGGACACCTAGATTGGTTTCGTATCTGGGCTATAGTGAATAGTGCTGCGATAAACGTGGGAGTGCAAAAGTCTCTTCAACGTACTGATTTCCTTTCCTTTGGATAACTGCCCGGTAGTGGAATTGCGGAACTTACAGTAGTTCTATTTGTAGTTTCTTGAGAAGCCTCCACACTTTTTCCATAGTGGCTGTACTAATTTACGATCCCATTAATAGTGGATGAGCTCCCTTTTCTCCATATCTTCACCCGCATTCGTTATTTTTTGTCCTTCTGATGATAGCCACTTTACACTCTAACTAGGCGAGATGATACCTCATTGTGGTTTTGATTTGCATTTCCCTGATGATTAGTGATATTGAACATTTTTTCATATATTTGTTGGCCATTTGTATTTCTTCTTTTGAGAAACATCTGTTCAGATCACTTGCTTCTCGTCCATGTCATTCCCTCACCCCACTTTTTTTGTTTTTGTTTTTTGTTTGAGACAGTCTCTCATTGTCACCCAGGCTGGAGTGCAGCAGCATGATCAAGGAGCACTACAGCCTGGACCTCCCAGGCTCAGGTGATCCTCCTGCCTCAGGCCCTCCTGTCCCCACAACCCTGGTAGCTGAACACACCCAGTTAATTTTTGTAGTTTTGGTAGAGATAGGGTTTTGCCATGTTGCCCAGGCTGGTCTCAAACTCCTGGGCTCATGTGATCCTCTGGCCTCGGCCTCCTGAACTGCTAGAATTACTGGCATGAGTCATGATGCCTGGCCTTTTTGCCCATTTTTTAATTGGATTTTTTTTCACTGTTGAGATATATTCTGGATATATTCTGAGATATATTCTGGATATATATTCCTCATATATTCTGGATATTAATCCCCTGTCAAATGAATAGTTTGCAAATATTTTCTCCAATTCCTTAGGTTGTCTTCTCACTCTGTTGATCATTTCCTTTGATGTGCAGAAGATTTTTAGGTTTGATGTAATCTCATTTATTTTTGTTTTTGTTGCCTGTGCTTTTGAGGTCTTCTTCATAAAATCTTTTCCCAGATCAATGTCCTGAAGCATTTCTCCTATGTTTTCTTCTGGTAGTTTTACAGTTTGGGGTCTTACATTTAGGTCTTTGATTCATCTTCAGTTGATTTTTGTATATGGTGAGAGATAGGGGTCTAGTTTCATTCTTCTGCATATGGATATCCAGTTTTCCCAGCACCATTTATTGAAGAGACTGTCCTTTCCCCAGTGAGTATTCTTGATTCCTTTGTCAAAAATCAGTTGACTGCAGACACCTGGATTAATTTCTGGGTTCTCTATTTTGTTGTTGTATTTGTCTGTGTGTCTGTTTTTATGCCAGTACCATGCTGTTTTGGTTAATAAAGCTTTGTAGTGTTTTTTTTTTTTTTTTTTTTTTTTTTTTTTTTTTTTTTTTTGCAGAATCTCCCTCTGTTGCCCAGGCTGGAGTACAGTGGTGCGATCTCAGCTCACTGCAACCTCTGCCTCCCGGGTTCTAAGTGATTCTCCTGTCTCAGCCTCTGGAGTAGCTGGAATTACAGGTGTGTGCTACCATGCCTGGCTAATTTTCTATTTTTAGTAGAGATGGGGTTTCACCATGTTGGCCAGGCTGGTCTCAAACTCCTGGTCAGTGGTCAACCCATCTTGGCCTCCCAAAGTGTTGGGATTACAGGTGTGAGCCACTACGCCCAGCCTCTTTGTAGTATATTTTGAAGCCTGGTTGTGTGATACCTCCAGCTTTGTTCTTTTTGCTCAGGATTGCTTTGGCTATTAAGGATCTTTAATGATTCCATACAAATGTTAAGATTTTTTTTCTATTTCTATGATGAATGCCACTGGTATTTTGATAGAGATTGCACTGAATCTGTAGGTTACTTGGGTAGTACCTGCCTACCTTCTGATCTTGTTTAGCTGTTCTCCCTCCTGCTCACCGTGTTTACCTACCTGGCCATCTTTCGGTGTTTTTGGAGACATCAAACTGCACTTTCCATTCTCTCCACCCTTAATGTTCTGGCACAGTGCCTCCCTCTTATTACCCAGGTTTCAGTTAAGATGTTAGTTTCATCTCTAGCTTATTTTTCTATGAAGCACTGATCATCAACTGAAATTAAGTACTTATTTATTCCTTTACTTTCAGGCAAGTAAGAAATGACTTACCCCATCCTACAGGTTCCCAAGGTCCACGAAGGCCAACACCTGGGTTTTTTGTTTACCACTGCATCATCACCCCTAATAAAGCCCGGCACACAGTAGGTGCTCAGTAAAAGTTTGTGAATGAATGAATGAATGAATGAAATCAGCTCAATAGGGTATTGGGGCTTTTGTTTATTTTTCTTTGAGACAGAGTCTGACTTTGTCATCTAGGCTGTAGTGCAGTGGCACAATCTTGGCTCACTGCAACCTCTGCCTCCCAGGTTCAAGTGATTCTTCTGCCTCAGTCTCTTGAGTAGTGGGGATTATAGGCACCCACAACCACGTCCGACTAATTTTTGTATTTTTAGTAAAAACAGGGTTTCACCATGTTGATCAGGCTGGTCTTGAACTCTTGACCTCAGGTTATCCTCCTGCCTTGGCCTCCCAAAGTGGTGGGATTACAGGCGTGAGCCATTGAGCCAGGCCTTGACTCCAATATTATCTGAGACCAAGTTCTACTCTTCGTGGGCAGATGACCCTAGAGAAACTTCTTATTGCTTTGTGCCTCATTTGCTCCATCTTTAAAATGGAACTAATCCATTTCTGTCATATAATTGGCAAGAGGAGTGATGTGATGGTGAATGTGACCAAGCTCAGTGAACCATACAACACAGTCTCCAAATATAAGGGGTTATTCTTATTCAGGGGCAGTTTTCCTGAAACAAAGAAATCCCAGTTTGTCTGAGTCTTCAGAACTTTCTTTCTGCAGCTGCCTAAGTAAGAAAAACTAGTATTTTAGTCCAGAGTGCTTCCCTGGAAGCCTTGCTGTTTAGAGCTGAAGGGTCATTAAAAGACCAGATGGCAGAAAAACCTTTTAGATTACTGTTTCCACAAGCTCCGTGGTTTAGTTGAAAGCCCCAGTGCTCTGGCAGTGCCCCGCAGAAACAAAGATCAATAATGCCCTTTGCAATCAATGCTTTTGGTGCTCTTCACATCTGCAGGCCATGCCTGCCCTGGCACAGCTGCCCACCTGCTGCTTTGGAGATGAAGAGTAGACCCAAGGGTTGGACATATCACACATCACCATGACAACCATAGCATGTGTGTGTGTGTGTGTGTGTGTTCATACATGTTCCCATGCTATCCACCAGCTGCGGGATGAGGGGTGCCGGGAGCCCATGGAAGGAGGCCAAAGGGCACAGCAGGAGGCTGGGGGTAGGTGTGAGAGGGCTTGGGTGGGGAACCAAGTGACAACTTTGCCTTCCTTTTATTTTTTTGTGTTTTGATTGAGATATGATTCATATGTCATAAAATGTACCCTTTTAAGATGTATAATTCCATGGTTTCTAGTATTGAAAGGTTGTGCAACTATCACTAATTCTAGAACATTTTTGTCACTCCAAAAACCCTTTAGCAGTCACTCCTATTCCCACTCGCCTCTCCATGGATTTACCAGTTTTGGGCATTTCTTGTAGGTGGAATCATATACTGTTGTCCTTTTATGACTGACTTCTTTCCCTTAGCGTAATGTTTTTGAGGTTCATCCATGTTGTAGATGCATCAGTACTTCAGTCATCAGTACTTTTCAAGGCTGAATAATATTCCGTTATATGGCTACACAACATTTTGGTTACCCATTTATCCATTGGTGGATGCTTGGGTTGTTTTCACTCTTTGGCCACCGTGCACTACACCGCTATGTTCATTTGTGTACAAGTTTTTGTGTGAACATAGGCTTTCTTTTCTCTGGGGTAATTGCTGAGTTCTTTCTCTTTCATTTCTTTTTCCTTTTTCTTCTTTTTTGAGATGGAGTTTCACTCTGTTGCCCAGGCTGGAGTGCAGTGGCACTATCTCGGCTCACTGCAACCTCTGCCTCCCAGGTTCAAGTGATTCTTCTGCCTCAGCCTCCTGAGTAGCTGGGATTACAGGCACATGCCACAACGGCTGGCTAATTTTTGTAATTTTAGTAGTAATGGGGTTTTGCCATGTTGGCTAGGCTGGTCTCGAATTCCTGACCCCAGGTGATCTGCCTGCCTTGGCCTCCCAAAGTGCTGTGATTACAGGCGTGAGCCACCATGCCCGGCTTCTTTCCCTTTTATTGCTGGCATTCCACAGCATTGTCATGTTGAAGCCAGGTATGGAAAAGGCTTGTGGCATGAGGGAGGCCCTTGGACCCTCTGAGCTCTGAGAGTCCTGCTTTGATGACTAGTGAGTGGTGAACACAGAGGCAACCTGGAGAGCCAGCACACAACCCCCTTCCTGTTTGCCTGTGGTGCACAGCCGGCTAGCTGTATTTCCCTGTCTCCCCTGTAGTTAGCTTCAGCCCTGTGACTGTTTCAGCCAATGCAGTATGGGAGGCAGTGATGAAAAACCATTTCCAGGCCTGGCCCTACAGCCCCTGCACAGCTCTCTCCCCACCCTCTCCTCCTGTGTCTGCTGAATGAACACAGAGGATCCAGAGGGCACTTCTGCACTAAGGGGTGCCACACTGATCCATGGAAGGCATCCACATCCTTGGTGCAGGGCCTCTCTGCCAGTTCACATGAATTTGTGATGTGAACAAGAAATAAACCTTTATTATCTCAGGCCACTGATATTTTGGGGTCATTCTTACCCCAGTTAGCCTGTCCTGACTAGTACAGTTTCTTCAGGTAAGGAACAACCAACCAGTCTCTAGAACTGTCTGACAAAGGTGTCATGGCAGTTCTAGAACTGTCTGCAGAGCTTCTGGCCCTGCCTCCAGCTTCCTCCCACCTTGCCCTTGGCTCCCTCCACAGTGGGGTTTTCTACAAGGCCTCCTCTGGATTTGATGTCTTCTGCTAAGGTGATCCATTTTCCTGGAATGCCTGGAATGGAGGGGTTTCTTGAGAGTTTGATTTTCGGTTTGAAAACCGAGACCTTCCCAGGCAAACTGGGATTGTTGGTCACTTCCTGACATTCTCACCTCGTCTCTGATCTGGGACTTAGGCTGGACTCCACTGTCTTTGGCCCAGCAGGGAAGAATGCCATGTCTGTTGTGGTTAAAGTTTGGGAGCATCAAGGCATATGTATGAGGTATTTGCCATCTGTGGGTCAGATTTTAGGATCCTGCCTGTACTCTCCCAGGGCTGGAATGAGCTGTTCTCAGGCTGTGCTGGGAATAGATGCATGGGGTAGGTGGGGTCATCACGTCTTCAGCCAGGGCTGCCATGAAGGCAGTACTGATACACGGTGACCCATTGGATGTGCCATATGAGGTTTATTCTAATGAGGGAGGAGACCTACGAATGCTTAAAAATGAATCAGGAAATATAAGACAGGTAATATAAGACTGGTCAGCCTGCCAAGCTAGAGGGATAGAGTATGCGAGAAGGCAGAAATGAATGGAGGACTGGAAACAGTCCTGGAAAGGGAATGATTCCATATCCATGCCCGCAAACATATCCCTTCTGCCTGGGCACTCCTGTGTGCTGCTGGTATATCTTGTGGGCCTGGGTCTATGCTCTCATCCATCCTGTTTATGCAT
This sequence comes from Papio anubis, assembly GCF_008728515.1. Classification (NCBI taxonomy): domain Eukaryota; kingdom Metazoa; phylum Chordata; class Mammalia; order Primates; family Cercopithecidae; genus Papio; species Papio anubis. Next base: position 103,231,772 of record NC_044982.1, on the reverse strand, counting down.
CTGGTGACTTTTGGTTTGTTCCTGGTGTAACCTCTGGGTTCCAGTGTCTGAAGTCTTCCAATAACCTCTCCCTTCAGAAGGCCCAGGGAGGACCCCAGGCTTGCTGCTTGAGTGGGTAGGACTCATATTCGTCATCCCAAGGCTAGAGCTCAATGCAAACACACCAAGGTGGCAGGTGTGATCCTTGGATGCGTGCTGTGTAATGATGCATCCCTAGCCTTGGCTTCCTTCCTAAACCCAGGCCCCCTCCTCATCAGTGCCCACCGCTGGTCATGGGAAGGAGCGCAGAAAGTGAGGTGGACCAGCACCATGCATCACCACCATCAGAAAACAATCGTAAGCTCTTTTGTTCACAAGCCAATAGTACTGTTTTTGGTGGTTTGGCTCTGTTGTAAGCCAGCAATGAGGGAATTAAAGGACTCATTAAGGTCCTCCAATGATGTAGACAAGTGCTCTCAGTGGTCATTACCCATTAAAAGTGAATAAGACTATCAATCGAGTCAGGTATTAGGCTTGAGTTCCTTTCTCTAAGTGCAAAAGGGTGTTTTCTGGATCATGAAAACTAAATGCCCATTTCTCTTCAATCAAGTTAACACAAGGGACCTGGGGGGCAGAGTCTTACTGTTGTCGTGATGGAGGATTTGCTGAATTATCGCAGCTGAGTCTTTCCAAGGTTGTTTTCATCATAGCCGCTGGAAGAGCCATTGCAGCTGTGGACACAATACAGTCAGGGGCTCTGTTGAGAGGCATATTCCCTTCTTGGTGGTGTAGGTTGGCCGGGCAAGAGAACAGGCCTGGGTGAGTGGGTCTGGCGTGGAGGAGCCACAGAATCCCTGGTTATTACCATGTATGTGCCAGGAACCAGGCAGAGCATTTCCCATGCCTTATTTCATTTTCATTCTCCTGGCAGCCCGGGGGGTATTTTTACAAAGGAGGAAACAGATACTTAGAAACATCCTGCTTACAAATACAGCCACACTGGTCTGCCTCCCGGTTGCGGGGTGCTGGGGAGGATCTGGAAGGGATACTTTCTAGAAGCTGTCCAATGGGAAAGTACAAAGCTGGGCTTGCTTTGGAAAGGAGGAAGAGATGAAAGGAACAGGCCAGCGGGTGGGGCCAGCTGTGCCTGGGCAGAGGCACAGGTCTTGTGGCTCTGGCCCTGAGCATTCATTGTTTGGGAGCCCCAGCCAATGACAAAGTAGAGGCAGCAGCCCTTCAATGGAGGGGACTGGAATGGGCAAGGCAGGGTGTCAGAGCACCAGCTAAGATGGTTCAGAGCTGGGCTTCCTTCCCAGCGGGGAATGGGAATGCTAACATGGAAACTGAGACAGAAGCTTGCTTGAATAGACTTGTCAACGGGGCAGGGCTTATTAAACCTGAGACTCATGGCTCCATGAGAGAACAGGGCTCAACCTGGGCTCCCCAGGCACTGGGTCTATAATTGTATGATTTATTGCAGACAACCTCTCATTATCCCCTGAGTCCTGATAAGGCAAGGCAGGGCCTGAGTGACTGAAGACAGAGTTGGGTTTTTTTCCCAGTGTGTTGAGAGCCAGAATTATTGAACTTTGGTGAGCTCTGCAGGACCTGCCTCAGATCTGCCATAAGGATGCTTTCCCTCAGTCTTCTATATGGAGCTCATGGTCAGATTTTTGAATTTGGATGCATAAAAATGATTGGAGACTGAGCTGGCTCTGACATGTATTAGCTGTGTGACCTTGGGTAAGTCTTTATTTTCATCTTAAAAATAATCCGGCCGGGTGCAGTGACTCATGCCTGTAACCCCAGCACTTTGGGAGGCGGAGGCGGGAGGATCACTTGAGGTCAGGAGTTTAAGACCAGCCTGGCCAACATGGTGAAGCCCTGTCTCTACTAAAAATACAAAAATTGGCTGGGTGTGGTGGCTAATCCCAGCTGTAAACCCAGCGACCCAGGAGGCTGAGGCAGGAGAATCACTTGAACCCGGTGAGTAGAAGTCGTGGAGTCAGATAGTGAGCACATTGCACTCTAGCTACCCACAAGAGCAAAACTCCACCCTCAAAAAAAAAAAAAAAATCCACAAGGCTTATTGATTTAGGCTGATTCTAAAATGTATATTGAAAAGGAAAGAAAATGGAATAGGGCAAACAATTTTGAAATAAAACAAAACTTGCAAGACTACCACCTGATTTGAGAGACATTATAAAGCTTAAAGTAGCTGGAGAGACAGCATGGTATTGGAAAAATGATAGACACATAGATCACTGGAATAGAATAGAGTCCAGAAATAGACCCACACATATATGGTCAGTTTGAGACGGAGTCTCGCTCTGTCACCCGGGCTGGAGTACAGTGGCCGGATCTCAGCTCACTGCAAGCTCTGTCTCCCAGGTTTATGCCATTCTCCTGCCTCAGCCTCCCGAGTAGCTGGGACTACAGGCGCCCGCCACCTCGCCCGGCTAGTTTTTTTGTATTTTTAGTAGAGACGGGGTTTCACCGTGTTAGCCAGGATGGTCTCGATCTCCTGACCTCGTGATCCGCCCGTCTCGGCCTCCCAAAGTGCTGGGATTACAGGCTTGAGCCACCGCGCCCGGCCTGGTCAGTCAGTTTTGACAAAGGTGTCATGGCAGTTCAATGGAGAAAGTATTGTCTTTTCAATGTTGCTGGAACAATTGGATATCCATAGGCAAGAAATAAACCTTGAACCATACCTTGCCCCTTATACAATAATTAACTCAAAATGAATCACCAACATGAATGTAAAACCTCAAATTAGAAAACTTCTAGAAGAAAACATAGGAGAAAATCTTTGTGACCTTGGGTTGGGCAAAGCTTTCTTAAATAGGAAACAGAAAGCAGGAACCATAAAATAAGAAAAAAGGATAAATTGGACTTCATCCAAATTAAAATCTTATGCTCTTCCAAAGACAGTGTTAAGGAAAGCAAAAGACAAGACAGTCTGAGAGAATACATTTGCAAACTTGTACCTCAGAGAGGACTAGTATCCAGATGTTAACTGTGTGAGTGAAGAACTAGAATAAAGAACTCTTACAACTCAATACTAAGAAAGCAAATAATCTAGTTTTAAAAACTGGGCAAAAGACGTGAGCAGACAATAAAAAATATGGATAGAAAATAAGCACTTGAATAGATGTTCAGCATCAGTGGTTATTGGGGAAACACAAATTAAAATCACAAAGCCACAACCAGATACCACTCCACTCCTGTTGGAATGGCTAACCGTCTCTCTTCCCCAGTCTGACATGTTCGTCGACGCCACGAAAGTGGAGTTCTCATACACTGCTGCTGGGAATGCAAAGTGGCACAATCACTTTGGGAAATAGTTCGGCAGTTTCTTGTGAAGTTAAGCACACCTACTTTACAACCCAGCAGTCCTACTCTTTGGTGTTTACCCAAGACAAAGGAAAATATACAGTCCTGCAAAAGCCTGTATGCAAATGTTGATAGTGGCTTTATTCATAATCACCCCAAACTGGAAACAACCCAAATGTCTGTCTACTGGTGAGTGGATAAAAAAAATGGTGGCGAATTTATACACTGAAATTCTGCTAATCCATAGAAAGGAAGAAACTGCTGATCTGCACAACAGCATGGGTGAGTCTCAAGTGCACGATGCTAAGTGAAAGAAGCCGTGTTCAAAAGGCTACATACTGTGGGATTCCATTCATGTGGAATTCTGGAAAATGCAACTTTGTAGGGATGGAAAACAGATCAGTGGTTGCAGGGGGCTGTGTGTGCAGGGAGTACATTGCCTACCAAGGGACATGAGGGATATTTTTGGGGTTATGAAATGTTCTGAATCTTGATCAGGGAGGTGGGTACATGATTATGTGCATTTGCCAAAATTCCTAGACCTACACATGGAAGTTGCAGTTTTCGTAGGTCAAAAACAGTCCAAGAGCTCAATTTCATGTGGTCTAATCTATACATACCACATGAAGGTGATATAAGTGGCAAGGCTTAAGTGCATGAAAGTAGGTGGAAGGGCTTTGTAGTCTATAGCATGAGAAGGATGACATGCTGGTGGAGCCATTCAGCTGGTGGGAATTCTCTATTCATCACAGTGACAGATTTCCCTGAACAGAGCCTGCTTATGCAAGAGCACCTTCCAGGACTCTCTCCTAAACCGCGTCCCTCTCCTGGAGGTGACCAGCCAGCCTCACTGGAGTTGAGGCATGAGTGTATTCCATACAACACCGTTCCCTCTGGATTCAAACTTCACATCTCAATGCCCTTTTGTCTGCCTGCCATCTCAGCTGCCAGTGGCATCCCATAGACGTTTCCTTTGAGCTTACAAGTAAAACGCCAATAATTCTGTGTCAGGCTGAAGCTACTCTTACAGCAAACCATTGAATGGTCATTTCAAAGGGGACAAAGAATAGAAGCTATCCTTAAAGCTCCCCTGACAGGAGAGATTTCAGAACACGGAGGGGTATTATTGGGCTGTACCATGACTGGATGAACATTCAATGACAGGCATTACATGGCCGATGATAAAATCCCTAATGTCTCCGTGCTTTACCTCCTAGTGGATTTGATTCTTCCCTTGCAGACAAAGTCCCCATCAAGAACTGTTTCCTTTCATGAGGGTAGGCGGCTGCAGAGAGTACACTTTTGTCTTCAGAAAAATAGGTCCACTTTTGAACTATTTTTTTCAACATTGATAAAAAAAAGTTGTTTTATCTCCCTTGAAGGGCATCCTGCTTCGAGCTCAAGTTAGCTAGATTTGCCACACTCTCCGACTCCATCCAACTAGGCTGGTTCTTGAAGAATTTCTAACAGAAACCTCAGATAAGGCAAAGAACAGACATGGCCAGAAAAGTTCTGCCCATCTTTAAGGCATCTTTCTTTATAGACTCATGAAAGTGTCCGAAGGATGTGGTCTCAGGAAGTAGAAAAGAGACCCCTATTTTGATAAAATAACTATTTTATCATATTTTAGGGAAAGTTGAGAAAGAGACTCCACAGGACACCCTGTTGCTTTTGCTTTCCATAGATTCCACTAATTTTCTGTGAGGGCCCTAGGACTTGAACAGATATCTTATAGTTCTTATTTCACCAGCCTGAAAGTTTCATAAGGTTGTGAGGTTTATTTATCTTGATATTCCCAGCATGTAGCATAGTGCTTGGAATACAGTAGGAGAGAAAAGGACATTTCTGTTTATTGAGCATCTACTATATTCTTGGCCCTGAGGGAGATGCTTTATCTGCACATGCTTGTGTGTCTACAGATGTAAGGGTGTTGGTGGTCTATTGCAAGAATAATGCTGTATAACAAGTCATCTCAAAATTCAGTTGATTAAAAAAGCCTTAATCATTTATCATCATTTACATTGTCTGGGGATTGGTTGATCTAAGTTGAGCTGGGCTGGGTTTTCTTGGGTGATTCTTCTCATTGAGGGTCTGTGAGTTAGCTAGGATAGCCCTGTTTCAGGCTGTAGTTGCTAGAGTGGCTCTGCTCCATGTATTTCTCATCCTCCCCCTGTGACCAGCGGTCTAGCCGAGGCATGCTCTTCTCTTGGCAGTGGCGAAGGAACAAGAGAACAAGTGGAAACACACAAGGTCTCTGGCCTGTGTTAGGAACTGGTACATTGTCACATTCACCTCATTCAATTGGTGAGAGCAAGTTACACGGCCAAACCCAATGTCAGAGGGCGGGGAAATATGTGGTTAGGTGTGGCTTCAAAGTCACATGGCAAGGCATGAGGGAGAAATGAAGATTAAAGCTAACAGTGTAGTCTAGAGCAATATATTTAATATTAACAACAACCCTTTATGCTAAAGATGATACTATTCCCCAAGAAAACTGTGGTCAAGGTAGGTGAGACCCAAGTTTCAAAGACTGTTTTTTTTCTAGCACACCACACTCTCCCTCTGAGGTGTTTCCTGATGCTTAATAAGTACATGTTGTATACATGTTAGTGGGTAAAATCACAAGTCCTGGCCGGGTGCGGTGGCTCCCGCCTGTAATCCTAGCACTTTGGGAGGCCGAGGCGGGCAGATCACCTCAGGTCAGGAGTTTGAGACTAGCCTGGCCAACATGGTGAAACCCCATTTCTACCAAAAATACAAAAATTAGCCGGGTTTGGTGGCATGCACCTGTAATCCCAGCTGAGGCAGGAGAATTGCTTGAACCTGGGAGGCAGAGATTGCAGTGAGCTGAGATCACACCACTGCACTCCAGCCTGGGTGACAGAGCAAGACTCTGTCTCAAAAAAAAAAAAAAAAAAAATCCAGTCAGGGATTTATTTTACCGAAGTAAATTTCAGTTTGTTTGAGATTTTCCTTGTGCAGTTAATCTGGTTCTGTCATTCCCACATCCTGGCATTGTTCAGAGTTTAACCAGTTGGGCTGGGTTAGATCCCTGGTCACGCCCTGCTCCCCTGCTCTGTCTGGGGCAATCAGACAAGAAGCCACACAGAATGGGGCCCCCAGGCAGGAAGGACACCTCCTCCACTCCTTTTGCCAAAATGACCCTCTGATTTTTAGAGCACACAGGTGTGGATGTGGATGGATTTCTTAATCAAAATTAATTATGCCATCATAAGGAAATGTGTCCTCTGGGTTAGCTGCCAAGTTCCCACATTATTTTGCAGACCTGGGATGGTCACATAAACGGTCAGACTTTGTGTCTGTCCACACCGATGGATGTAGGGGGTAGGCAGTTGGAAAAGCCCTAAAGGAGAAGGTAGGAAAGGCTCCTGGTGCCTTCGGGCTGTGGGCCCACTGAGGAGCTTATCAGAGTTTAAGATTTCCTAGAGACACAGAGCCAGCTGCTAGTGCAGTGTCAGTGATCCAGGAAGTGACATTCTCTCCTCTGAGGACCTCCACGGGGCACCCTGCGGGAGTCTGAGTATTGCTAGATGCAGGCATTGTGTTTTCCTAAGAGCACAGTTGTTCCTCTGCCTACATGGGGTCACCAGAAGGCTCCTCTCAGCGTGGGGACTCACAGAACAGTGAATGGAGGCAGTTCAAATCTCAGTATTGACTGGTGGGATAGGAGCATCTGGAAGTTGAGGGGTGGAGGAACCTTTTAGGGGGTCCTATTTGTCTGGGGACTTCCAGCCTATGCCACTAGAGCCATTGCCAAAATGTGAATAGTCGCTTCTGACATCCTGACTGGATCTCAGGCAAATCGCTGCCCCACCCCACCTTCTGTCCCTCTCTGTGTTCCTGTGAACTGAGTTCCCCGCAGCATTTCCGAGGCTGCCACGTGGCTGCCATCTTTCTCATGGGGGATCGTGGTGGTCACATCATTGGTGTGAGTAAAATGCCTGTTTTGGGGCGAGGGATGAAAAGTGGTTTTGGAAAAATTTCTAAGCAATTTTGAAAATGTTGGAAGAATGGGGCTATTGAAACGCCAGCCATCGTTATACACTTATTCCTCACTGCTGCTTGTAAGAATCCCTCCGAGGCTGAGGATGAAATTGGTTTCTCAGTGATCTCTTTTCACCCTGGGTGATCCACGTAGGATTCTTCACAAGGACGCAAATCTTTGTTGGGGTTCATTGGTGAGGTTCTCCTGGGGGAGGACAAACATGGTTTTATTTCATTTCCAGTGTATTGCATTTTAGGAGCTGATCTATTGGAATAAGGGAAGGAAATGAGGAAGGAAGGAGGGAAGGAAGAAAGGAAATAGCATTTTTTGAGTGCAGAACTTATATTTAACCCTTTCATGTTTATTGTCTCAGTTTTTGTTTATTCTTCCAGCACACCTTTGAGGTGGGTACCCTGATGCTTGTTTTACAGATGAGGGGACTGAGACTTACAGAGGTTACATAAATTCAGTAATTTACCAGTAATCTGGTAAATCACAAGAGGAGTGATTCAAATCCGAGTCTTTCTAAATCCAAGCCTGGCTAATGTTTACTCCTTCCTAGGGAGCACCTTTCCCCCTCACCAGCCTCCCCGGACCAGGCTTTTCTCCTTTCAGTCATTGAAACCACCCTGGCATAGCTGCTCCTCCTTCTGGACAAATGGTCATGACTTTTCCTCCATCCTATCTATGCTTTTCAATGTTTGACTCCCCACATTTCCCCTGGAGTTAGGTTTTGGTCCTTGAGTACAGGAAAAACCATTATTCTCCGCTGTAGGTGGCCAACGGATTCTTTTAACTAGCTTTTTTCCAGCCCCCAAGATTGTTTTTTCTGCTGATCCCAACCTTTTATTAGCAAAATCAAAATGATACAGAATAGCTCATTGTAATGGGGCCACACACAGCAGTTTAACTAACAGAGCAGAACTCTGACCGTGGAGGGCTTCTCATCCGGGCAGCCTGGATCCCTAAAGCACAGGCCACAGGTATACGGATGCCCAAATTAAAGACCACACAAGTACCTCGGTAAATAAAATATTTACACTATGTTCAGGCAAAGAAGGGAATAGTGTGGAGCTTATTCTGGAAATAAAATCACAAAGCTCGTCATTCATCCAGCTCTTTTTCACAGGGGAATATAGCAAGAGAAAATGAAGTAATTTCACTGGAAAGCACACATTTAATTGCCTTTGCAAACTGACCTTCAACCTGGCTTACTTTTCTATATATTTCATGTCTGACATCTGCCCCTACCCGTTTTCTTATTCCAGCTTTTTCCGTAATAAGGGTGTCCAGAGGCTTAATTCCTGAGCCAACTCTTAGTGAGTGACAAGATGACTTCTAATATTTCTGACCTTTGTCCTTTTGGGTTACCTTTGTGTCTGGTACCTTGTGTTCTACTGTCTTATGGGGACACCAAGTCTGCCTCCTCCTCCCTCCCTGCTGAGACATCAATGCTTGCCTCTGCCTCTGCATGGCCTTCTGTTTTTCCCCTCTTCCTTCCACTACTCCTTTCTTTGTTTTTGTTTTTTGAGACAGAGTCTCACTCTGTCGCCCAGGCTGGAGTGCAGTGGCACAATCTCTGCTCACTGTAACGTCCACCTCCTGGGTTCAAGCAATTTTCCCGCCTCAGCCTCCTGAGTAGCTGGGACTACAGGTGCCTGTCATCATGCCCGGCTAATTTTTGTATTTTTAGTGGAGACAGGGATTCACCATGTTGGCCAGGCTGGTCTTGAACTCCTGACCTCAGGCGATCTGACCGCTTCAGCCTCCAAAAGTGCTGGGATTATAGGTGTGAGCAACTGCACCTGGCCCACTACTTCTTTCTTATTTTAGTACAAGACCTGAGCTGGTGAAGGTTGGTGTTGTTTTATAAGCAACTGGGAGCATTCAAGGTTTGTGAGGATAGGGCTGACTCTATGAATGGGGAAAAGGAGGAGCTGGTGGTGATGAGGTGTGGTGGAGTTGAATTGGGGAAATCATATACAGCTATTGAAATACTTGAGGGAAAGAGAGTGAGTCTCGAGCTAGGGGACTGGTGTTGGGAATGGAAAGGAGGGGAGAGTTTCTGTGAGAGTTCCTTTCCTCTGGGATTCCCAGCCTTTATATTAAAAACATCTCCAGACTTTAGCTTTTGTATCAAGCTGCCAGCTGCCTTGGAAATGATCCAAAGATAAGAGACATGTAATTCCAGGCTGTGATGGGGGTTAATGGTTGGCCTTGTATAAAATAGAAGTCCCGGAAAGGAGGTTTGGTCTCAAACAAAGGGGAGAAAATAACTTGAGCTATTATAAAAGAAAACATTTCAGAGTTAGATTAAGAAAGTGGGACGAGGAGGGATAATGAAGACTCTGTAAAGGAGTGCCTGGGAAGGAGGGGGGGCTGTGTGCCTCAGCACAGGAAGAATAGATCCTTTGGATCTATTCCTCTATTTATATAGTTGATAGAGGGAATGCCTTTTAGGGAAGAAAATATTTAAGAAATGATCCTGCTTGGTATAGAAGGTAAGATGTTGAGGGCATAGTTGATAGAGAGTCAAGACACAAATTTCTTTGTATTATAAATAAATAGAAATTTGGTGATGTGGGGGTAAAGAAGAGAGGAGCAGAGAGAAGGTCAGAGGGAAATGTAGGGTAAATGCACCCAATAGCAATCATTTAAGCATACCCTTAGAATGACCCTGCATGGCAGACACACCTGAATGTGTGTTCTGAGCTTGGGAATCTGGTAGTAGTCAACCCAGAGATTCATTCCTTATCCGTGATGAACGTCTGAGCCTACAGCTTACCCCATGGAACACGGGCTGTATAGGGAATTGAAGCCCTGAGTTCTGGGTTAAATGAAGGTTGTCAGGTGGAGGTCATTAGGCAGAGGGGGTTAAATTAAAATGCTATATAAACTGCATGTTATTTGCAGGTGGCTGTGGTTATCATACCCAGCCCACCACCACTGGACTGTAGATGAGGTGGATATCTTGTCCAGCCTGCTGCCACTGGACCATTTCTGTAGGTAAGGGGGTCAAACCCACAGCCACTGGACCCTCTTCTCTGTAGGTAAGCTCCCTAATAAAGCCCTATGTCTCATGTGCTTGCTCTGGGACTCTGCAGCCTCTTGAACCTGATGCCTTCCCTACTGAGGTTTACAGGGGTTCAGCACATAGGGAGGGGAAGGTGTCAGAGCATCCTGGTAGGTTCTGGGGCTTTTAAGAGTGCAGATGCTGCTACTCAGCTTGAAATGATTTGTAGTTCTTTGATTGGAGCCCCTTTCCCCAATGGCTTCAGGAAAGTGTGCTACCTTCAAAATCCTAGTGGGAGATGTTTCACAAAACAGTAACCACAGATGTGCTGGGTCCCATGTCCAGGTTGATGCCGTGGGGCAAGGGGACTCCCTGTGAGGATGGGTGAGGTTGTCTATATGCTGACTTGATTCAGCTGCAGGAACTTGAATCTGGAAGGCACCCAGAAATCATGGAAGGGAGGATCCTGGATTTCCACAGGTCAAGGAGTGAAGTTCTAGCTGGTGGTATCTGGTCCTTAAGTGTGGAGAGACCTCCACTGGTGGCTGGATTACAGATCTGGGCTGTTCTGTTTTCTTCTGGGGTTTGGCTTGATTGTATAGGGTGTACCAATTTGGAACGGCCACTACTCAGCTCCAACCAGCTGAGCTCTGAAACTTGGGAATTCCTGGGCTGGCAAGGGGAGCCTGGATTCTGGGTCTGATGTCTGTGGGTAAGAGCAGCAGGAGACGCTGCTCGCTGGCGCCGGTGTTCTGGGTCTTCCTTCCAAGCTGCACTCAGGATTCCTTTCCTGAGATTCCTCTGAACAGCCTCTCTCCAAAATGCATAAGATGTTTCTGAAATCAGTGCTTCTCAAACTCTAATGTGTACCAGTATCACCTGGATGGCTCGTTAGACCCACATACTGAGCCCCATCCCCAGAGGTCTGGAAGTGAGGTCTGACAATTTACGTTTCTAACAAGTTCTCAGGTGATACTGATGCTGCTGGTCTGGACACCACACTTTGAGAATCGCTGGTCCTAGACCAGCATTTCTCACTTTAATGTGCACAGGAATTACTCGGGCTCTTATTAAAATGCAGGTTCTAATTCATTAGGTTTGGGGCGAGACCTGAGAATTGGCATTTTGACCAGCTCCCAGGTAAAGCTGATGTGTAAGGACCACCCTTTGAGAAGCACTGTCCCCAGTCATGCTGCCTTTAGCCTCTGACTGGCTGAAGGCCAAATGTTTCTACTCCCCTAAGAATAAGTACTTTTGGCTGGACACGGTGGCTCACACCTGTAATCCCAGCAGTTTGGGAAGCCGAGGTGGGCAGACTGCTTGAGGTCAGGAGTTCAAGGCCAGCCTGGCCAACATGGTGAAACCTGTCTCTACTAAAAATACAAAAAAGTTAGCTGGGCGTGGTGGTGGGTGCCTGTAATCCCAGCTACTTGGGAGGCTAAGGCAGAAGAACTGCTTGAACTAGGGAGGTGAAAGTTGCAGTGAGCCGAGGTTGTGCCACTGCACTCCAGCCTGGGCAACAGAGAGACTCTGTCTCAAAAGAGGAAGAATAAGTGCTTTCATCCCAGTTGCTATTCTCAACTGCTTTGCGAGGGTCTGGTTGTCTCTGTGTGTCTGCAATTCCCTGCTCAGTCTACCCCACACCACATCCCTGCTAGAAGCTGAGCTGCCCAATCAGCTGTGCGAGCACCTGTTCATCCCAACACAGTGCCATTGGGACAGTTAAGCCTTGCCAGACTCTGGCTCTTGCTGGCTGCTGGGCAGGCGTTCCTTCTTGCTCCCCAGGGCCCACTTTGCCCTCTTGATGCTGGCAATAGCTGTCCCAAGTGCCAGCTGTTCTTTTGCCCTTGAAATCAGCCCTGTCCGGCTTCTGTCCTGACTTCCCTGATGTCCCTGGCCCTCCCCAAATGACTGTATCCTGCAAAAACAAGTCTGCTATAACCTGGGCTGGCAGTTGCTCTGGCAGAAGGGCAGGAAGAACTTGGAGACTGTTCAACATAAGGAGGAGTTGAAAATTAGGAGCCATGGGGAGATTGGAAAGAGGAATGTGAGTTAATTTAATGCCTCCTATGACAGCTATTATTTGCAGAATTCATATTAAAAAAACTAATATGCAGCACAAAGGCATTAGGGAAGGTTTACTTGTAGGATGAGATAGTAGAAAGGGAAGTGGGTTGGGATTCAGGAGACCCGAGTTCTAGTCCATATTCTCACATTAGTCAAGAATCCACAGGCCTCAGTGTTTTCTTGCATAAGAAGGGTTGGATTAAACCAGGTACTGCATGTCCCAAAACCTCATTTATTATTGGAGGGATTATTGAGGAAGGCTGGGGAAATCTTTAAGCTTTGGAATTAAAAGACCTGAATTTAGGCTGGATATTGTGGCTTATGCCTGTAATTGCTGCACTTTGGGAGGCTGAGGCAGGAGGATCTCTTGAGCCCAGGAGTTTGAGACCAGCCTGGGTGACATAGCATGGCCCCATCTCTACAATAAGAAAATTAGTTGGGCACAGTGGCACATATCTGTAGTCCCAACTACTTGGGAGGCTGAGGTGGGAGGATTGCTTGAGCCCAGGAATTCGACGCTAGAGGGAGCTGTTATTGTACCACCACATTCCAGCCTGGGCAATAGAGTGGGACTCTGTCTCAAAAAAAAAAAAAAAAAAAAAAAAAAAAAATCCTGAAGTTAAATCCCTGTGTCCTCTGCTGTATAGCTGGGCAGTGTACTGGGCACATCACTTACATTCTGAGTTGCTTCCTTGCCAGGGAAGATTAAATGAAACCATGGAATACTAGGCAGTCATGAAAAAGGATGAGTTCATGTCCTTTGTAGAGACATGGATGAAGCTAGAAACCATCATTCTGAGCAAACTATCACAAGGACAGAAAACCAAACACCACATGTTCTCACTCATAGGTGAGAATTGAACAATGAGAACACTTGGACACAGGGCGGGGAACATCACACACTGGGGCCTGTCGGGAGAGGGGGGTGGGAGAGGGGAGAGGGATAGCATTAGGAGATATACCTAATGTAAATGACAAGGAGTTAACAGGTGCAGCACACCAACATGGCACATGTTGTTACACATGTAACCTGCATGTTGTGCACATGTACCCTAGAACTTAAAGTATAATAAAAGCTAACAAAACAACCTAAAATAGTTGCCGGTACCTAGTGGTACATAGCACTCAAGAAGCAGAAGCTAATATTATGACAATCATTAAAAATGTTAAAAACCAGGAGGCTGAGACAGGAGAATGGCATGAACCTGGGAGGCGGAGCTTGCAGTGAGCTGAGATCGTGCTGCTGCACTCCAGCCTGGGCAACAGAGTGAGACTCCATCTCAAAAAAAAAAAAAAAAAAAAAAAAAAAATTAAAAACTTGTTCTTTTTCACCAGGCTCCATTTAGTTGAGTGGGACACAAATGCTCAAAAGAGTGTTACACTTAAAAAAAACAAAAATAACGGCCGGGCGCGGTGGCTCAAGCCTGTAATCCCAGCACTTTGGGAGGCCGAGACAGGCGGATCATGAGGTCAGGAGATCGAGATCATCCTGGCTAACCCGGTGAAACCCCGTCTCTACTAAAAAATACAAAAAACTAGCCGGGCTAGGTGGCGGACGCCTGTAGTCCCAGCTACTTGGGAGGCTGAGGCAGGAGAATGGCGTGAACCCGGGAGGCGGAGCTTGCAGTGAGCTGAGATCCGGCCACTGCACTCCAGCCTGGGCGACAGAGCTAGACTCCGTCTCAAAAAAACAAAACAAAACAATAAATAAATAAATAAATAAATAAATAAAACAAAAATAGTAGAAATCAATTCCATTCTGTGCTGCCTTCACCAGCCCCTCAGGTAAGTCTGAGTTTGCTCAGCTCAGCCTCTAGGAAAATGTGTTCCAAAATCCTGGAACAAAAGGGTAACAACAATCAAAGCAGGATGTTGCCACACTTGGCAAGTTTTAGGGAATTATTTAATGCTAAATCCAGAGAAAACAGACTGAAACATAACCAGGCCAATGGCTCCCATGGGCCCTGCAAATCAGAGGAAATGTTTGAGAACAGGGTAGATAGGACAGGACAAAATGCCTTTGCATTCTTTCTTGCTTTGAAAATTGTTGTCATGGGATATGGAACATAGTGGGTGCTCATTAAATGGTCTCCGATTGAACAAAGCATGTTCTAGAAGCTTAATGATTCCACCCCCTGAAGACCATAGTACATCCTGGATATGACTTGCACGTCTGTTTAAAGCCTGATGCTTTGTTCTCTTAGTTCTCATTCGTGGCCTCTAGGAAGCAGGGTGGTTGGTTGCATGCAACAGAAATGGAGTCTAGCTAATTCACGCAGAGGAAGTGTTTAGTGGAAGGATGTCAGGAGCTTATAGGTGTAAATAGAAGGCTGAAGAGTCAGGGTTAGTAAGCAACAGGACTCCAGGACTCAGTTGACTGGGAATTCCTGCAGGGATGAATTGGTTCTGCTGCACCAAAAGATCTACACATTTCTTATCACTTAAGGAAACAAGCCTGGATGTCTGCTGCCATTCACTCAGGCCCAACTGTCAAAGATGACCCATCCCTCAGCGGCCCTGATAATCAATAGCACACAAGAGGCATGGTGTCATGTTGGAGGACCAGCCCATATATTATTTCCGTGCCTGGCTGTTACTTTATCCTGCTATTTTGCTTGCAAGGTGGAACAGTTATAAGGACACTCGTGATTTATGTGTTCAACATTCAGCCCAATGGATGACAATGCCTTTGATATTCATCTTTGGGTATTGGGTAGCTAATTTCCTATCATACCTGGGTGTTGTTCAGTCATTTTGTGCCCGATATGTTTAAGTTTTATAAATAAATGCTTAGCATGGTGTGCACCTATATTCTATAGAATAATCCCAGGAGGTTGCTTTGGCTAAAGAACTCCATCCACTCCAGAATTATTTCTGTGGTTTGCTACACACATTTCAGAACACAACTAGGGAATTATGGCGCTGCTATCCCTGGTGCCTTATCTCCTCAGTTATATCCTGAAATGAGCATAACAGCACCTACACAGTGAGTTGCTCTATTAGCGTATACTATATACAAAGCACCTGATGTGTAGTAGAGAAATAATATAAAAGGCAAAGATTATAACTTTTATTTTACTTCTGTCTTTCCCCATCCCAATGTAATAATCAGAGACTAAGCCTTTTTTGGTTAATATCAAACATGTTAAGGTAGGGAGAAGGTGGGAGAAGAGAAAGTGGGGCCATATTTCCCAGCCCTCAGACCTCTCTGTGGTAAAGAATTTGGCTATGATAGTCACTGGAGTGCCCCTTCGTGGCCCCCACCACATGTTTTGGTGGTTCATCATACTCCTAACAATTCCAGTTCCAATTCAGCAATGACTGGAATTACTATTTTTAATGATTAGGCATTATTTTGTGTGAAAATAATCAAGTAGTTTATTTTAAATCTCTAATAATGTATCTCCTTTCTTGTATCACTCTGCTCAAGACACAAAGTCCCAAAAGAAAGAGAGGGTGAGAGAGAGAGTTTAATTTGTCTGGCCTTGATGATGTGTTTAACCCGTCAGCTAGGGGAAGGTCTGTCACTCTGGTATACATTTCTACCAAGCAAATTAGGGCACGTGGATTTTCATAAAAAGAAATTGGGTCACAGTTGCTAGAGTACAAGGAGTGGATGCAGTGGGGATTCTGTAAACCCTCCAAAGCTTCACTACAGGGTTCTCAGCATATCTTCCTAGAAAAACTATAAAGCCCAAGAAACAAACCACTCCAAAACAGCAGTTAAGATTAGACCAAAAGAGAGTAAGAAATAGCATGATTTAATCATTTTATCAAATCTCAAAAGTTCTTTTTTGTAACTCAATCCTTAATAGGGACTGTTTATTTATATGTGTGTGTGTGTGTATAATATGTAATTGTTTATGTGTATGTATATACACATATCACACATGAACACGTATAATTAGATTTAAAATATAATTTACATAGACATGATTCGTTAAAGTTACCCATTACTAGTGGACATTAATCTGTTGGCATCGTTTAGTTGAGGCTTCCACCCTCCTGCCTCACTCCCTCTTGCTCACTGTCTGAATCAGCCAGTCCGTCTGTCTTCCAGTCTATGATATTCCCAGTATTAGGTTCTGATGTCTTGACAGAGCCCAGGGATAAGTCTGGGTGGTCCTTTGTCCTCAGGGAGTACTAAATCCAGGGAAAGAGACCTACATGTGAGTAGATAAATTCCGTTTGGCGTGTGACTGTAAGGACGCCAGACTTTGGATTTGCGGGTGCGGCTGGTGTCGGAACACCACGGGCTGCTGGCTCCAGGCTTTGTCGCATTTGTTGCATTTGGATGGGTAGAAGTCCTGGGGATTTTCTTATTCCCTTGACTTCATTTTCTTTTTTCCTTTGTAACCTTCCACCTCACTTGTACAACAAACGCAGTGCCGACTGGCTGGGTCCATTTCAGTGTCATGAGGTTGCTGGGGACAGTGGAAGAAGGTCTGCTCAGCCACCTCAGGTACCTGATTGCTGGTCAGCTCCCTCCTGAGAGGGAGCCGGGTCTGCCAGGAGCAAGGCAACACAGCCCTCAGTCCTGCTGCCTCTCCCTCTCTCCCTGCCACAAGCCCCCTGTGCAAGACCACTCCAGAAGGCTGACTCGTCACTCAGCTTCTCCGGAAAGCTCTCCGTTTCCTCTGGGGGTGGACATTTTCTCTGGTCATTAAGCACTCCTTAGTGTCCATCAGTTGATCTGAGACCCATCTTGGAAGCTCTGTGGGGCAGCTTGATGGCTGTGGAGTCTAAAAGGGCAAGCATTGTCCATGCCCACCTCTTTCCATCTGCCTTCCTTGGAGAGAGGCCAACCAGAGGAATATGGAGGGGATTTAGTTCCATTCCGTTTTTACTCATTTCCAGGTCTCCAGCAGTAGAATTAGGCTCAGGAAATGATTTAAGTTTCACTAACTCTGAGAAAAATTGGGGAAGTGTCTTCCAAAGCTCTGCTTTGATCTTGTCACCCTTCTGCTCAAAAGCCCTTATTCTCTCCCTCTACCCTGGGTGGCAACCCACAGCCCTGCTCATGGCATTTGAGGCCCAGCATGGGAAGTGGGTCACCTCAGCCATGCTCCCCATTCCTTCCCAGGCCTCTGTTTTAGCCACATTGGGCAACCCTGCACCCTCTTCCCCTGACCTGCAATGAAACACTTCTCCTGCTTTGCTGGCATCAGCCCTTCACCCAGAATGCCTTGCCCTCCCATTCCCACCCCTTCAAACCCTACTCAATTTTCAGGGCTTAGTTCAGACGTCACTTCTGTGAATGAGGCAATCCCTGTTTCTCCAGTTGGGGGAAAATATCTCTCCTTCTCCTCCCTCTTCTATTGCAGGATCTGGCCAGCAGCCCGCAATGCAACGGGGCTCTCCCTTTGTTCCCAGGTGGATTGGAGGATCGGCAGGTCGAGAAATAATAGGCACACACAAGATAGTGAAAGCTGGGTCCAGCGGGGGTCACCGCCTTCTGGTCCTGCAGTGTCAACAATGCACTAGATATGCCAGCATTTATTATTATGTTTAGTGAGGATGGGGGTAGGTTAGTGAGGGATTTAGGGTCATTTGATTATGAGGTGAGATGGTCACATAAGGAGGAAGTAGTTCTTTAACATAACATCTGTATGCAGAAGTACAGTATACAGGGATGAGAATTTACAATATAGTGTGTACATCAGTAATTTCTAACAACCTTAAAACAAACACAGTCTTTCCTTAACCTATGATTGGCAAGATATTAATCAGCAGTAACAGTTGCAGCAAAATCTGGTTACAAACAATCCATAGAAACAGGACGTGAAGCTAGAAAACTGGTTAGACCAGAAATTCTCAGAAGGCAGTATGTCTTAACCCTAAAGAGGCCTAGAAGAGCCATGGCAAGATGAGGGAGTTTATAGCTCTATCTTATCCATATGGACAAGTGCCCCCCATACGTCCGTTTATAGGCTCTCCACGAGGGTCGCATTCCATTCCCAGAGCTATGAACATCTGCTTTTCTGGGATAGGAATCTCGGTGATGTGAAACCTCCCTGACTGCACGTCCATTCATAGGCTCTCTTCCGGGGGAAGCACATCACGCGCCGTTGGCTCATTCTGGCAGCCCAACCTGGCATTGTCTTTCCACAATCCTGCATGCAACTTTGTATTTACAATAATCAGGAGCATTTCATCTTTTATTCTGTAGCAGTAGTTTCAGGGGGTCTCCCTATACTCCTAGAGCATTTTTGTGTGACTGTCTCTTACCTTTCTCACTTGCATTTTGGAAAACTTGTGTATTTTCCTAATTGCATCCTATTTCTTATCTGGTTACTGGGAGGCATTCAGAACTTTCCTTTGCATCACCCCACACATCCAATCCATGAGCAATTCTGCTGATTTTTACCTGCTAGATATTTCTGGCATCCATCTCTTGTCTCTTGTAAGTATCCACTCTGTGGTTGGGCCCTCGTCATTGCCGTCAGAGGTCTCTACAGCAGCTTCAGCTGAGTTCCTTGCTGCGTGTGGTCTGCTGGGTGCAAATCCATTGTCTTCACAGGGCAGGTGGTTTGTGTTTCTCACCCTCCTTAGTTCAGGAACTTTCTCAGTAGCAACCACAATGTGGCTATCAGGGCCTAGTGCATAATAAGTACTTAATAAATATTGAGCAAGTGATGGATGAGCAAGTTTTGTCTTTGGTGGCACCAAACAACTTGCTTGCCAGATGTTGCATAATCCTTAACTTGCAAATGTCCTGCTGCGAGTGACAGGCCTTCCCTCTCTGACCCTCTTTATGTACTTGTGAAATGACGGGCATTATTATTATTTTTTGAGACGGACTCTTGCTCTGTCACCCATGTTGGAGTACAGTGGAATGGTCTTGGCTCACTGCAACCTCTGCCTCCCGGGTTCAGGTGATTCTCCTGCCTCAGCAGCCTGAGTAGCTGGGATTACAGGCACCTGCCACCACACCCGGCTAATTTTTGTATTTTTAGTAGAGATGGAGTTTCACCACGTTGGCCAGGCTGGTCTTGAACTCCTGACCTCAAGTGATCCTCCCACCTCAGTTTCCCAAATTGCTGGGATTACAGGTGTGAGCCACTGTGCCTGGCCGACAGGCATGATTTTATCTCTAAGGTCCAGTCATAAACCCATTTCCCTCTGAATTCATTTGCATTTGCTTCACAATTAGGCCAACACCTTCAGTTGTGGTGATTTGGGGGCTACTTTGTCAGGGATAACCCTTTCCTCATTAAAACATGTTGTGATCTTTATATTAGCTTCTTAGGTGAGCTAAATGTTCATTTTCTCTTGAAGTGGACATGGACTATTGCTGATTCAGCAGAATACACCCACAAAGTTTTCTAATCTGGGATGTGACCCTGACCTTTTTCATCATCCGGTTGGGCCTGTCATCCACAGAAATCCCTCAGACTTCGTGGGCCTGTTTTTCACCCACATCGTCAGACTTCATGGCTCTAGGCCCATGAATCAGATTCAAGTTAGAGTGTCTGGAAAATCTTCTTAGACACAGAAATCAATAAAAAAGAAGGCAAGACTGCTTTCAAGCTACAAATTATATAATTCTTGGGGCAAGTACACCTGCCTTCCTTCTTTAAAGGCTATGGAAGGTGGAAATCTGAAGTGTTAATTCAACAGTTGAGGGAAGTGAAAATAATGCATATGCCAGGAAATTTCTCCTTGTGCAGTGGTTGGGAAAATGTGCTCAAACAAGAGATGAAGGAGCCACACACTTCCCCCACAAGACCCTTCCTGAATTTAAATATTCTGTCCTCTTATTCCAAGAAGTGTATTCATGCTGGTCAGTTCAATTGGAAAATACGGTCATTGCATCAAAAGGTTTTGTAAGATTTTGATAAATCTCTGCTAGGTTGATCTTGCCTATAAGAATAAATTCCTTCTGGTTGCGTATTTCCAGTTCTTTGTGGGATATCTATACTTGAAGGCCATCTAATTCTAAGCTTCAAAGTCACAATTTTTCTGGGAAGCAATCTTACTTTTTTTTTTTTTAAACAGAGTTTTGATCTTATTGCCCAGGATGGAGTGCAGTGGTGCAATCTCAGCTCACTGCAACCTCTGCCCCGGGTTCAACTGATTCTCCTGCCTCAGGCTCCCAAGTAGCTGGGATTACAGGTACCCACCACTGCGCCTGACTAATTTTTTGTATTTTTAGCAGAGATGGGGTTTCATCATGTTGGCCAGGCTAGTTTTGAACCCCTGACCTCAGGAGATCTACCTGCCTCGGCTTCCCAAAGTGCAGGGATTACAGGCTTGAGCCACTGCACTGGGCCAGAATCTTCTTACTTGGGATCCCAAGTCTCTCTGTTGCTTTTGAAAAAGTCTGGGGCTATTGGACAGGAGCAGCCCTAGGGGCCTGTCAGGCTGTCGGTTAGTGGAAAGCCTTGTGAAAGGGGGTAAGATGTGTTTGGACAAAAGGAACTGAGCTATGCATCATTCACATAGTCATTTTTTGTCCGAGAGGTAAAGTGGGAGCAGAACTGTTCGGAAGAGAGCGATATGGCAGACTGGGGTCCACATGAGACGTTGTAGTGGGCGGGATATCAGTGCAATGTGTGAGGATGACCCCTGAGAAGGTGGGAGGCGGGGAGAGCGGCAGTCTCTGTGTACATTTCTTCTGTAGGCTCTGGGGCTTGTCTTCTCTCCCCTTCACTCCCGATAGTCATTTTGTAGCTTTAGCTTCTTTGTCCCTGCGTCTTTCTTTCACCATTCGCTACTTCTCCTTGTCATTTTATTAATGATACTGAAGAGTCAATGGCACATCATAAAAATTTTCCACTGCACAATTCCCGTCCAATTGTGGAATGTGTGGAGCAGCTGAGCATCAGGGAGGTCAAATGAGTGGACTGAATTTGGTGATTCTGATCAGGAAGGAGGTCCATGTAACATCCAGCATGCTCGGGGTGGTGTTGGGAGGACAGCGTCAGGAATCTGTCTGTTAGCAGGTGGGAAGTCAGAAAATGACAGAGGTCAGGGTAGTGTACAGGGAGACTTCTGCGCCCTCATGGCCAGGAGTTGAGAGCATGGCTCGGGAATTAAGGATCTCCAAGTGGACAGGTCTGGTTGACTTTCCCTGGGACATAGTGCCTTCCTCACTTTGGGAGG
Organism: Papio anubis; assembly: GCF_008728515.1. Lineage (NCBI taxonomy): Eukaryota > Metazoa > Chordata > Mammalia > Primates > Cercopithecidae > Papio > Papio anubis. The sequence continues at coordinate 103,210,269 of NC_044982.1, read as the reverse complement.
CAAAGCAGGTGGATCACTTGAGGTCAGGAGTCCGAGACCAGCCTGGCCAACATGGTGAAACCCTGTCTACTAGAAATACAAAGATCAGCCAGGTGTGGTGGCACACACCTGTCATCCCAGCTACTTGGGAGGCCAAGACAGGAGAATCACTTGAACCCCAGAGGCAGAGGTTTGACAGTGCTCACAATTCATTGTAACAACAATAAAAGAATCAGTGCTTGTGATTTTTTTGATACACTGGTAGATCAAGATGATTTCTCTAGGAAAACATATTCACTTGCTTTTTTTTTTTTTTTTTGACAGAGCCTTGCTCTGTTACCTAGGCTAAGTGCAGTGGCGTAATCTCAGCTCCCTGCAACCTCTGCCTCCAGGGCTCAAGTGACCCTCCTGCCTCAACCTCCCAAATAGCTTGGACTACAGGTGCGTGCCACCACGCCTGGCTAATGTGTGTATTTTTAGTAGATTCTGGGTTTTTCCATGTTGGCCAGGTTGGTCTTGAACTCCTGGTCTCAAGTGATGCACCTGCTCAGTCTCTCCAAGTGCTGGGATTACAGGCGTGAACCACCATGCTTGGCCAATATTCACCTGCTTCTGATGTGCTTAACTAGGAGAAAGAGTCAGGGTTACAGATAGCTCTTGGGGAACAACAGGCATGATCTTACACATGCCATTTCCTACAGCAAAAGACTTCCATCAATAGCTGCAACAATTAAATATTGTAAAGCACTTTAGTTTTCACCAAAAAATTTTGAGTCTCATCAAAATTTGAGGAGTGTGTGCTGCATACAAATAACAAACATCAGGGGTATTGCTGAAAAGAAAAAGGTTGAGAACTGCCAATTTAGTGTCCTGAACTGTGTTAATGGACTGATTCAGAGGCAGGGAAGGAGCAGGGGCTTCTGCTCCTGGTGGTCAGATGTTGAACTTAGAGTTCAACGTCTGGGCCATAGACCCTGAGTCAGGAAGGTTAATAGCACACCATTGTGTGTCTCTTCCAGAACACAAATTTCCCTTTAATTCTTCTCTTGATTGATATGACTAGTCTTCAGGTTTTATCATGGTTTCCTCCTCTTTACTGCTGCTTTCTACTAAGCCTCCTGGTTGCAGCGAAGTCTGGAGCCTGCCCACACCTTCCTTGCAGGAGTCTATCCTCTGGCACCCTCTCTCAACTCCTTTTTGCCCTTTTCCCTGCCCCTCTACTAATCTTCTGAAACTGTCACTTGCATCCTGATACTTCCCTTGCTGGAAAACTTCAGCAGTGCACAGCATGGTGAAGACAGCACGCACCAGGCACAGATGTGATTTCTCTTCAACTTTTGCCTTAATCTCACAGTGCCCTTAAGCAAGTGGCTAGTTGGATACTTCAGCTTCTGTCTAGGTAATATGAAATCATGCAACTAACAGAACATTAAGAACTATAATTCTTCTGCTTAAATGCTCTCCAAATGTACCCTACATATCATTTACATACAATATTGATTGCCGCTTGTGATAGCATGTGTTTATCAGAGAAATTTTGAACACTCACAAGTGAAACAAATGAAAGTCATTTTATTGAGGAAGACAGTGCTTGGGTTTTTTTTTTAATGGAGTCTGGCTCTGTTGCCCAGGCTGGAGTGCAGTGGTGTGATCTCTGCTCACTGCAACCTCTGCCTCTGGGGTTCAAGTGATTCTCCTGTCTTGGCCTCCCAAGTAGCTGGGATGACAGGTGTGTGCCACCACACCTGGCTGATCTTTGTATTTTTAGTAGACAGGGTTTCATCATGTTGGCCAGGCTGGTCTCGGACTCCTGACCTCAGGTGATCCACCTGCTTTGCCTTCCAAAGTGTGGGATTACAGGTGTGAGCCACCACACCTGGCCAATGCTTGCTTTTTGATGACAATAGCACAACATCCCTGCAAGTCTCTCCCTCTCTTCTACCTTTAACTCTTGCTCTAGTTCATCCTTTGTTCCCTCTGTCCTTCTCTCTGTGTCTCTTGCAGGATGGCTGATATTGGGAGAAGCTGAGTAATAATAAAACAGCAATTAGGAAAACAGACATTAGCAGCAAATAGGTCTGGGTGATGCATAGCTAACCCTTGATGACTGAACATTTTGAAGTATGTTTAACTCACTTTAAAATGGACCTGATAATATTAGCTTACAGTCTGGCACATAGTAGTACCTAAATAGATGTTATCTCTGAATAATGTCTAGCTCAAACATTCCTTTCTTCAGTTTTTTCTTTCTTTTTAAAAAATTTTTTATTTTAGACAGGTCTCACTTTATCACCCAGGCTGGAGTGCAGTGGCATGATCAAAGCTCACAGCAGCCTTGAACTCCTGCAGCTTTTTTGAATCTGGTACACACTGACCTCCTGATGACCTTATAGGACTGCATGGTTTGGAATTTGGTTGTTATCTAATCGTGGGTCTTTTTCCTTGGCCAGCTGAATGTAAACCCCTTCCACAGTGGTGGTTCCTGCTTCTCTGTCTACTTCATAGCACCCAGATAAAATGCTTGCACAATAATGTTTTTGGGGCAGTTAAATGTTAGCACTAATAAGTTGATAGCATAGCATTTCTCATAGAGATCACCCAAAGCTTGGTAAAATTGTCTTTCCCAGACCTCACCTCTGTGCCTGTGGCTATGCTGACGCTTCATCCTGTCAGGCATTCTGACTCCCGAGGAGTCTTGAGCTTTGGGATTTGGCTGCCTGCGCTGTTTCTCTCCGCCTCTAGGCCAGGCGATACCTGCATCCCCCAACTCACGGTGAGTTTGGGAATGGCCAGTCAGAAGCTCAGGACTGCAGAAGCTGCCCTCAGAGAAGCCTGAAGGGGAGCTGGCTCTGCAGCCTGGTCTGTGTGTTTATATGCCATCCATGATTCACTGTGACCTGGTGAAGACTCAGCAACAGGCACTTTCACTCGCTGTCCTCTGCTCTCTGTGGCGCACTATGGGGAAACCTTTTCCCAGGGGCTTTTTATCTTTCAAAAACACACATAAAAGGGAAAAATTTTGTTTAGCATCTTGCCATGGTAAAAATGATAACTTATATAGAGAATATCTATTTTGGGACTGATGCAGGAAGAAATCATTTTCTAAGCCCCTCCCAACATGTAAAAGGAAGGGAGAAAAGGCCACAGTGGGAGCAGCCTCCTGAGCCTCCTCTGTAATTAACTCTGCCAGCCACTGATCCTCATGTTAAAGTGAAGGGTGGATGCATGAGTGCTGGAGTGTGAGCCATGAGCCTGACGGGAGGCTCTGGACCTGCCTTCTGCAGCAGCCTCCTGTGCTCCACATTTACTTTGCATCAGATAAGTCTTTCATTGGCTATCTGCCCAAGGATCAAAATCTCACCGTGGGTCTCTGCCATGTGATATGCATTTGGGTGTCTGGACAGAAGTGGATGACAGGCTTGTCAATACAGAAAGCTGCCTCCAATTCATATCTGCCTGTTTGACTGCACAGTTTGGTCTGTTCTACCCAGGAGCCCAGTATGTGCCATGTAAGTGGGCTGGGGAAGTGTCAGCTGCTGCTGGTGTTTCATTCCAGGTCATCAGATGGGTTCTATTTTCAGGGCCCATCTATCACCCCATCTTGCAGTGTGGAGCCTTGAGTTCTCCAAATCGCTCCGGATCGCAGCTGTCAATGAGGTATTTTCAATTCTGCTCAGTGTGTACCCCAAATCCAGGGAGAGAAGCTAAATGGAAACATTTGGAGTTACTAACAAATGGAATTAACAAATATTTGAGGTAGGGGCAGTGAGTTATTTGCCCAAGATCTGAGCAAACCAGAACCAAGAGACACAATTGGACCATGTGGTTTCCTAGAGACTCCTCTAGCTTCGTGGTTATCTTTAAAAAATTATCTTTGAAAAATTATTTATTTATTGAGACAGGGTTTTACTCTGTCACCGAGGCTGCAGTACAGTGGCACAATCTTGGCTCACTGCAACCTCTGCCTCCTGGGTTCAAGCGATTCTTGTGTCTCAGCCTCCCGAGTAGCTGGGATTACAGCATGTACCATCATGCTCGGCCAATTTTTTTATTTTTAGTTGATACAGGGTTTTGCCGTGTTGGCCAGGCTGGTCTTGAACTCCTGATCTCATGTGATCTAACCACCTTGGTCTCCCAAAATGCTGGGATTACAGGTGTGAACCACCACACCCAGCCGCTAGCTTTGTGATTTTCTAAGTCTAATTCAGGATGAGAATGGGAAGGGGCAGGCAGAGAGGGTAAAGATTTGCTTTTGTTTATTAGATAATAGAAAATTAGAGTCATGAAATATTTTCGGAGCAGTAGCCTCAGTCTGTAAGGATGCCTGGGAAAGAAAGAATGAGGAAGCTGGAAGGCTGAGTGGAGGGAGAGGGAGGGGAATGGGTGGCCCTGTGGGTGGGCAAACTGGAGCTCAACTCAAGGCAGGGGTGATCAACAGATGCGAGCTCAAAGGTATTGCCTCTGACTCCAGACCCATCCACTGGGAAGACTGAGGCCACCTTCCTACCTATTGTCCTAGGGCTTGAGTTTTCCGGGGAAAGTCATTAGAGGTGGTTCCTGGCCACTGCACTCCTCAACGCTATTGGGGGGCCACCGCTCACCTTTACCCTGAACAGCCTCCCAGTTCTCCTAGGTGCCACTTTCAAGGTTTTAATGATCCTGTTAGAGATGAAATTCATTTCCTTGTTTTCCTTTATCTGGATCACTGGGTCTATGTCTATGGAGAATTTGTCTATGGAGATTGGTCACAGGGTAACTGCTTGTGTCTGTTGCTTGAACACGAACACCACTCCCATATACTTAGGGTGAATCTGGTTCTGATATTTTGCAGCAGTCATATCTGTTACATAGTAAAGGAGTCCAAGAGAAGCGCTGCCAAGGGGAATTCATAAAAAAGCCACTGCTGGAGACTCAGATGTGTCCTGCTGAGCGAGGCAGTCTCCCCCTACTTACCCTGCTGCAGTGAGCCACTGTCACCCGCGGGGGAGTTGAAGAATATGGTTGAATACGGTGGCATCATACTGCTCAGCCACCTCTGGGGTTAACTAGGGATGAGGTCATTCCTGTATCACTCCTGGATCCTCTAGGGCATTCTGCCACTGTATCCACACTTCAGGGTACAAGGGTGAACGGACAGGTCTCCAGCTTCCAAGTAAATGTGAAGGCGACTCGGCAAGGATTTCTGTTAGGACAATAGTTTTGCTTCATGGAGACTAGGAAGGCTTGAACTCAGGACATGGGTATCTTGAATTTACTCAGTTCCCACCTCTTGTTATTAAACGTTATTTCCTACCCATCTTGTGTATCTTTGCTTGATCCCTATAACATGGGGGCAGGTATAATTTATATAACCCCTACAAGATGTGTGCCAGGTACAACTAGCCCTATTTCCTATGTGGGGAAACTGAGACTCAGAGCAGAGAAGCGACTCTCCTAAGCCACACATTGCATTGCTGGCAGAATCTCGGGCAGGAGTCCTACCTCCTGATTTTCAGGTACATGCTGCTTTCGCTAGAACCAATCTATTAAAGAACCAAAATTCTTTATTTGGAATTAATGAGGGATTCCAAAAATAGTGTTAGCAGTGCTTAACAAATTTGAAAGAGCAAAGGAACTGAAGTCAGAGAAGACTGAGATAGGGGAGCTGTGTCATTATATCAATTTCCATTCACTTCAATAATTGACGCCACATTTACTCATTGCTATATATTAAAAATACTTGATTTGCTACAAGGTAAAAATGACCCATTGACTTTGTCTCTCAACCTGTGCTAACCTTAAATGAGAATCTCATTGTGACCATGATTTTGCAAAATTGATTGAATGGAAATAAATGCATTCAAGTGTCAAAGGCTGCATTGGGAATATTCCTAATGAGCTTGACCTTTCAGAACTTCCTGGCTGGGCACACAGTAGGTATTCAATGAGTGCTGATGGATGTCTTGACTGATTGAGATTTCAGTTAGCCTTGCATCCCAGGGAGCATGATGCTTTATGTGTTAGATAACATCATGTTCCAAAAATGAGTCGGTCTATAAATTTGAAGACTCATTTGGAAACATTTCAACCTTACTAAATAGAACAGTATGATAAACCCTAGGTACCCTATGCCAGCTTCAATACTTATCAATATTCTGCTATTTTTGTTTACTTCCCGGGGTGTTAACCCCCTGCCCTGCCCCATCCAACACACACACACACACACACACATACACACACACACACTTTTTTTTTTTTGAGACGGAGTCTCGCTGTGTCACTCAGGCTGCAGTGCAGTGGCGCAATCTCGGCTCACTGCAAGCTCTACCTCCTGGGTTCACACCATTCTCCTGCCTCAGCCTCCCAAGTAGCTGGGACTACAGGTACCCATTTTTTTGTTTGTTTGTTTTGGCTGAAGTACCATAAAGGAAATTTCAATAATCGTGTCATTCACCTGTGAATACATCTGTATGTACCTTCAATAGATAGACTAAAAAAACCCACAACCTTATCACCACAACACAATTAGCCATTATTGCTTAATATCATAGGGGACCTCTTCCATGCTGAATGCTTCATGGGTGTCTTAAAGTCCTGTTCTTTTGATTAGATTCTTTACATAAGATTTTAAACAGTTACCACATTGTGTTTGGTTAATCCATTTTTTATGTACTACATTTTCTCCTCCCCTCTATACAAAGAGAATTAGGGCTAGAGGCTTGACTAGATTCAAGTATTTAAATAAAAAATAGTTTGTGAGGCTGGGCACGGTGGCTCAGGCTTGTAATCCCAGCACTTTGGGAGACTGAGGCAGGTGGGTTACCTGAGGTCAGGAGTTGAGACCAGCCTGGCCAATATGGTGAAACCCTGTCTCTACTAAAAATACAAAAATTAGCCAGGTGTGGTGGCATGCACCTGTAGTCCCAGCTACTCGAGGCTGAGGCAGGAGAATCACTTGAACCTGGGAGGCAGAGGTTGCAGTGAGCTAAGATCATGCCATTGCACTCTAGCCTGAGTGAAAGAGTGAGACTGTCTTAAAAAACAAAACGAAACAAAAAGTACTTTGTAAATGAAGATGTGTGCTTTCTTTAACCTCAACATTTTGAAAAAATTGTTTCATAAATATCCATTTATTCCAGGTCCTAATCCTTGGACAAAACTGATAACATGAACGATTTTGAGATAATGACATGAGACACAGTCTTCTATCACATATCCAGGGTCACACTCCTGGAAATCACTACCATTGAGTAATGAGAGAAGACCACTGGGTATCAGAAATAACCACCACCAAATCTCATGAGGGGTTTTAGGCCAGAGAGGAGACCCCAACTCAGGACCTACTTTATCTTGTTTTACACACAAGTTTAAGAGCCTTCAGTTCATTTTGACAACCCATAGAAAATAAGAAACAACTAGCACTTTGGGAGGCCAAGGCGGGTGGATCATGAGGTCAAGAGATGGAGACCAGCCTGGCCAACATGGTGAAACACGTCTCTACTAAAAATACAAAAATTAGCTGGGCATGGAGGTGCGTACCTGTAGCCTCAGCTACTCGGGAGACTGAGGCAGCAGAATTGTTTGAACCTGGGAGGTGGAGGTTGCAGTGAACCAAGATTGTGCCACTGTATGCTAGCGTAGCAATAGAGTGAGACTCTGTCTCCCCACCTCCAAAAAAAAAAAAAAAAAAAAAAAAAATTGAAGAAACACGATGTCTGAAAACATGAAAGGGGATGGATGACAGCTACATGTTCAGGCCGAACACAGAAGAAAATTGAGAAGCAAAAGCAAGAAATAAAGAAGGCACATAATCCAGAATAAATTGATATGGATGTCAAGAATCTTCCTCTTTGTGAATATAACATGCTTGTCTAGTTACTTACATGATCTAATTTGATGATCACAGCAACTTTATGAGGTAGGTATTGTTATGTTCTGTGTTTTTCAAGTACAGAAACATTAATACATGTTCCCAAAGTGGCTCAGCTGGGGAGAAATCCCAAGGAATGTTGACCAATTGCTCCACAGTCAAGTACTCATGGACACTGAGAGAAGAGTGGTTGAGACTCTTCAACTCCTGTCTAAGTAGGCAAGAAACCATGTGGTCTACTTTGAAAAGACTTACATATGAAATGGGAAAATAAAAAGTTTCTAATCACTTTAAATGGCTTCAAGTTTCTAGAAAATTTGTATGCATTGATGTACATGTATGAACATTTGGAAATTGGTACTGTTAAAACATTTTACAAGCCAGAAAAATGGAGATGTTACTGCAGTAGTTAGATTAATGAATTGGTTTATCTTGAAGTATTACCTGGAAACCCTTCAGTGATATTGATGTTTCCCATTCCCTCTGTTAGCCTGGACTTTTTCTATGGCTTATTTTTTTCTATAGTTCTCTAGATTTTTCCATGAAGCACTTGACTGCCACAGCCAGCAAACTCGTAAGAATCTAATTTTTGGGGGGTGTGCCCAAGATGGCCGAATAGGAACAGCTCCAGCCTCCAGCTCCCAGCATAAGTGACACAGAAGACGGGTGATTTCTGCATTTTCAACTGAGGTACCGGGTTCATCTCACGGGGGCATGTCGGACAGTCGATGCTGGTCTGCAGGGGCAGCCCGACCAGCGAGAGCTGAAGCAGGGTGAGGCATTGCCTCACCTGGGAAGCACAAGGGGGAAGGGAATTCCTTTTCCTAGCCAAAGGAAATTGAGACACACAACACCTGGAAAATTGGGTCACTCTCACCCTAATACTGTGCTATACCAAGGGTCTTAGCAAACGGCACACCAGGAGATTATATCCCACACCTGGCCCAGAGGGTCCCACACCCATGGAGCCTCCCTCTTTGCCAGCACAGCAGTCTGAGATCTAACTGCAAGGCAGCAGCGAGGCTGGGCAGCGGGGGGGCTGCCATTGCTGAGGCTTAAGTAGGTAAACAAAGCCACTGGGAAGCTCGAATTGGGTGGAGCCCACGACAGCTCAAGGAGGCCGGCCTGCCTCTGTAGACTCCTCCTCTGGGGACAGGGCATAGGTAAACAAAAAGCAGCAGAAACCTCGGCAGAGGTAAATGCCCCTGTCTGACAGCTTTGAAGAGAGCAGTGGATCTCCCAGCATGGAGGTTGAGATCTGAGAACGGACAGACTGCCTGCTTAAGTGGGTCTCTGACCCCCAAGTAGCCTAACTGGGAGACATCCCCCACTAGGTGCAGACCGACACCTCACACCTCACACGGCGGGGTACACCCCTGAGACGAAGCTTCCAGAGCTGAGAATCAGACAGCAACACTCGCTGTTCAGCAATATTCTATCTTCTGCAGCCTCCACTGCTGATACCCAGGCAAACAGGGTCTGGAGTGGACCTCAAGCAAACTCCAACAGACCTACAGCTGAGGGTCCTGACTGTTAGAAGGAAAACTAACAAACAGGATACCCACACCAAAACCCCATCAGTACATCACCATCATCAAAGACCAAAGGCAGATAAAACCACAAAGATGGGGAAAAAGCAGTGCAGAAAAGCTGGAAATTCAAAAATCAGAGTGCATTTCCCCCTCCAAAGGAATGCAGCTCATCGCCAGCAATGGAACAAAGCTGGACAGAGAATGACTTTGATGAGTCGAGAGAAGAAGGCCTCAGTCAATCAAACTTCTCAGAGCTAAAGGAGGAACTATGTAACCAGAGCAAAGAAACTAAAAACCTTGAAAAAAGATTTGATGAATGGCTAACTAGAATAACCATTGTAGAGAAGTCCTTAAAAGAACTAATAGAGATGAAAACCATAACAGGAGAACTACGTGACAAATGCACAAGCTTCAGTAACCAACTCGATCAACTGGAAGAAAGAGTATCAGCGATTGAAGATCAAACGAATGAAACGAAGCGAGAAAAGAAGTGTAGAGAAAAAAGAGTAAAAAGAAATGAACAAAGCCTCCAAGAAATATGGGATTATGTGAAAAGACCAAATCTACACCTGATTGGTGTGCCTGAAAGTGATGGGGAAAATGGAACCAAGTTGGAAAACACTCTGCAGGATATTATCCAGGAAAACTTCCCCAACCTAGTAAGGCAGGCCAACATTCAAATTCAGGAAATACAGAGAATGTCATGAAGATACTCCTCGAGAAGAGCAACTCCAAGACACATAATTGTCAGATTCACCAAAGTTGAAATGAAGGAAAAAATGTTAAGGGCAGCCAGAGAGAATGGTCGGGTTACCCACAAAGGGAAGCCCATCAGACTAACAGCAGATCTCTCAGCAGAAACTCTCCAAGCCAGAAGAGAGTGGGGGCCAATATTCAACATTCTTAAAGAAAAGGATTTTCAACCCAGAATTTCATATCCAGCCAAACTAAGTTTCCTAAGTGAAGGAGAAAAAAAAATCCTTTACAGACAAGCAAATGCTTAGAGATTTTGTCACCAGGCCTGCCCTACAAGAGATCCTGAAGGAAGCACTAAACATGGGAAGGAACAACCGGTACCAGCCATTGCAAAAACACGCCAAAATGTAAAGACCATCGATGCTAGGAAGAAACTGCATCAACTAGTGAGTAAAATAACCAGCTAATATCATAATGACAGGATCAAGTTCACACATAACAATATTAACCTGAAATGTAAATGGACTAAATGGTCCAATTAAAAGACACAGACTGGAAAATTGGATAAACAGTCAAGACCCATCAGTTTGCTGTATTCAGGAGACCCATCTCACATGCAGAGACACACATAGGCTCAAAATAAAGGGATGGAGGAAGATCTACCAAGCCAATGGAAAATAAAAAAGCAGGGGTTGCAATCCTAGTCTCTGATAAAACAGAGACTTTAAACCATCAAAGATCAAAAGAGACAAAGAAGGCCATTACATAATGGTAAAGGGATCAATTCATGAGGAAGAGCTAACTATCCTAAATATATATGCACCCAATACAGGAGCACCCAGATTCATAAAGCAAGTCCTTAGAGACTTACAAAGAGACTTAGATTGCCATACAATAATAATGGGAGACTTTAACACCCCACTGTCAACATTAGACAGATCAACGAGACAGAAAGTTAACAAGGATATCCAGGAATTGAACTCAACCCTGCACCAAGCGGACCTAATAGACATCTACAGAACTCTCCACCCCAAATCAACAGAATATACGTTTTTCTCAACACCACATCACACTTGTTCCAAAATTGACCACATAGTTGGAAGTAAAGCACTCCTCAGCAAATGTAAAAGAACAGAAATTATAACCAACTGTCTCTCAGACCACAGTGCAATCAAACTAGAACTCAGGACTAAGAAACAATTAAACCCGCTCAACTACATGGAAACTGAACAACCTGCTCCTGAATGACTACTGGGTACATAACGAAATGAAGGCAGAAATAAAGATGTTCTTTGAAACCAATGAGAACAAAGATACATCATACCAGAATCTCTGGGACACATTTAAAGCAGTGTGTAGAGGGAAATTTATAGCACTAAATGCCCATAAGAGAAAGCAGGAAAAACCTAAAATTGACGCCCTAACATCACAATTAAAAGAACTAGAGAAGCAAGAGCAAACACATTCAAAAACTAGCAGAAGGCAAGAAATAACTAAGATCAGAGCAGAACTGAAGGAGATAGAGACACAAAAAACCCTCCAAAAAAATCAATGAATCCAGGAGCTGGTTTTTTGAAAAGATCAACAAAATTGAGAGACCACTAGCAAGACTAATAAGAAAAGAGAGAAGAATCAAATAGACACAATAAAAAATGATAAAGGGGATATCACCACCAACCCCACAAAAATACAACCTACCATCAGAGAATACTATAAACACCTCTATGCAAATAAACTAGAAAACCTAGAAGAACTGAATAATTTCCTGGACACTTACACTCTCCCAAGACTAAACCAGGAAGAAGTTGAATCCCTGAACAGATCAATAGCAGACTCTGAAATTGAGGCAATAATTAATAGCCTACCAAAGAGAAAAAGTCCAGGACCAGACAGATTCACAGCCGAATTCTACCAGAGGTACAAGGAGGAGATGGTACCATTCCTTCTGAAACTATTCCAATCAATATAAAAAGAGTGAATCCTCCCTAACTCATTTTATGAGGCCAACATCATCCTGATACCAAAGCCTGACAGAGATACAACAAAAAAGAGAATTTTAGACCAATATCCCTGATGAACATCGATGCAAAAATCCTCAATTGGCGAAGTTAATATATTTGTAAAACCCCATACAAACTGATCTCCTTAAGCTGATGACAACTTCAGCAAAGTCTCAGGATACAAAATCAATGTGTGTTGTCACAAGCATTCTTTTTACACCAGTATGACAAACAGAGAGGCAAATCATGAATGAACTTACGACCACAATAGCTTCAAAGGGAGAATAAAATACCTAGGAATCCAACTTACAAAGGGATGTGAAGGATCTGCTGGAGAACTACAAACATGTTGAGTAAAAGAAGACACAAACAAATGGGAAGAGCATATATTGATAGGAAGAATCAATATTGTGAAAATGACCCCTTGCTAAAGAACATTTTACCGATTCAATGCCATTCCCATTCAGCTACCAATGACTTTTCATAGAATTAGAAAAACTGCTTTAAAAGTTCATATGGAACCAAAAAAGACGCATTGCCAAGACAATTCTAAGCCAAGGAACAAAGCTGGGAACTGTCTGCAGCTACTGGCTTCCAAACTATACTACAAGGCTACAGTAACCAAAACAGCATGGTACTGGTACAAAACAGAGATATAGACCAATGGAACAGAACAGAGCCCTCAGAAACTCCGTACCCACACATCTACAGCCCTTGAATGTTTGAGCAAGCCTGGGGCTGAAATGAGGAAGGGTTCTATTTTGGCAATGGTGCTGGGAAGAATTGGCTAGCTGTAGTAGAGGCTGAAGCTGGATAACCCTTACTCCTTATATGAGAATTAATTCAAGGTGGATTAGGAACTTTGAAATGTGGAACTAAAGCCATAAAAGTCTAGAAAGAAAACCTAGAGTAATACAAATTCAGGACATAGGCATGGGCAAAAGGACTTCATGCAAAAGCTACCAAAAGCAATGGCAGCAAAAGGCAAATTGACAGTGGGATCTAAATTAAAAAGCTGAGAGCTACACACGGAAAGAAACTACCATCAGAGTGAACAGGCAGCTGGAGATGGGAAGGGAGTACACTCACTTATCTGACAAAGGGCTAATGTCAGAACCTATAAAGAACTCAAACAAATTTATGGGAAAACAGCCATCAAAAAGTGGAGCCAAAGGATATGAACAGACACTTCTCTCAAAAGAAGACATTCATACAGCCAACAGACACATGAAAAAATGTATCACTGGCCATCAGAGAAATGCAAATCAGCCAATGAGATACTATGTCACAGACAGAGTGACGATCATTCAAAAAATCGAGAAACAGCGAGATTTTCAAGAGATGTGGAGAGAAGCCAGAACACACTGTTGGTGGGACTGCTGGCTTCGCCTACAACAGAAAACAGTGACATTCCTGAGGATCTGAACTAGAAACTGTGGTACATTGTATCCCATGGCTGGGATAGTCATATATGCAAGACACATGGGCGGATCATGTTTCATTGTGGCACTATTCACAATAACAAAGACTTGGAATCCTTAAAATGTCCATCGTGACGGTGGATGGAGAGAAAATGTAGCTTTATATACACCATGGAATACTATGGCAGCCATAAAAAAGGATAGGTTGTCACTTTTGGGGACATGGATACTGCGGCTGGGCTCCTCGAGAATGTGCAGACAGCCAAACCTGCATGTTCTCACTCCTTGGGTGGAAACTGAACAAGAAATAGGGTCTTGAGACTGGGAAGGGATCATCACACACACACCAAGGTCCTGTTGTGGGGGGTGGAGGGGAGGGATAGCATTAGGAGATATACCTAATGTAAATGACCAGTTAATGGGTGCAGCACACCAACATGGCACATGTATACATATGTAACAAACCTGCACGTTGTGCACATGTACCCTAGAACTTAAAGTATAATAATAATAATAATAATAAAAAAAACCCTAAGAGTAAAGGAAAAAAAGGAATAATAAATCACTAAATATAAAATTACTAAATGTAGCTAAACAAATTTGGTAACTAAATGCAGAATATAGAAATAAAAATTAATTGAAATTAAAAATTAAAAAAAGAAGATTCTGATTTTCTGCCCTTCCTCCTCTGTAACTCAAGATTGGATCAGTTAGGACTGGGTTTCCCCATCACATCTTGTAGGTGACCATGACTATTAAAGAAATGACCTCTTCATTTGCCTGCTTCTACCAAAAAAGAAAAAAGGTTGGAACCACTAGATTGATACATTCTACATGATGAATGTCTCAGCCAATTCTTACTAAGGGTCTGGGATTTGGGCGAGGTAAATCCTTCATCATTAAGGGTGATACCTTGATAGTCCATCCCAACATCACCTTTCCGAAAATGAGCCTTCTGGAGTCTACCTGAGAGGAAATACTGAACTCAAGCCAGATGTCACTGTCAGGTACATCCAGGACAACAGTTTAGGGCAATTTAATGAAGGGGCAAATACCCCACCACCATTCAGCAAGTCCTTAGGCCTTTGGTAAATAATTTTTGGTGCTCACAGTGATGACTGAATGACCAAGCAATGTTGGATAAATGCACTCTATATAAGAGGGCAGAGAAACATTTAAGCTAAATAAAACATTTTTGTGATTTGAAGAAATTACCTTCAGCTATCTGGAATACTTGGCTATCTGGCAATGATTCATTTTCTGGTGATTTCAACTAACCAAAGTTTTATTCTACTGTGCTTTTGGAAAAAAAAAAAAAAAAAACAGGGCCGGGCGCGGTGGCTCATGCCTGTAATCCCAGCACTTTGGGAGACCGAGGTGAGTGGATCACTTAAGGTCAGGAGTTCAAGACCAGACTGGCCAACATGGTGAAACCCCGTCTCTACTAAAAATAAAAAAATTAGCTGGGCAGAGTGACAGGCACCTGTAATCTCAGCTACTCGGGAGGCTGAGGCAGGAGAATTGCTTGAACCCAGGAGGCAGAGATTGCAGTGAGCTGAGATCGTGCCATCGCACTCCAGCCTGGGCAACAAGAGAAAAACTCTATCAAAAAAAAAAAAAAAATCTTTTGTTTCACTGGCAGAGAAAACTCTGAACCCCATGGACTAGTCTCACCTGGCATGACATTTCTTCTGTGCTTTTGACAATTTTCATAGCATATTGATTCTTCATTTCATTCTCAGATATCAGTTAATTAGCTAATCTGGATTTTGATTCACACGTATTAAATATCATCTTTTCTGAGCACACAAAAACCCCCTTATGTGAAATAAATGGCATTATGTCCAAAAGAATGATGTTAGATTGTCTTTTACTTTGGGGAAAAAAGGAGGTAATTAGTTTGATCTATATTTTTTCATTCATGAACGTTAATGCCATTTTCGCTGCTGAAGGAAAGGTGAATGGCTGTGCCCAGTCACTGCTTCTGGTTTTTGTGGCTCTGACATTATATAAAGGAGTTTGGGGAAATGGAATGGAATAAAA
Organism: Papio anubis; assembly: GCF_008728515.1. Taxonomy (NCBI): domain Eukaryota; kingdom Metazoa; phylum Chordata; class Mammalia; order Primates; family Cercopithecidae; genus Papio; species Papio anubis. Next base: position 103,194,749 of record NC_044982.1, on the reverse strand, counting down.
AGGCCCCAGTTGAATATGTGGATAAGTAGTGTTCTTAATACTTCAACAAAATTTCAAAGAGTTTGCAATTCATATAGCTTTTCTGAAAGACTGCCAAGAGGGAGATTTTCAATAGACTGGTGGAATGAGGAATTAAATGTAGTTTATTCTGGAAAAGACTGGAATTTAATACAACATTTGAACAGGTTAAATTTATATCAATAAAATACCAGGTGGAGAATGGGACCATTTAATTTCCATCACATAGAAGACACAACATTTGTAGAAAGGATGAACGCGGTGTGGGCTGCTGTTTCGGGCTTCTGTGTTCATTTTCAAAAGCAGCCTGGGAAATTTATGCCGCTCTTTGGAATCTGAGGTAGTGGTAAATCTGCAGTCAGATGTGATGGATTGTGCAGCCAATTTGCTTGAAGTTTGTGGTTCATTAATCCGGCACTTTGAATTTCAAAGAACTGAAGTGATGTCATTTGGGATGTACATCACAGAAAATTAATGGGGTTTCTTGGTCAGAAGTGAACGCTGACACAATGCGACAGGGAAAAAGGGATTGGTGTTTCTAATGGCTGGGGAGTGGGAAGCCCTTGGTTTCCAGTGGGAAAGCCTGCCTTGGCATTCAGAGCCTGCCCAGCCCCCCTGCAGGCTCTGAGGGAGTCTTTTCTGTGGGTCAGTCCTGCTTCTTGTGAGAAAACGCAAAGTATTGCTTATTCAAGTGTTTCCCAAGAATTCAGCAGCATCTGAAACAGAAGTTTTCATCTATCTAATTCAATACGGCAGACCTGCATTGCTCCTTCTGACTCCAGTCCCTGGTCTACCATCCTGTCTGGGAGGTGCTGGCAGGGCTGGGCTGAGATGGGTGGGAGCCCTGCCCATGAGGGTGCTATGTGGATATTGGATGCTTCCCATGCTGGCCTGTGCTGTGAGGCCCGAGGCAGGGTGGTAGGAGAGAGACTGAATCATTGTCAAAGACGCTGGCTGGGAAAGTAGGCTCGGAGGAGGTTCCCGGACAGATCCAATGAAAAAATGAATGGGAATGGAATGGGCGTTTAGGGAGCTTCCACTCTGCCAGTCTGGGTGCTAGGTGCTGTCACAGTTCATTGGCTTATTATAGCAATTGTCTGTGATATCAATAGAAATACAGTGCCTGATGCAAACCGGTTACTCAACAAATATCTTCTGAATGAAAACAAAATGAAACAAAAAGCAAACCACACTGTTCAGCTAGATGATGGTCCTCATTCTTTTTCAAATGAGGACACAGATTCAGAGCTTTCCTCAAGACAAAAGAGAGTTTTGTTCTTCGTACTTTGTAAACTGCAAAAAAAAAAAAAAAAAAAAGGTTCTTCAAATGTTACTTTCCTCACTGCATCACTGAATATAGACCATTTCCTTGCAGCCTTTGCCTCTGGGAGTGTCTGAAACATTGCAGCAACTTAATACATATTTGTTGATTGAAAGACTCGGTGACCATTGAATAAGAGGGGCTGATGGCATCTTAATGGGACTGTCATCTCACAGCAAAAGAGAGATGAAGATTTATATACATGCACATGATCCACTGTGCAGGGTGAGTCTACTGCACTGTGAAAGAAAGCTGAAGTTTGTTATCTATTTAAAAAAAGGTGATGTGAGATTTTGCAAGAATGTTTTCCCTTGGAAATCTTAACTTTGGCTTAGATGCCTCGAGAACTCCATTAGGACTCAAAATATACTAGCTTTTTTATTGGGTAACAATATAATCTGAAAGTGAAAAATTCTCTGTTTGACAGTGCAGATGGTGGTTCTATTTCATATTAATAGTTGAACCTAATGTGGATAGTAGTTTTTGTTGCCTATATGTTATTAATATTTGAGTGTGATTTGAACTTGATAGCATGTTTTATTGCTTCCTCTAACAGTAACCATTCTTTCACTTTAAATACATTTATGATACTATACCTATATTTCAAGATATAATAAAAGTAAACTTGTTAAAAATAATTCCAAACAGCTTTATGCATTCTTATTTCTACTCCTTACTTTCACTTAGGGTCTGATAGTCCTGGGAGCAGCCACTAAAAATTGGTCAATAAGCAGCAGCTTTCAGAATCCAGGGAGAGGAAGCTTTGAGAGAGGACCTCAGGCTCCATGTCCCTTCTCTCCCAGCCTCTTCTTCCTCTAGATAGAGAAGGTCCAGGTCTTCTCTCCCCATGTCGGAGTCTCATTTCCCGACTGGAGTTGGGATCCTCACTGGTATTGAGAGGGTAGAAATTCACCTGGAGTAGAAAGTCTCTGTTTTTCACAAATAAACAAAATTTTTATTATGGAAACTTTCAAAGATACGAAACATAGAGAATAACTTTACGAATCTCTGCGTATCCTTACCCCGATCCAATGATTATCATCGTTGTGCCCATCTTATCTCTTGCCCTCCCTTATTTTCTGGACTATTTAAAGCAAATCCTTTATTTCACCAGTAAATAATAATTATCACACCCAAAGCAATTCACAGTAGTTTCCTTAACAGCATTGAATATACTGCCTATATTAAATTTTTCCTGATTGTTTTAAAGGTGTCTTCTTCGGTTGACTTGTTAGAATTAAGATCCAATTACTGAAAGTTTTTCCTGAAGCACAGACACCTCCCTGATCCTGCCTCAGGGGTCTTTCAATGTTGTGAGACTAGAACTGAGGCAACTAAGATACACTTAAGCTGTAAGGGATTATGATTCTGTCTTCTATGTGGCATCATGGGGAGTGGGAGTTAACCAGGGAATACTAACTTGGCCTCTTTGACTGCACTGGAACAGGGTCCTGAATAGACCAGCCACAGTTCTAAAAAGGCAGAGATACCTGATTCTTTCTTCTAGAAGTGGTCTGTTCCAGGCCATCCCATCCTGTAGCTGCACAGACATCAGTGAAATTCTCTGGAGCTTGGAGGGAAATGGCAGTCATTTCAGGAGATCTACCCTAAGAAGGCAGCAAATACATCAGGTCTTGTGGAATGGGGAGGATGGTACTAGCGCCCTAGTCAATTAGCTGTGTCTGTAGGAAAAGGAGTAGTTGGCAAAGAATTAAAGAGCAGAAATGAAAATGAAAGAGAGGACTCATCCCCAGATGGAGGGAAGAAAATGTATGTGGCTAGTTCTTCAACTCTTGGAAGACACTTAAGTATTGAGTGTGTTTGGACATATGACTATTTGGCTCATAAGGTAGAAGCCCAACAGTGGGATCTGGCTATTGGATCCCAGTTCTGGAAACATGACTTAATTGAAATTTCCACTGGGTGGGAAAAGTAGGAAGGTGGTAATCTGCATATCCGCTGCCCATGCTGACTGGCCTGGGAACCTGTGTGAGCCTTAGGGGAAGGAGTTCTAATCACAGCAGAGCCATTTTGGTGTGGTTGATATAGGTGCTATTCAGTATAGAAGTATGTATTCCAAATGCTGTGTGACTAATCCAAAAGAATTAGGTATTTTTTCCTCAATTATTTGCATAATTGCAAATAATTTTTTTTTTTCCCTTTTTTTTTTTTTTTTTCCCTTTTTGGAGACGGAGTCTTGCTCTGTCACCCAGGCTGGAGTGCAGTGGTGCAACCTTGGCTCACTTTAACCTCTGCCTCCTGGGTTCAAGAAATTCTGTCTCCTGAGTAGCTGGGACTACAGGCACACGCCACCATGCCCAGCTAATTTTTTATATTTTAATAGAGATGGGGTTTCACCGTGTTGCCCAGGCTGGTCTCGAACTCCTGAACTCAGGCAATCCATCCGCCTCGGCCTCCCAAAGTGCTAGGATTATAGGTGTGAGCCACTGTGCCCAGCCACTATTCTTTAATTATCTATATTACTGATAGTATAAGAAATATCACCAACTGTAGTAATAATAAAAGCAGCATTTGAATAGTATTTTATAGCTTTCAAAACATTTTCACATTTTATTTTCACACATACCCTGGCCATTTAAAATTGGCTGATGTTTACTGAACTCTTACTGCATATCATAACCTGTATCGGGTGCTTTCTATACTTTAGTGATCCTCTCCACCTGTACCTTCTTTAAGGAGTTTTGTCTCTAAAATCCTTTACTTGTTGTATCAAACAGGGTTCATTCAGACTCATGAACATATAATTTTATATGGAATTCCAATTCTATTGGGAATTAGCTTATGAAATTATGGATGCTGCCTAAGTGGTCTCTGCAAGGCTGTCTCTCAGCCTAATGCTAGAGCCTGAAGTCTCTAGGTGGGTGGGTCAGAAGATCACATGCAGGCTGGAAACCCATAAGTACAAACAGAATCCCATGTCTGTTCTTGTTGCCTCTGACCTTGGTAATGAGGGTATCTTGTGGAAGCTAGGGCCTTCCTCACAGAGCTGAACACACATAACTCTGACTCCAGAGACAGAGAAATGGAAGGAAAATCCAGGGGTTGAGGAGACCAATTGGAAGCCCAGCTGCTGCTGCTGCTGCTTCATGCCAACAGGGTGAGTCAGCAGATCAGCAACAACTATGTGCTACAGAATGGCAGCTGTACCTCCCTTCTGCCTTCTAACTCTCCTGAGAATCTCTCTTGTAGTCCACCCTGAAAGGAAACATACAAGAAAAGGGAATTCTGGGAAATGAAGTCCAGCTTAAGTAGGCACATTACAAACCATCACATCTGTTCTAAGATGTGCTAGAGGAGAAGGTGGTTTGGTGTGCAGGACGGGGGGCAGGGGAGGCAGGGTTTGACAGGCAGTGGTGGGGGTTGCAGGAGGTGGGTGTTGATCTGCAGCACTCAGAGAAGGTAAACTAGATATTAGTGACCACATGAATTCTTCCATTACTAGAAACTTCACGTAGGAGGGCTTACTCCACTAACCACTTGATGCATTCAGCTAAATTTTGCATGAAATGGGGCAGCGGGTTTTACAAGGAAATAATTAGTAGGCAAACATGGATTGCTGACCTGGTTATGCTGAAAGGTCATTCATGCATTCGGCAGCTATTTGTTGGCTCTGTGGTGGTATCGCTCTGTTCCTCTGGCTCTTCAGGGTACTGCTCAGCATTACGCAGAAGAACAGCTGAATCTTTTGGCATCCCAGTTGTAAGAAGCTGATTGTCATATACCCCTTATTCCAGCAGGCCTTTGCTTGGCAGACTGTTTGCCTCAACCAGGTGGGCACCTTGCCTGTCATGTCATCTGTTCTCAACCAAGTGGACACTTGGTTGCTGAAAATGTCTGTCTTAGCAGATTAGGGCACAGGTGAAGAGCATAAGTAGGCCAGTCCAAGTCTCATTTATTTAGCATCATTCCCCCAAGAATGTGGAACTACAGTTATCTGCTCTTTGGGAGCCTGTCACTACAACCTGTCACTACACACAGGGCCAGGGGAAAGAGCTTGGGCACTGTAGGTCTGAGGATCACATGTGGTGGGCAGGAGCTGACATGCCCTCCTCTGTCTGAGCTGGGATAGGTGACTTGGAGCCACCTTTGAAATCAAGAACAAAGAATAAAACACACAGCAGGTGTCCAGACAACCCCTGGAAACAAATTCAGGGCCCTTAGGATGAGCAGAGTCTATTACACAGCCTAGGAAGCTAATCTGCGTGCTGTACCTTCAGGGCAAACTACAGCTCAGAGCACTGGGAGTAAGATCATAGGCACTGCCAACAAGCCTCATGTGCGGAGTTCTGACATCAGTGTTTCCTGGAATTTCTTGCCATTAATAACCTTTGTGCTTTGATATTTGCTTAATGGGAAAGAAAGCTCTGTATTCAGTGGAGAAGCTGGCTTCCCACACTGGGAAGTGGAGCTCAGGCAGGCCAACTTAAAGGCAGTGCTGAGCCTGTCTAGGGCTGCAATTAGCATAATCCACTTTGCTGGCAGACTTATTGGCCAGAGGTGGGTGATGATTTTCTAAACTTTTTACATAAATAAATCTAGATAACTTTATCTGATGTCTCACTCTCTGTCTCTGTCACAGAAGGTAGGGGTGACTCTCAGAAGTTCAGACAAGTATGCTGAAACTTGTTTCCCAGGAAGGGTAAGATCCAGACATAGCTGGGGCTCTCAGAGGCAAAGATTTCATCTTTTAAAAAAGTCAATTTCTTCTTCTGGGAGGATTTAGTAAGTTATTCTATTCCCTATCATTAAACTAATCAAGTTACGGCTCATGGGCACCTAGAATTTCCATTGAATACCAGTGGGGACATTTGAGAGAATGATTTCTTTTTAATGGGTTTGGGCAGTGGTGCTCTTCCAGCTCACTGGAGTCGGCTCCTGTGTAGTTGAAGACAGATGACCTCACTTGAGGACTTTATAGCTCTTGGTGGTTTTAGATCCCTTTACTGCATATGAGCAAGCCCACCTCCCCACCAAGCAAAGATATTCCAATCCAGTAAGTCAGGTCTGCTCTAAGGAGAAGTGTACACATGTGTGCATGTATGTGCATGTAATAAATTGGTCGTTTTTCCCCCTAATCAGTAGGACAGAGTAGAACCTGGGTGTATGGTATATAGTGCTTTTAAGACCTGCAAAAGCATGCCACAAAAAGAGACATAGCAAAGTGTACTCAAAGAGATACATGTGTGTGGATTGGCCTTCTCATTCTGCCCACCCTAGAGATTCTGATATGAGATGTGCTTTTAAAATGTGTTTTGTGAGGCCACCCCAGCAGAGGGCTTTGGCAGAAGAGCCCTTGAATGTGGATCAGGAATGCATTTCCCTCCTGTTCATGAAGTACAGTTTTCCCTTGGTATCATTTGGGGACTAGGTTCAGGCTCCCCATGGATACCAAAATCCATAGATACTCAAGTACCTGATATAAATGGCATAGTATTTGCAGAACTTATGTACATCCTCCTGTTTACTTTAAATCATCTCAAGATAACCCAACACAATGAAAATGCTATGTAAATAGTTATTTTACAACTTGTATTTTTTTTTTGTGGTTGTATTGTTATTAGGTAGGTAACAGGTCTTGCTCTGTCACCCAGGCTGGAGTGCAGTGGGGTGGTTATAGCTCACTGCAGCCTTGAACTCCTGAGCTCAAGTCATCTTTCCACCTTAGCCTCACAAGTATCTGGGACAACAGGTGCCTACCACCACACTGAACTAATATTTTAAACTTTTTTAGAGATGGGAATCTCATTAGGTTTCCCAGACCAGTCTTGAATTCCTGGGTTCAAGTGATCCTCCTGCCTCAGCCTCCCAAGTACTGGCTCTTGCATTGTCATTTATTATTTTTTCCAAATATTTTTGATTTGTTGTTGGTTGAATTCATGGATAAGAATCGGCAGATATGGAGCACGGCTTTGTAGGCGGTGTGTCCTTCCCTCTGTCTTTCTCTGGGATATGGATTTTATCTGCTCTTCCCAATGTCTGTCCTTTGTCTTTCCCCCATTTCTGGATGTGTTACTCTCATTTCTGCCCTAATAGCTCCAAATCCTACCATTTTGCTTTGAGGTCAAGATAGAACACTGACATCTTTTCTTTTTTTGTGGAGAACCAACTTCTTTGTATCTTCCTCTCTCTTGCCCTTCTTCCCTTTTCCTTCCATAAATCTTTATTGAATCCCAAGAACTGTGACAACCACAGGACCAAAAAGTCATAACACGGCTCGCACTTTGAGGAGCTCATAATATCGTAGGTTTGACATCCACTTATATTCAGTTTAACAGCTTGTTGTATGGATCCAATCATGTAATTCTCTTATTTTGTATATTTAAACTCCACCAGCAACAGGATTTCTATGTCCTCATGAGTGGAGACCACAGCTCCTTGGTTTGCGACAGTATCTGTCTCAGTGGTGTGCTCAGTGGTGCAGATGAGCTTTTTCATCTATAAAATGGAGATAAGACCACTACTTCCCAGTCCTGTGGTGAGCTTTAAGTTACATGATGTTTCTAAGTGCACAGCCCAGTGCATGACCCAGAGTAGGTCTCAGTGAGCAGGAACTATTGTGATTACTGTGGTTAGAGCAGCTTGGTAAATACTCATTCAACTCATGTGAAATGTGTCGACTTGACAGATGGGCAGGAACAGGAGGTGAAATTCAAACCCGTTGACTTAGTAGAATAGATCCAAAGTAGATAAGAGCAGAGATATCCTTATGCTGCTTTCATTCTGCTGTAAATTGGAGTTCTTATGCAAAGCTAACTTTTTAGGAGAACATGCAGAATGATAAAATCTGCCAGTCAACAGCAGGCTTAACCTGAAGCTGGATTTACTGAGATGGTCCTATATGCTGTGACACACATGTGACTTTATTTATTTGAGACAGAGTCTTGCTCTGTTGCCCAGGCTGGAGGGCAGTGGTGCGATCTTGGCTCACTGCAACCCCGCCTCCTGGGTTCAAGCAATTCTCCTGCCTCAGCCTCCTGAGTGGCTGACGTTACAGGTGCCTGGCTAATATTTTTATTTTTTATTTTTTGTAGAGACAGGGTTTTGCCATGTTGGCCAGGCTGGTCTTGAACTTCTGACCAGCGATCCTCCTGCCTTGGCCTCCCAAAGTGCTGGGATTACAGGTGTGAGCCACTACGCCCAGCAGTGCATTATCATGGGAGTAATGATAAAGGTGGAGTGACACATTCACAAAGTAGATGCTGCTTTTACACCGACTGTTTCAGTTTGTTAGGACTGCGGTACCACAGACTGGGCTGCTTAAACAACAGAAATTTATTGACTCATGGTTCAGCAGACTAGGGGTCCAAAACCCAAGTGTTGTCAGGATGGGTTTCGTCAGAGGCTGTTGAGGAAAGCGTCTATTCCAGACCTCTCTCCTTGGCTTGTAGAAGGCCATCTTCTCCCTGTGTCTCTTTACATCTTCTTCCTTCTATGCATGTGTCTGAGTCCAAATTTGTCCTTGTTTTAAAGGCACCAGCCATGGTGGATTAGGTTCCATCCTAATGATCTCATTTTAACTTGATTACCTCTGTAGAGACCTTATGCCCAAATAAGGTGACATTCTGAAGATACTGGGGTTTAGGACTTCAACATGTGAATTTTGGTGGGACGCAATTCAACTCATAACACAGACTGGGAATGGACTTCAGATTCTTGCTACACTTGCAGGTCACTGAGCTTTGTCAGAATCTAGGTGTGTGATGTAGTGGTGTTTTTCCCAGTCCAGGTGGGATGCTTGGCTCTCAGGTAACATTTCAGGTGGACAACTTAGATTGAAATGAGGGTCTTTTTCTCCTTCTCATGTAACCACTCTTAATATGATGATGGTGGAATTTCTATACCAGAATCTGCTATTGATAGTAACAGTTACAACCGCTGTCCCCATGACTTACATCTGGTCAGTACTTTGTAATTCTCCAAGTTGATGCATACGTATTACCATTTTTATTTTTCTTTTTTCTAGATGGGGTCTTGCTGTGTTGCCCAACTCCTGGGCTTAAGCGATCCTCCTGCCTCAGCCTCTCATATAGCTTGGACTATAGATATGTGCCACCATGCACAGCTGTACGCTATCATTTTTGCCCTTCTGAAAATCCTATGGGGTATGCACAAATTTGTAACTCCTTCGTATGCTTTTGGGGCCGATGTACTTCGGAATTCAGAATGCTGTGGACTTGAGAAAGTAATGATAGTATATATTGCGTTTATTACATAACATCCCTGTAGGGTCTGGGGCAGCTTTGAAATCCAACAGCAAAACATCTACATACTCACGCAAAACTAGATAAATAAAGATAAGCAATAACTGCTTGTCTATTTGGGTCAGATTTTGTTGCTGATGAGTTTTGAAAAACTTTTGGGTTTTGGAGCTTTATGAATTCCAGATGTGTGGCTGCGGGATTACAGGCCTGTTTCCACGATTGTCTGTTTCTAGAGGACAAGAAGTCAGGCACCCACCTGGAGAGATGAGTTGGGTTGGGTGAGCTCAGGGCTCGGCTAGGGAAACCTGTGCAAGCCCAAAGCCCTGACCTGGCAGCTGCCTGTCAGTGAGGAGGGGGTGGATGGCAGAACATTGTTCAAGAAGGATTTGGGCACTAGTGCTGGGTCCCTAGTAACTCACTGGTCAGGGCGTCTGGCTACATTGTTCAGCCTTTTTGTAGCTCAGTCTGCAGTTTGGCTCTAATGTGCCTACTCGCAGTGGCGTAGTGAGAATGCACCAAGATAAGAAGCAATGGGAGAAGCTAGTCCAGGTTTTTGGGTATCTGAAGCTTGTAAGATTTGGGGGGCCCTTTCATAAAAAAATACAAAATGACATAAAAATTAGATACAAAGTAAATTTTTCTTTAGATTAAGGAATCACAACAGTTTACAAACCTACAAAAAACTGCCAAATAAATTGGGATGGGAGTGCGTATGTGGGAGGATATGGGGACTTTGTAATTTCTGCTCAATTTTTCTGTAAACCTTAAAACCATGCAAAAACAAAACCCCACAAAAACAAACCCAAGAGTTGGCCAGGTGCAGTGGCTCACACCTGTAATCCCAGGACTTGGGGAGGCTGAGGCGGGTGGATCACTTGAGGTCAGGAGTTCGAGACCAGCCTGGCCAACATGGTGAAACCCCGTTTCTATGAAAAATACAAAGATTATCCAGACGTGGTGGTGCGTGCTTGTAATTCCAGCTACTTGGGAGGCTGAGGCTAGAGAATCGCTTGAACCTGGGAGGTAGAGGTTGCAGTGAGCTGAGATCACGCCACTGCACACCAGCCTGGGTGACAGAGTGAGACTGCATCAGGGGTATGGGGGGGAAATAAAAAAAAACCCCACAACCCCAGAGTCTATTAATTTTAAGAAAAGTTACCAAATAACTCAGATAGCACACAAACTAGAAGAGAAACATAATTTTTTAACTACCTGCAAATTTGTCTAGTATACCTCTTCATCCTATAAGTTTTTGGTTGTGCATTCTTTGATTTCCTTTTCACATGACAATGATTTTTTGATACTGTTATAGAAAGACTACAAAAATCACACAAAGATGGTTCAGTATTCCCTCTAGCATGATTGAACAAAGTTTTTTTTTGTTGTTGTTGAGAGCTTAGAAAAAATTCTTTTGCTTTGCAACTCTTCATTGGCAATATCATGTAAAATTTCGGGATGGCTCACAAATTTGAGACACCTTTGCCAAGCTTTTGCCATTTATGAGCCTTTCTTCAGCCTCCATTCAGCCTCTGTAGCACAGTCTCCAAGGGGAGAGGAGCCCCATGTGCCCATGGCAGATGAGAGTTCTGAGCAGCCTAGTGTGTGGCCATAAAATTCCTACTTCATGTAACCACTGAGAGTGGATTAGATTTAGTCCAGTTCTCACAATAAGACTTTCTTTCCAAAACCTTGGTGCTGTTTACCTCTTCACTATAGAATCAGGCTTTCGTGGTCTCTAGAGCAATTCTTAGGAGGAATTTTAGCAGCTCTGTCCTCCCAAAGCTTTGGTTCTCATTTTAGACTTCTAGACCACTCTTGTCCTGCTAGCTGAGCCTCTGTTGGATCTGGATTGCATGCCTAACACCCCAGCTCCTTCGAAGCCAGGGTCTGGCCCCTAACCCCTCCCTCGGTGGATTCCAACCACCTGGACACCCTCTTTATCCTGCCTGCCAGAATCTCTGGCTAGCCCATCTCCCTCTCAAATATGAGCTCCCCGATGACAGGTGCATTTTTCTCACAAATGACTCAGCATAGTGTCTGGCATGGAATTGGGACTTGAAAAACTGGGGAGAATGAATGAATGAATGAATAAATGAATGAGACATGGGGAGCTGGGCTAGCTTTATTGCCAAAGGTCATCTGAGAGTCCTTACAGCAATATTCATATATGCTTCTGAGCTTCGTAGGGGGAGATTTGAGGGCTGAGGGTGGGGTGTGTGGAGCATCTCTGTGTTTGTTTGCTAGGCTACTGTAATGAAGTACCACAAACTGGGTGGCTTAAACGAGATACATTTATTATCCCACAGTTCTGGAGGCTGGAAGTCCAAAATCAAGGCATCAGCGGGGTCGTGCCCCATCTAAAACCTACAGGGGAATCTTTTCTTGTTTCTTCCTAGTTTCTGTTGCATTTCCAGCAATCATTAGTGTTTCGGTTTGAATGTTTTTGTTTCTTCCAAAATTCATGTTGAAACTTAATCCCTGGCGCAACAGTATTGGAAAGTGTGGCCTTTGGGAGGTGACTGATATGGTTTGGCTGTGTCCCCACCCAAATCTCATCTTGAATTCCCATGTGTTGTGGGAGAGATCCAGTGGGAGGTAATTGAATCATGGGGGCAAGTCTTTCCCGTGCTGTTCTCATGATGGTGAATAAGCCTCATGAGATCTGATGGTTTTAAAAAGAGGAGCTTCCCTGCACAAGTTCTCTCTTTGCCTGCTTCCATCCATGTAAGACTTGCTTCTCTTTGCCTCCCACCATGATTGTGAGGCTTCCCCAGCCACGTGGAACTGTAACTCCATTAGACCTCTTTCTTTTGTAAATTGCCCCATCACAGGTATGTCCTTAGCAGCAGTGTGAAAATGGACTAATAGAGTGACTGACTGAATCTCATCCTCATGAATGAGATTAGGTGCCTTATGAAAGGGCTTGAAGGAGGGAATTTTTCCCCTCTTACCCCTCTGCTTTCTGCTACATGAGGACACAGCATTCCTCCCCTCTGGGACGGTGCAGTATTTATGGTGCCATCTTGGAAGCAGAGGCCAGACCTTCACCAGAAACAAACCTGCTAGCACCTTGATCTTGGACTTCCCTGCCTCCAGAACTGTGAGAAATAAATGTCTGTTCTTTGTAAATTACATAGGCTGTGGTAGTTTGTTACAGCAGCACAATGAACTAAGACCCTTAGCTTATAGATACATCACTCCAATCCTCTGCCT